>NC_041382.1:130373626-130461053 GCF_002162155.2 Triticum dicoccoides | reverse complement strand
GCCAGCGACCATCCCCGTAGCATTGACGGGCTAGTTGCCGAGCACTATCGCAGAGTTGGAAGCTGTGGGCGTCAGCGAGGTCTCCACGGACGCACGCGAGCTCGTGTACATGCCAGCACCAGCGCCCGTGCACGTGCGCGCCCCTCCACCCACTGTGGCCCTCGCCCCCGTGCGTTTGGCTTCACCCACCGCACTCGTGCGCGCCCCTCCACCCACCGCGGTGCCGGTCCCCGTGCGTTTGGCTGCACCCGCCACTCCCGTGCCCGTGCGCGCCCCCCTCAGCGGCATGGGATGCTACCGTCGACCGCTACCTCTCAGCAGCGCTAGTTGCCGTCCTCCCGCGCCCCGCCCGCCGATCACATGACGACATGATGTTTGATTTACAAGTGAAGAACATTTTGTGCTGCCTCGAAGACTTCAACAACGGCGTCCCGGAGGATGACAACGACAACGACGGCGCGGCACGCCGCCTCCGTTGCCGCTGGAAATAGTTTTTTTGGGGTTTAATAATGTATCTCGAATTCTCGATCATATGAATATAAATTCGAAGTGTGACTGAATGAAAGATATGGTTTGAACGAACTTGCGTTTCTCTCTCTTAATGTACAGACTTATCAAATGATTTTCTTTTAAAAAATGTCAACAATTTTTAAATATAAAACACTCATCGCAAACATTTTAGTTAGAACACTCGTATGCAAACCGACAGCTTCCCCAGGAAGCCAAGGGAAAATGTGTCGAGCAGGATTTCTGCATCCCTTCAATGCAAATGGTTGTTTTGCTTGACCCATGTGCAACCACGTACAAAGAATTGGGTAAGATTTTCATATCTGTCATTTTGGGTATATCTCCATTTCTCAAACTGGAAAGATTGACATTTGTTTATCTAGTAACATTGCCATTTGTCAACCTTGTAACACTGCGATTTGTCAAAATATGCAGCTACAAATCACTAGCACTATCGAATTTTTGCAACTAAAATCACTAGCACTGTTCATATGGACACCACTAGCAGGCGTGAGTTCATGGACGCATATGCAAATGTACCATTGATTACATACAACAAGTGATCGACCCACAACGACAACGAGGATACACGTTGGATTATAGATCATTTCCAACAAAACATTCTAGTAAAGTTTTTCTCACACAACAAATAACAAAGTGATGAAATGAACTTCAGCTCAACCACTCGTCGGTGTTGGAAACACTTGCTTTGAACCAGAAGTGATTCTCTAGGAAGGGTTAGCTACTGTCAATCTCGAGACCAACGCAGGACTGATCATCCAGGCTGAAGCGGCCTATTTCAATACCCATATTGGGACGATAGTGAAGCATAGTAATGTCCAAGGTATAGATACATTTGCTTCTCATAAATGGTAGTAACGTTGTGCCAACAGCAGCTGGATCACCTTCCACCATCATTGGATAGTTTTGTCCAAGGAAGAGCGAGTTTCCTCCAAGACTTTCAATACTGAACTAGGGAGAAGGTGTTGGTGCTAGTACACCAGTATCCATCCCGAATACCTTGCAACGGATGTTGGAATAGGTCCGGAGAGTGCGACCATACGAGACAACACCTGCTTCCTTAGTAACATTAGTAGTGCCCCGTATACAGACAAGAAGAGGTGATCCATCGAAATAAGTTGTCAGGCGCCACTGAGTATATGGGTCCTGCTCGTCCTCATGCTCGCGAATAAAATTTTTAAGTATGGGTGGTGGAATGTTCACAGGACCTTGGAAACATAAGAAGGTTAATTAGTAAAGGGCAACTAGCTAACCCACATGCATGTGGATGAAACAATTATAATTACGGTGGAAGACAAACGTACCGAAATCATGAGGATTCCATGCAAAATTAGTGCCACGAGTGGTGGCAGCAAACACAAGACCCTCGTATTGAATTGCATCACAGTACTCATCCGTGTATAGAAACTGATTTTTGAGCAATATCCATCGAGTCGTACCATGAAGGACGGCAACAAGCTTGTCAAAGATAGCGATAACATAAGCATTCCTATAACCCCAAGAGCGGTTGGTAACTCAACAAACGCTATCTTCCATAGATGACAGTCAGCATAATCATATTTGAACTCACGTAGAATACCGGTGTACTCAACCTCTGGGCAGTCGTCTGAGATTTTTTGAAGTGGAACCCAGTGACAAGTGTACACATTCACAAGTTCCCGCTCGCAGTTGTACCCAATATAAACAAACCAATCTCCATTTGCGCCTGCCCAAGCCTTGCCCTCAAGCGATGGCATCTTAACATCATACGTATCATTATCAAGCGGCATCAACTTACACAAGGCGAGGCTTCCCTCGTCCCCGTGCCAGTCAGCAGGGTCACGGCGAAGAAGATAGGGGAGATCAAACCGCTCCTGGACCCTTGGGTTCCTTGTAATGATGTTATTAGTTGAGTCGAGAATGGTCTTGAACGAACCTGCCATGCTAGCCGAGGTGATGACATTGCACCGATCAATGAGTTCCTCCACCACGTCATCATTCAGATCGGGGCAAGAATAACGAGGTCGTTTTCGGCTTGTTCCCTCCATTGAGAAGACGATCAAACAATGGCAGAAGGAAGGGTGAAGGAAAATGGAGGGAGGAAGAGCTAGCATGCGACAGCAATTTAAAATCGAGAGGGAAAGGCGAAGAGTCGGTGGACGGTTGCCACGATACACGAAGAGGCGCCTGGGGAGCGAACAGTTGCCACACAGGTCACACACTGACGACAAGGGCCGAGTGAACCGCATGCAATCCCATCGCACAACACACATGTCTTGTTAAGTTGAACCATTTTTGTTCTCTTGTGTCAAAGCAAGCAGTTCATCTGAGTGAACCGCATGCCGTATATCGCACACACTTTGATCTGGCTGACCGTTTCTTTTGTGTTTCCTAATCACAAACAGTTCATCCGAGTGAACCGTATGCTGTATATCGCACACACATTCATCTGGCTGCCTGTTTCTTTTGTGTTGCCTAATCACAAACAGTTCATCCGAGTGAACTATATGTTGTGTATTGCACACGCGTTCATCTGGCTACCCATTTCTTTTGTTCCTCCTCACCGCAAATAGCTAATTGAACTGAACCGTATGCCCTTCATCGCACACGCAACTAAAATCTGAACCATGTTTGATGCGTCCTCCATCGCAAACGTTTTATACATTTCTGGCGGTTTTCATACACCACCATTTGCGACTATGGCATCGCACACAGTTTCTCGAAGGGTCTCTGATTGTAGTGTCGCATTAGCAGCATCCTACAGTAGTGATTTATCTTGCAATGGGAAGAGGTGCCCGGTAGTGGGTTCGATCTTATGGTGCTTGATCCCAGTGACAAAAAGGGAACCGACACGTATGTATCGTTGCTACTAAGGATAAAAAGACGAGATCTATATCTACCGCCATATAGATAAACAGATCTTGTCTACATCATGTCATCGTTCTTATTGCATTACTCCATTTTTCCATGAACTTAATACACTAGATGCATGCTGGATAGCGGTCGATGTGTGGAGTAATAGTAGTAGATGCAGGCAGGAGTCGGTCTACTAATCTTGGACGTGATGCCTACGTAATGATCATTGCTTGGATATCGCCATAATTATTTGAGGTTCTATCAATTTCCCAACAGTAATTTGTTTATCCACTTTTGCTATTTTTCTCGAGAGAAGCCACTAGTGAAACCTACGGTCCCCGGGTCTTCCTTCTCATATATTTGCCTGTGTGGTCTACTTTTTATTTGCTTTTATTTTCATATCTATTAAACCAGAAACCCAAAAATACCTTGTTCTAATTTATTTTATTTGGCGTTCGATCTATCAATATTTACAACTTTATCTCCCGTCACACGCTGTTTCTGGCGCCGTTACCCTAAAGGGATTGACAACCCCTTTAACACGTCGGGTTGCGAGGTGTTGGGGATATACCCCGCGGTATGACCCGGCCGAAAGTATGACCCGGCCGGGCTTGGCATTTTCATTGGTAAACCGCCTGAGGACTGGCGACTCACGAGCCTGGCGACTCACGGATGGCCCTAACGGCGGGTCAGATAGAAGACTAGGCCCAAGGCCCAGAAGGCCGGCTCATGTTATGGTGGGACGGCTTAAGAGGAAATGCATAAGGAATATTCTTCTACAAAGGAAGCAAGACTAGGGCTCCACTTGTAATAGAGTAATCCTAATCCTACTAGGACTAGTCATATAACCTGCCCCTTCAACATATATAAGGAGGGGCAGGGCACCCCAAGAGGGACAAGCAAGAAGAAACAATCTCTAGGGCTAGATACAAAGAGCTGGTTTACCGGCGACTCCCTGATGATCATAATGAGACCTAGCCTCAAACGGCATGTAGGGTTATTACCGGATGATGTTTCCCGGGGCCCAAAGCTGTCTAAATCTTGTCTTATGTTGGCCTCGTGACTAAGTCCTCACACTAGGACATCTGTCGTGACAATTCCATGATAGTTGGCACCCACCGTGGGGCTTGCACATGGTGGTGTTGAGTTCTTGGAGGGATCACTTTAAGGGACCGAGAAGCTCACAATATGCTGGATGAAGAAGAGCCGGCACAGAGCAATCGCGCGGGATTACTCGGCATGGTACAACCTTAAGCAGATCCGGCAAATTCAGCAGTCAACTGCAACAAATCATGGGCGTGAAGAAAAAGATTTTTGATCTATGAGAAGTGAGATTGAGGAGATTAAGGTTTCATCTATACGCGTGGACGCGGGGGTCTACTTTTTGTTAAACGGCAGTTGTACGGATCAAGTCCCGCGAGGCACGGTCGATTTACTCGGCAGATGTTCCAAAAAAATCATCAGCTCAAAATGCTGGGCGCGAAGGACCAGTGTAACCACAGCGCGCAAGCCCCGCCGGGTCATCGATCATGAAGTAGAACCAGCTGAAGACCCCACAGGAATCAAATCTCGTTTCTCAAGGCAATTCTGGTGGGTGCACCACGGACTCCCAAAGAAATTCTTTGTTTGTGCACAAGAAGACAAGCCAATCTATGGTATACACTTGACGTGGAGGAGAGAAAGCAATGCCATGGTTAATTCATGGCTGGTACTGGTCAGACTCCAATCGTACACAGGTTACCGAGACCGCCAGGGATTTCACTGCAGATTTAATCCGTGTAGCGGGCATGTCCGATTGCTACTTTGTCTTTATGTTCACACGCGGCTGTCCGAGTCCCGAAGAGATTGAGATCTGTACTTCCCATGTGTGCTGATTACTAATACTACTCTATTTGGCATTTGACGAACAACCAAGTATATCACGTGGAGATAAAAAAAGAGGGCTCCAAGGGAGCGCTAGTAGGACAAACTACTACTATTACAGAGCAGGGCTATACACCCGTCACATCTTTTCAAGGATGCTATATAAAAAAAGGGTGCCGGGCTATCAGGCAAAATTATCAGGGCTGTGTTTGATGAAAGGTGATGGTTGTTTCAAGTACTAGTGCATTTTCATCGAGTGCATTATAACCAAGGATCATGTAAGAGTGGTGGTGACTCGGTTGCGTCCGTACTGACTCTAATGTCGCGGCCGACTCACACATCCACTCCGTCTTGAGCCACCTTGATCGGCACATTCTGAGGATTATGTATTGTCTGAATATATCAGGTGATATCCATCTAGTTTACTTTTTATCAGTACCTGTTAATTTTTTGTGAAAACAACCACTTTGCCCTATAGTGTTGTTATACGCATGTACATTATTCATCACAAAGCGGTATTATACTGCGGACATGGAGACACTGTTGGGGAATGTAGTAATTTCAAAAAAATTCCTACGCACACGCAGGATCATGGTGATGCATACAATGAGAGGGAGAGTGTTGTCTATGTACCCTCGTAGACCGTTTGTGGAAGCGTTATATCAACGCGGTTGATATAGTCGAACGTCTTCACGATCCGACCGATCCAAGTACCGAAAGCATGGCACCTCCGAGTTCTGCACACGTTCGACTTGGTGACGTCCTCGCCTTCTCGATCTAGCAAGAGGGGCGAAGTAGTAGATGAGTTCCGGCAGCACGACGGCGTGGTGATGGTGTTGGTGAAGAACAATCTCCGCAAGGCTTCGCCTAAGCACTATGTAAACTATGACGGAGGACAAACTAGAGGGGATGGGGTTGCCGACACACGGCTTGGTGTTTCTTGATGTGTCTTGGGTGCTAGCCCTACCCCTCTATTTATATGTTGAGCCTTGGGGTCAAAACTTGGAGTAAACGCCTCCACAAGGTCGGTTTCACCCGAAAGGCAAGAGTCCTTCTCGGACTCCAAGGCCAGACGCCAGGGTTCCCGGCGTGTGGACCCAGACGCCAGGGACCCTGGCGTCTGGCCCCTGGACTCCGCAAAACTTCCTTTTGCACTTTCCAGAAACCTTGTGGGCTTTCCCCTTTGGCCCAAATAAAGTGTTTTCGTACCCAAACATTTCGGGAAACATCTGGAACCCCTTCCGGTGAATTCCGGAACCCTTTCGGTGACCAAACACTATTATCCCATATATCAAACTTTATCTCCGGACCATTCCGGAGTTCCTCGTCATGTTCGTGATCCCATCCCAGACTCCGAACAATATTCGGTCACTAACATACATAACTCATATAGTACTATATCGTCAACGAACGTTAAGCGTGCGGACCCTACGGGTTCGAGAACTATGTAGACATGACCGAGACACCTCTCTGGTCAATAACCAATAGCAGGACCTGGATGCCCATATTGGCTCCTACATATTCTATGAAGATCTTTATCGGTGAGACCGCATAACAACATACTTGTTCCCTTTGTCATCGGTATGTTACTTGCCCGAGATTCGATCGTCGGTATCTCAATACCTAGTTCAATCTCGTTACCGGCAAGTCTCTTTACTCATTCCATAATACATCATCCCGCAACTAACTCATTAGTTGCAATGCTTGCAAGGCTTATAGTGATGTGCATTACCGAGTGGGCCCAGAGATACCTCTCCGACAATCGGAGTGACAAATCCTAATCTCGAAATACGCCAACCCAACAAGTACCTTCAGAGACACATGTAGAGCACCTTTATAATCACCCAGTTACGTTGTGGCGTTTGGTGGCACACAAAGTGTTCCTCTGGTAAACGGGAGTTGCATAATCTCATAGTCATAGGAACATGTATAAGTCATGAAGAAAGCAATAGCAACAAACTAAACGATCAAATGCTAAGCTAACAGAATGGGTCAAGTCAATCACATCATTCTCCTAATGATGTGATCCTGTTAATCAAATGAAAACTCATGTCTATGGTTAGGAAACTTAACCATCTTTGATCAACGAGCTAGTCAAGTAGAGGCATACTAATGACACTCTGTTTGTCTATGTATTCACACAAGTATTATGTTTCCGGTTAATACAATTCTAGCATGAATAATAAACATTTATCATGATATAAGGAAATAAATAATAACTTTATTATTGCCTCTAGGGCATATTTCCTTCAGTCTCCCACTTGCACTAGAGTCAATAATCTAGATTACACAGTAATGATTCTAACACCCATGGAGTCTTGGTTCTGATCATGTTTTGCTCGTGGAAGAGGCTTAGTCAACGGGTCTGCAACATTCAGATCCGTATGTATCTTGCAAATTTCTATGTCTCCCACCTGGACTAGAACCCGGATGGAATTGAAGCGTCTCTTGATGTGCTTGGTTCTCTTGTGAAATCTGGATTCCTTCGCCAAGGCAATTGCACCAGTATTGTCACAAAAGATTTTCATTGGACCCGATGCACTAGGTATTACACCTAGATCGGATATGAACTCCTTCATCCAGACTCCTTCATTCGCTGCTTCTGAAGCAGCTATGTACTCCGCTTCACATGTAGATCCCACCACGACGCTTTGTTTAGAACTGCACCAACTGACAGCTCCACCGTTCAATGTAAACACGTATCTGGTTTGCAATTTAGAATTGTCCGGATCAGTTTCAAAGCTTTGGTACCTCCCTACTACACGATTTACGACTAGCTCTTTGTCACCTCCATAAACGAGATACATATCCTTAGTCCTTTTCAGGTATTTCAGGATGTTCTTGACCGCTGTCCAGTGATCCACTCCTGGATTACTTTGGTACCTCCCTACTAGACTTATAGCAAGGCACACATCAGGTCTGGTACACAGCATTGCATACATGATAGAGCCTATGGCTGAAGCATAGGGAACATCTTTCATCTTCTCTCTATCTTCTGCAGTGGTCGGGCATTGAGTCTAGCTCAACTTCACACCTTGTAACACAGACAAGAACCCTTTCTTTGCTTGATCCATTTTGAACTTCTTCAAAACTTTGTCAAGGTATGTGCTTTGTGAAAGTCCAATTAAGCGTTTTGATCTATGTCTATAGATCTTGATGCCCAATATATAAGCAGCTTCACCGAGTCTTTCAGTGAAAAACTCTTATTCAAGTATCCCTTTATGCTATCCAAAAATTCTATATCATTTCTAATCAACAATATGTCATCCACATATAATATCAGAAATGCTACAGAGCTCCCACTCACTTTCTTGTAAATACAGGCTTCTCCAAAAGTCTGTATAAAACCAAATGCTTTGATCACACTATCAAAGTGTTTATTCCAACTCCGAGAGGCTTGCACCAGTCCATAAATGGATCGCTGGAGCTTGCATACTTTATTAGCTCCCTTTGGATCGACAAAACCTTTTGGTTGCATCATATACAACTCTTCTTCCAGAAATCCATTCAGGAATGCAGTTTTTACAGCCATTTGACAAATTTCATAATCATAAAATGCGGCAATTGCTAACATGATTCAGACAGACTTAAAGCATCACTACGGGTGAGAAGGTCTCATCGTAGTCAATCCCTTGAACTTGTCGAAAACCTTTTGCAACAAGTCGAGCTTTATAGACAGTAACATTACCGTCAGTGTCAGTATTCTTCTTGAAGATCCATTTATTCTCAATGGTTTGCCGATCAACGGGCAAGTCAACCAAAGTCCACACTTTCTTCTCATACATGGATCCCATCTCAGATTTCATGGCTTCAAGCCATTTTGCGGAATCTGGGCTCACCATCGCTTCTTCATAGTTCATAGGTTCATCATGGTCTAGTAACATGACTTCCAGAATAGGATTACCGTACCACTCTGGTGCGGATCTTACTCTGGTTGATCTATGAGGTTCAGTAATAACTTGATCTGAAGTTTCATGATCATCATCATTAACTTCCTCACTAATTGGTGTAGGCGTCACAGGAACCGGTTTCTGTGATGAACTACTTTCCAATAAGGGAGCAGGTGCAGTTACCTCATCAAGTTCTACTTTCCTCCCAGTACTTCTTTCGAGAGAAACTCCTTCTCTAGAAAGGATCCATTCTTAGCAACGAATGTCTTGCCTTCGGATCTGTGATAGAAGGTGTACCCAACAGTCTCCTTTGGGTATCCTATGAAGACACATTTTTCCGATTTGGGTTCGAGCTTATCAGGTTGAAGCTTTTTCACATAAGCATCACAACCCCAAACTTTAAGAAACGACAACTTTGGTTTCTTGCCAAACCACAGTTCATAAGGCGGCCTCTCAACGGATTTCGATGGTGCCCTATTTAACGTGAATGCAGCCGTCTCTAAAGCATAACCCTGAAACGATAGCGGTAAATCAGTAAAAGACATCATAGATCGCACCATATCTAGTAAAGTATGATTATGACGTTCAGACACACCATTAAGTTGTGGTGTTCCGGGTGGCGTGAGTTGTGAAACTATTCCGCATTGTTTCAAATGTAGACCAAACTCGTAACTCAAATATTCTCCTCCATGATCTGATTGTAGAAACTTTATTTTCTTGTTACGATGATTTTCAACTTCACTCTGAAATTCTTTGAACTTTTCAAATGTTTCAGACTTATGTTTCATTAAGTAGATATACCCATATCTGCTCAAATCATCTGTGAAGGTGAGAAAATAACGATATCCGCCACGAGCTTCAATATTCATTGGACCACATACATCTGTATGTATGATTTCCAACAAATCTGTTGCTCTCTCCATAGTTCCGGAGAACGGTGTTTTAGTCATCTTGCCCATGAGGCACGGTTCGCAAGTACCAAGTGATTCATAATCAAGTGGTTCCAAAAGTCCATCAGTATGGAGTTTCTTCATGCGCTTTACACTGATATGACCTAAACGGCAGTGCCACAAATAAGTTGCACTATCATTATCAACTCTGCATCTTTTGGCTTCAACATTATGAATATGTGTATCACTACTATCAAGATTCATCAAAAATAGACCACTCTTCAAGGTGCATGACCATAAAAGATATTACTCATATAATATAGAACAACCATTATTCTCTGATTTAAATGAATAACCGTCTCGCATCAAACAAGATCCAGATATAATGTTCATGATCAACGCTGGCACCAAATAACAATTATTTAGGTCTAATACTAATCCCGAAGGTAGATGTAGAGGTAGCGTGCCGGCGGCGATCACATCGACTTTGGAACCGTTTCCCATGCGCATCGTCACCTCGTCCTTGGCCAGTGTTCGCTTAATCTGTAGTCCCTCATTCGAGTTGCAAATATTAGCAACAAAACCAGTATCAAATACCCAGGTGCTACTGCGAGCTCTGGTAAGGTATACATCAATAACATGTATATCACATATACCTTTGTTCACCTTGCCATCCTTCTTATCCGCCAAATATTTGGGGCAGTTCCGTTGCCAGTGACCAGTCTGTTTGCAGTAGAAGCACTCAGTCTCAGGCTTAGGTCCAGACTTGGGTATCTTCTCTTGAGTAGCAACTTGCTTGCTGTTCTTCTTGAAGTTCCCCTTCTTCTTCCCTTTGCCATTTTTCTTGAAACTGGTGGTCTTATTGACCATCAACACTTGATGCTCCTTCTTGATTTCTACCTCCGCAGCCTTTAGCATTGCGAAGAGCTCGGGAATCGTCTTATCCATCCCTTGCGTGTTATAGTTCATCACGTTGCTTTTGTAGCTTGGTGGCAGTGATTGAAGAATTCTCTCAATGACACTATCATCCGGAAGATTAACTCCTAGTTGAATCAAGTGATTGCAGTACCCAGACATCTAGAGTATATGCTCACTGACAGAACTATTCTCCTCCATCTTGTAGCTGTAGAACTTAATGGAGACTTCATATCTATCAATCTGGGCATTTTGTTTTGAAATATTAACTTCAACTCCTGGAACATCTCATATGCTCCATGACGTTCAAAACGTCGTTGAAGTCCCGGTTCTAAGCCGTAAAGCATGGCACACTGAACTATCGAGTAGTCATCAGCTTTACTCTGCCAAACGTTCTTAACATTGTCAGCAGCATCTGCAGCAGGCCTGGCACCCAGCGGTGCTTCCAGGACGTAATTCTTCTGTGCAGCAATGAGGATAATCCTCAAGCTACGGACCCAGTCTGTGTAATTGCTACCATCATCTTTCAACTTTGCTTTCTCAAGGAACGCATTAAAATTCAACGGAACAATAGCACGGGCCATCTATCTACAATTAACATAGACAAGCAAGATACTATCAGGTACTAAGTTCATGATAAATTTAAGTTCAATTAATCATATTACTTAAGAACTCCCACTTAGATAGACATCCCTCTAATCCTCTAAGTGATCACGTGATCCATATCAACTAAACCATAATCGATCATCACGTGAAATGGAGTAGCTTTCAATGGTGAACATCACTATGTTGATCAAATCTACTATATGATTCACGCTCGACCTTTCGGTCTCAGTGTTCCGAGGCCATATCTGCATATGCTAGGCTCGTCAAGTTTAACCTGAGTATTCTGCGTGTGCAAAACTGGCTTGCACCCGTTGTAGATGGACGTAGAGCTTATCACACCCGGTCATCACGTGGTGTCTGGGCACGATGAACTTTGGCAATGGTGCATACTCAGGGAGAACACTTTTATCTTGCAATTTAGTGAGAGATCATCTTATAATGCTACTGTCAGTCAAAGCAAGATAAGATGCATAAAAGATAAACATCACATGCAATCAATATAAGTGATATGATATGGTCATCATCATCTCATGCTTTGTGATCTCCATCTTCGAAGCACCGTCATGATCACCATCGTCACCGGCGTGACACCTTGATCTCCATCGTAGCATCATTGTCGTCTCGCCAATCTTATGCTTCTACGACTATCGCTATCGCTTAGTGATAAAGTAAAGCATTACAGGGCGATTGCATTGCATACAATAAAGCGACAACCATATGGCTCCTGCCAGTTGCCGATAACTCGGTTACAAAACATGATCATCTCATACAATAAAATTTATCATCATGTCTTGACCATATCACATCACAGCATGCCCTGCAAAAACAAGTTAGACATCCTCTACTTTGTTGTTGCAAGTTTTACATGGCTGCTACTGGGCTTAGCAAGAACCGTTCTTACCTACGCATCAAAACCACAACGATAGTTCATCAGGTTGGTGCTGTTTTAACCTTCGCAAGGACCGGGCGTAGCCACACTCGGTTCAACTAAAGTTGGAGAAAATGACACCCGCCAGCCACTAGTGTGCAAAGCACGTCGATAGAACCAGTCTCACGTAAGCGTACGCGTAATGTCGGTCCAGGCCGCTTCATCCAACAATACCGCCGAACCAAAGTATGACATGCTGGTAAGCAGTATGACTTATATCGCCCACAACTCACTTGTGTTCTACTCGTGCATATGACATATACGCATAAAACCTGGCTCTGATACCACTATTGGGGAACGTAGTAGTTTCAAAAAAAATCCTACGCACACGCAAGATCATGGTGATGCATAGCAACGAGAGGGGAGAGTGTTGTCTACATACCCTCGTAGACCATTCGCGGAAGCGTTATATCAACGCGGTTGATGTAGTCGAACGTCTTCACGATCCGACCAATCCAAGTACCAAAAGCACGGCACCTCCGAGTTCTGCACACGTTCGGCTCGATGACGTCCTCGCCTTCTCGATCTACCAAGAGGGGCGAAGTAGTAGATGAGTTCCGGCAGCACGACGCCGTGGTGACGGTGTTGGTGAAGAACAATCTCCATAGGGCTTTGCCTAAGCACTACGAAAACTATGATGGAGGTCAAACTAGAGGGGACGGGGTTGCCGCCACAAGGCTTGGTGTTTCTTGATGTGTCTTGGGTGCTAGCCCTACCCTTCTATTTATATGTTGAGCCTTGGGGTCGAAACTTGGAGTAAAAGCCTCCACAAGGTCGGTTTCACCCGAAAGGCAAGAGTCCTTCTCAGACTCCAGGGCCAGATGCCAGGGTTCCCGGCGTGTGGACCCAGACGCCAGGGACCCTGGCGTTTGGCCCCTGGACTCCGCAAAACTTCCTTTTGCGCTTTCCAAAAACCTTGTGGGCTTTCCCCTTTGGCCCAAATAAAGTGTTCTCGTACCCAAACATTTCGGGAAACATTCGGCACCCCTTCCGGTGAATTCCGGAACCCTTCCGGTGACCAAACACTATTATCCCATATATCAAACTTTATCTCCGGACCATTCTGGAGTTCCTCGTCATGTCCGTGATCCCATCCCAGACTCCGAACAACATTTGGTCACCAACATACATAACTCATATAGTACTATATCGTCAACGAACATTAAGCGTGCGGACCCTACGGGTTCGAGAACTATGTAGACATGACCGAGACACCTCTCTGGTCAATAACCAATAGCGGGACCTGGATGCCCATATTGGCTCCTACATATTCTACGAAGATCTTTATCGGTCAGACCGCATAACAACATACGTTCTTCCCTTTGTCATCGGTATGTTACTTGCCCGAGATTCGATCGTCGGTATCTCAATACCTAGTTCAATCTCGTTACTGGCAAGTCTCTTTACTCGTTCTGTAATACATCATCCCGCAACTAACTCATTAATTGCAATGCTTGCAAGGCTTATAGTTATGTGCATTACCGAGTGGGCCTAGAGATACCTCTCCGACAATCGGAGTGACAAATCCTAATCTCGAAATACGCCAACCCAACAAGTACCTTCGGAGACACCTGTAGAGCACCTTTATAATCACCAATTTGCGTTGTGACGTTTGGTGGCACACAAAGTGTTCCTCCGGTAAATGGGAGTTGCATAATCTCATAGTCATAGGAACATGTATAAGTCATGAAGAAAGCAATAGCAACGAACTAAACGATCAAGTGCTAAGCTAACGGAATGGGTCAAGTCAGTCACATCATTCTCCTAATGATGTGATCCCATTAATCAAATGACAACTCATGTCTATGGTTAGGAAACTTAACCATCTTTGATCAACGAGCTAGTCAAGTAGAGGCATACTAATGACACTCTGTTTGTCTATGTATTCACACAAGTATTATGTTTCTGATTAATACAATTCTAGCATGAATAATAAACATTTATCATGATATAAGGAAATAAATAATAACTTTATTATTGCCTCTAGGGCATATTTCCTTCAGACACGCCAAACATTATTTGGCACAGGTGGTTGTCCTTACTCAACGGATTCCCGCACCGGCTTACAACGCCCTGGCCGTCTCTTGCGACCGCGCCGGCTTACAATGTCATGGCCGTCTCTCGCGTTCGCGCCGACTTACAAACGAGGAGGGAAACTTGCTAGTCCACACCGGCTTACAAATACCGCCGCCGACTCTCTCATCCTCACTGGCTTACAACACCACGACTGACTCATCTGTTGTGCGGGCAAATCCGGTGACATCCCTCTAAGACAATTGTTTACTACAAAAGTAAGGGTCATGGATATATGACTCGCCCCACTGTTATGATGCACCATCATCTGACCATGCCATAATGCACAAAGAATATATGTGCAAGCCGCCACCTCTATGGCCCAGTTTACATCAACATTACGAGGCCGAACCGCCCATCCGCGCGGTTTCACCGCGCCTACCTGACCTGTCCCTACATTAGGTCCCCTGCGCCTGGCCGGTTCATACTGTTCGGCTGTTGTGGCTGTTTGCCTATATGGATAAAAAAGTCAAAGTGGTTAGATGCTAAAAAAAGGGGCAACATGACCCGGAGGATTAATCTTGAGCCGCCCCGTGCTGCGCTTTAAGCCGACACCTCCACCGCAGCTATAAGAGAGTGGCAAAAAATAGCTGAAGTTACTGGAGGTTATCTATGGACATTATATACGACTCATTTTTTCGTCCAAGACAAATCAGGTGGAAGTTGTCCAATCAATTCTTATTGATGCATTTTCTTCAAGAAAAATTACTCTCCTTGTGTAATTTCTTATGCAGAACAATTCATCATTACAAAAGAGGCTATCAAGCTATGGCTCTTGCCTACACCGAACGGATCAATGGACAGGGTCAATTATAACCCACTGAGATTCAACATATTCCAGTAGTCCACTGGTTATATCATGGTCAAGCATGGAGAGTCTCAAGCCAACTCCTCGAGAAGTCTTAAGACTCGAGGGCTACGATGACATGACTCGGTCCCGGAGGCTACTGCTATATTGATGAAAATTTAAAAGGCCGTCAGAAATATTTCGGCTCACAATGATGCTTCCGGTTTACAATCCGGTTCAAGGTAAAGTTATCTACCACAAAGCTTTGAAGCTCTCAATATCCGGTTTAAGAATTTCCGGTTCAACAAGAATTTATCTCTCCCAAAGCTCGAGTTCTTAGGAAAAATTAAAGGAACCAAAGAGAGTCTGTTGCAAGGCACAACTCAAACATAGGTACCCTGCTTCAAAAGACCATTGGGGGCTGATTGTATTCGAATTTAGCTTAACCCTCTTGGTCCGGCTCATGATCGTATTCGAATCTGGCCGTTAAATCTCATGATCACTAGGGGGCTTCATGTTCAAACATAGGTCGTATTTGAACCAAAGAGAACATAGCTGTCGATACCCTCTTGATTGGCACAATGCCAAACCCATTAGGGGGCTTCTTGATCGTATTCGAATCATAGCTTAACCCCTTTTGGGTCCGACTTTGATCGTATTCGAACCAGAGTCGTTAAAAAACTCTCAAGGTCATTTGGGGGCTTCCTGTTCAAACATAGGTCGTATTCAAACCAAAGAGAACATAGCTGTCGGTACCCTCTTGATCGGCGCAACGCCAAAGCCACTGGGGCTACATGATCGTATTAGAATCCTAGCTTAACCCCTTTGGAATGGTTTACTGATCGTATTCGAATCAAAAGCCTCGATTTTTCTTTCTATTTGGCTTAAGTTTTTTGAAAACAATCTTTGATTTTGTCTTGAGACTTTTTTGTTCAGATCTAAGTATAAAGTGTGGTTTAAATTTAACCCGGCTTGGTTTTGGACGATAAGTCGCCAACATATGACAAACATCATACATTTGGAATTGAGTGGCTTCTAAAGACTGGGTTATAACCCTTACTGCACAGGTAACCTAAACCGGCAGTACGATTCAATATCACAGGAACCGGTTTTTCAATCCGGGTTATATTATTCAAATCTTTAATAGCCAGCATGGCTGGATTTTTATTATGGTTATCAATAACCAGTATTACGATTGAGGTTTTCAAAGTCGCTTCAGTGCAATGGATATTATTTTATCAATGGATATAATTTATTCTACAATGGGAGGAATAGTCCCGAGTCGCTGCAGGCTTACGACCCGGCACTTGGGGGCTACATTATTCAAGTCGAGATTACATCAAATATGCAAGTTCCATGTCACTGCCAGCATTCACCATGGCACTTGGGGGCTAATGCAAAGTCATTTTTACTGGCCTTATTGAAGACCCGACTCATCATATTGTAATGAGTCGACCCTTGGGGGCTACCAATTGCTCCTTTCAACAATTCAAGGAAATATATATAAAGTCCCAGCTCAATATTATCTTACTGAGCCGGCCCTTGGGGGCTACATGTCGCTGCTCAAGTCTACATCTACAAAGTCCCTGCTCATGATTACATAAATGACCCAGCCCTTGGGGGCTACACCAGTTGAAGTTTTTGTGAGCATAAGACAATTACAAGTCCCAGGTCGATGCAAGCATGATAACCCGGCACTTGGGGGCTACAGGTAACATGGATATAAGGAGAAAAACTTTCGAATTCTCAGTTTTGAGCAAATTAGATTGACCCGGTGTCGGCAACAATTATGACTCGATGCCATCAATATTTACAAACTGGCAATTTTGGTAATATTAAACTGGCAAGTTCTACATCTTCAAACCGGCTGAATATTAGATGAGTATTTCAAGACCAATCTTTCTTAAGCCGGCGCTTTGGAAGCCCACTCAAGTGGATTATTCTTCACAATATTTCTACAACAGACCAATGTCAGCAAATTTACTCTGAAGCTGGCCTATTGACCCGGACTTATCAAAAGAAGTATCTGGATTTTTTGCATTGACAAAGTTGAAACATATCTGCTAAAGAAGATTTGCTATGAGATCATGGACATGTACATATGAACAAGGAAATGATAAGGACTTAACGATGATAAAATCCCGGTTCAGAAGAACCTTTGACCCGGCGTATAATCTGTCAAAGTTGGTCTTGATTTGCAAGATTAGTTTAACATGGATAAATCCAAATTAAACTAGGGGCTAATGTCGGGGATATACCCCGCGGTATGACCCGACCGGGCTTGGCGTTTTCATTGGTAACCCATCGGAGGACTGGCGACTCACGAGCCTGGAGACTCACGGATGGCCCTAACGGTGGGTCAGATAGAAGACTAGGCCCAAGGCCCAGAAGGCCGGCTCATGTTCTGGTGAGCCGGCTTAAGAGGAAATGCATAAAGAATATTCTTCTACAAAGGAAGCAAGACTAGGACTCCACTTGTAATAGAGTAATCCTAATCCTACTAGGACTAGTCATGTAACCCGCCCCTTCAACATATATAAGGAGGGGAAGGGCACCCCAAGAGGGACAAGCAAGAAGAAACAATCTCTAGGGCTAGATACAAAGAGTCAGTTTACCGGCGACTCCCTGATGATCATAATGAGACCTAGCCTCAAACAGCATGTAGGGTTATTACCGGATGATGTTTCCCGGGGCCTGAAGCTGTCTAAATCCTTGTCTTATGTTGTGTCTCTCGATTCCGCCCAACCCCTCTCAAGCTACCACATAGATGTGTTGGCCTCGCGACTAAGTCCTCGCACTAGGACATCTGTCGTGACAATTCCATGACACGGGGTGTTGTTATTTGTGTGCAGGGGTTGTTTATGTTGTGTTGCTTGGTTCTCCTAATGGTTCGATAACCTGGTTTCATATCTAAGGGAAATACCTACCGCCGATGTGCTGCATCATCCCTTCCTCTTTTGGGGAAATACCGACGTAGCTTCAAGTGACATCAAAAGGAATTTCTGGCTCCGTTGCCGGGGAGGATCAAGTCAAGATAGTCCCCCGTCAACTAGCCATTTCTGGCGTTGTTGCCGGGGAGGATCTTCATCATAACCAGGTTCCTAATCACAAATCTCATCTCCTCGCAATTTACATTATTTGCCATTTGCCTCTCGTTTTCCTCTCCCCCACTTCACAAAAATTTGTCGCCTTATTCGCCCCTCCTTTCCGTTTGCCGTTTCCTTGCCAGATCTATTTTTGTGTGCACTCTTGTTTGTGTAGTCATGATGAACCAAAGAAAATATTATGATGTTCCTTACCCAAATATTTTGGTTGAAATTGAGAAAAGTACTAAGGAATATATGACTACACAATTTGAGCATAATAAGTATTTTACTGAAGAACTTAAGGAGCACTCCGTTGTGCTTGATGCTATTACAAAATAGCTTGATGATATCAGTAGAGAAGTTTGCAATCTCCAATCTAAGTATGCTTTTGCCAAAAGTTTGCTAGGAAAAATATCTGATGCACAAGCTACCTTAGTAAATCAAATGGTCGCTCAACCAATCTCACTAGAGGACAAAAGTGATGAAGATCTTAAAATGATTGGTGTTTCTTCTATTAATTCCTTGTTTAGTAAAGTTAATATTGACGAAAAAGGTACTGGAGAAGAGTCAATTTTAAGTAGAAGGCGTCCTAATATTTCAGAGGGTGAAAATCTTGTTGAGAAAAATGATGAAAGTGGGTTTGGAGAGGTCAAAACTTTAGCTAGTGATGCACCCACTCTTTTGGGTTAAAAAGACTTTAATTATGATAGTTGCTCTTTGATTGATTGTATTTCTTTGTTGCAATCCATAATAAATACACCCCATGCTTATGAACAAAACAAAGCTTTTACTAAACATATTGTTGATGCTATGATGAAAGCTCTTGAAGAAAAATTGTAATTGGAAGTTTCAATTCCTATAAAATTGTATGATGAGTGGGAACCTACTATCAAAGTCAAGATTAAAAATTATGAGTGTTTTGCTTTGTCTGACTTGGGTGCTAGTGTTTCTACAATTCCGAAATCTTTGATGTGCTTGGTCTTACCAATCTTGAAGAATGTTCCTTGAATTTGCAGTTACCGGATGCTACTATTAAAAATCCTATGGGAAGAGTTAATGATTTTCTTATTCTTGAAAATAGGAATTATGTTCCCATAGATTTTATTGTTCTTGATATTGATTGCAATCCGTCTTGTCCAATTATTCTTGGTAGACCGTTTTTACGCACTATCGGTGCTGTGATTGATATGAAAGAAGGCAATATTAAGCTCCAATTTCCTTTGAGGAAGGGTATGGAACACTTTCC
This sequence comes from Triticum dicoccoides, assembly GCF_002162155.2. NCBI lineage: Eukaryota > Viridiplantae > Streptophyta > Magnoliopsida > Poales > Poaceae > Triticum > Triticum dicoccoides. Next base: position 130,441,406 of record NC_041382.1, on the reverse strand, counting down.
TAGAACTATAATTAAGCCACCCTATGAATCAATCATGAGGGCATCTTATGGATCTCGAACCAAAGATGGAAAAACTTAGATCCTTGCTTTATGCCTAGCTAAGGGCATAAAACTATAGCGCTTGTTGGGAGGCAACCCAATGAATAAAATTTAGTTTTTATTTTTGCTTCCTATTTTTGAGTGTTAGCACAATTATGCTACTGTTATGATTGTGTTTTTTTGTGTTCTAATTAGTGTTTGTGCCAAGTAAAGCCTTTAGGATCTTCTTGGGCAATAGTTGTTTGATCTTCCTGAAAAAACAGAAACTTTTATGCTCACGAAATTAATTTTCATTTTTTACCAGAGAGTGATAAAATACCCATTCCAATTGAAGTAGATCAATATACAAATTTCTCATGTTAATTTTTCAAAGTTTTTTTAGTTATAGAAGTATTCAAAATAGTCAGATTGCTACAGACTGTTCTGTTTTGACAGTTTCTGTTTTCTTTGTGTTATGTGCTTATTTTGATGGCTCTATGGTTTTATTTGATGATTTTTTGCCGTAGAAAAGTTGGAATACAGTAGATATAATACAAAAACAAAATATGAATTGGTTTGATACAGCACTTATTGTCACATCCCTAGTTTTGGTATGTCCTAGGCTTGCTTGTGCATCATGTTTAATCTTTCAAATAAATTTGAAATGGGGAAAGTTGCAAACCCTAGCAGCAAAGTTTTTCCAATAGGTTCAACTTTAAAATGGATTTTCAATGAACCCAAAATGCTCTCCAAAAATGTTCATGCTCTTTGGATAATGTTGGGAACAACAACCAGAGGTGATGCACATTTTTGCTACACATTTTGGATTTTTGAATCAATGCATAAATATTTGATTTGGAGTTATTTAAATTATATAAATATTTTAGTGGCTCCAAAAATGTTGGGAATTGGTGAGGGCCTCTGGAATATTATATCTAGATGCCACAAATATTTTCAGCATTTATGGAAATGTTTTAACATTTCCTTTAGATACAAAACAAATGTCAGAAATAGAAAAAGAAAACAAGAAATAAGAAAAGACTTACCTGGCGCTCACCTGGCAGCCCATCTGGCCGGCCCAGCCCACCAGGGGCAGGGAGTTCTTCTTCCTCCCGCCAGGAGGACGCCGAGCGCGTGGCCGACGCGCGCCGGCGCACGCCCGGCCACCTCCTGCTTCCCGTCGCTACCTCGACGCTCTCGAGATGCCACGCGACCCCCTGGAGCCGTATGGATCCCCCACACCTCCTCTCCCCTCCTCTGTCTCGCTCTCCCCCTCTGTCCCGAGCGCACCAGAGAGCACCGCCGTGCGCCACCGCGGCCATCGCCTCTCCCTCATTCCCTTGAGCAGTCCAGAAGATCCGCCTCGTCGCCCTATTCCTCTCCGTCGGGCCACGCGGCGCCGGACGCCTCGAAGCATCGTCCCCGACCCCTTCATCCTCCTCGGGTCGCCGGAGATTCGCCTCGCCGCCTCGCTCGCTCCGACACCTCCCCGGCCCCGCCGTCTGCACCGGAAGACTCGCCGTGAGCCACTGAATTGCTCCCCTCCGCCTTTTTCTTCATGCATGCCCCGTAGCCGCTGCCCCGCGAGCACCCGAAGCCGCCGTCCGCCATGGCCGGCGAGCTCCGTGCCCCTGAGCCCCTCCGCTCCTGCTAGTTGCTCCGACGGGCTCCTGTTGCCCTTTAGGTGCTGCCTAGCAACCCCCCGTTCGCTCGCCTCGAGCTGCAGCACCCTGCCCGCGCATAGCCGAGCTCCGGCCGCCGCCGCGAGCCCTGCTCCGGCGAGCTCCACCGTCCCCGCGACCTCCCCTATGCCTAGGTGGATGCGGTTAAGTGCGGGCTGCCAATTGGTAGTCCCTGCGCGCTTTTCCGCCGCCTGTAGCGCGTTCCGGCGAAGCACCGCCGCGCGGTTTGGTCGTCGCCAGCCGAACTCCGGTGAGGCTGACGTGGCGGCTTAATTAGCGCTAATCCCACAGCCTAATCCCCCCCTGAGACTGATAGTGGGCCCTAGAGCCAAGTCAAACCCTGGTCAGTGCGGGTTTGACCCGGGCTTAACCACTGTCTCGCTGACATGTGGCCCCCACACATCAGGTTTTACCTGGTCAGCCCTGCTGACGCTTTTGTGACGTCACGCTGACGCAGGAATTGATTTTCTGGATTTTAAATAATTCAGGGAATTTCAGAAAATAGTTAAATCTTCTAAAATTCATACTAATTCAACCGTAACTCCAAATGAAATAATTTATATATGAAAAATCATCAGAAAAATGCAAGGAATACATTTATGCCAGTTTCATGCATGAAGAACCAACTTATACTTGTTGTATAAGTGAAAACGTAATAATGGCATGTTATATACTTAATTTGGGGTTTGCATATGAACCCTTGGTTCATATGGACTTCAACCAAATTGATGCTAGATGCATTAGGGAAAATCATAGCATGTTTGAAATGTCATCTTCATGCATCATATTGTTGCATATGGTTGTTTATTGATTGCCGGCACCGTCCCTTCTCGATAGGTTCTACTCCGGAAGGTGTCCCGAGTACCTGTCTAAGGAGCAGTGCTTCTTCGTGGATCTGTCAGGCAAGCAATCCCCCTTGAGCATTTCGCTAAATCCCACTCTCTCTCTCCTTCTCCTTATACTACATTAGGACAACAACGATTCAACTGCTACCTTTCTGCTGCGGTAGTTGAACCCATTCCTCTACATGACCTGTCATTGCCACAATAAATAGTTGAAACCCACTAGCATGAGTAGGAGTTGCTTGAGCCTTGATGTGCCTACTCATCCATGCTTGATTTCTTTATGCCAGCTATGCTTAGAGTTGTGTCAGGTCTGATTCATCGGGAATGAATCGGAGTGGTGAACATGTCCTACCGATAAAGGCTAAGTGTGTGAACACGTTTTGGTAAAGGTAGCGATGAGAGGCCATGTAGGAGTACATGGTGGGTTGTCTCATTGGAACCATCCCTAAGCACTGAGTTCTGTGTATGTTATCCAAGTCCAGTTACTACCACACATTGGGTTCCCGTCATCCGGCCCCTCCTGGCTTATTAATCCACTTGATCTCTGTCCAGGAGTTGCAACTAGTTTCTGGCGTTTGTTGTGAAGGAAATATGCCCTAGATACAATAATAAAGTTATTATTTATTTCCTTATATCATGATAAATGTTTATTATTCATGCTAGAATTGTATTAAACGGAAACATAATACATGTGTGAATACATAGACAAACAGAGTGTCACTAGTATGCCTCTACTTGACTAGATCGTTAATCAAAGATGGTTGTGTTTCCTAACCATAAACAAGGAGTTGTTATTTGATTAACGGGATCACATCATTAAGTGAATGATCTGATTGACATGACCCATTCCATTAGCTTAGCACCTGATCGTTTAGTATGTTGCTATTGCTTTCTTCATGACTTATACATGTTCCTATAACTATGAGATTATGCAACTCCCATTTACCGGAGGAACACTTTGGGTGCTACCAAACGTCACAACGTAACTGAGTGATTATAAAGGAGTACTACAGGTGTCTCCAAAGGTACATGTTGGGTTGGCGTATTTCGAGATTAGGTTTTGTCACTCCGATTGTCGGAGAGGTATCTCTGGGCCCTCTCGGTAATGCACATCACTTAAAGCCTTGCAAGCATTGCAACTAATGAGTTAGTTGTGGGATGATGTATTACAGAACGAGTAAAGAGACTTGCCAGTAACGAGATTGAACTAGGTATTGGAATACCGACGATCGAATCTCGGGCAAGTAACATACCGATGACAAAGGGAACAACGTATGTTGTTATGCGGTCTGACCGATAAAGATCTTCGTAGAATATGTAGGAGCCAATATGGGCATCCAGGTCCAGCTATTAGTTATTGACCGGAGACGTGTCTCGGTCATGTCTATATTGTTCTCGAACCCGTAGGGTCCGCACGCTTAAGGTTACGATGACAGTTATATTACGAGTTTATGCATTTTGATGTACCGAAGGTTGTTCGGAGTCCCGGATGCGATCACGGACATGATGAGGAGTCTCGAAATGGTCGAGACATAAAGATTGATATATTGGAAGCCTATGTTTGGATATCGGAAGTGTTCCGGGTGAAATCGGGATTTTACTGGAGTACCGGGAGGTTACCGGAACCCCCCGGGGAGCTAGATGGGCCTTATTGGGCCTTAGTGGAAAAGAGAAGAGGCAGCCCATAGTGGGCCGCGCGCCCCTCCCCTCCCTTGGTCCGAATTGGACAAGGAGAGGGGGCCGGCCCCTCTCTCTCTTTTCCCCCCTCCGCGAATCCTATTCCAACTAGGATTGGGGGGGAATCCTACTCCCAGAGGGAGTAGGACTCTCCTGGCGCGCCCTCCTTGGCCGGCCAGCCTCCCCCCTTTAGTCCTTTATATACGGAGGCAGGGGCACCCCAGAGACACACAAGTTGATCCACGTGATCTTTTCCTTAGCCGTGTGCGGCGCCCCAGCCACCATAGTCCTCGATAATATTGTAGCGGAGTTTAAGCGAAGCCCTCCTGCAGTAGTACATCAAGATCGTCACCACGCCGTCGTGCTGACGGAACTCTTCCCCGTCACTTTGCTGGATCGGAGTCCGGGGATTGTCATCGAGCTGAACGTGTGCTAAAACTCGGAGGTGTCATAGTTTCGGTGCTTGATCGGTCGGGCCGTGAAGACGTACGACTACATCAACCAAACGCTTCCGTTGTCGATCTACTAGGTATGTAGATCATACTCTCCCCTCTCGTTGCTATGCATCACATGATCTTGCGTGTGCGTAGGAAATTTTTTGAAATTACTACGTTCCCCAACAGTGGCATCCGAGCCTAGGTTTTATATGTTGATGTTATATGCACGAGTAGAACACAAGTGAGTTCTGGGCGATATAAGTCATACTGCTTACCAGCATGTCATACTTTGGTTCGGCGGTATTGTTGGATGAAGCGGCCCAGACCGACATTACGCATACGCTTACGCGAGACCGGTTCTCCCGACGTGCTTTGCACAGAGGTGGCTTGTGGGTGACAGTTTCTCCAACTTTAGTTGAACTGAGTGTGGCTACGCCCGGTCCTTGCGAAGGTTAAAACAGCACCAACTTGACAAACTATCGTTGTGGTTTTGACGCGTAGGTAAGATTGGTTCTTGCTTAAGCCCGTAGCAGCCACGTAAAACTTGCAACAACAAAGTAGAGGACGTCTAACTTGTTTTTGTAGGGCATGTTGTTGTGTGATATGGTCAAGACATGATGCTGATTTTTATTGTATGAGATGATCATGTTTTGTAACCGAGTTATCGGCAACTGGCAGGAGCCATATGGTTGTCGCTTTATTGTATGCAATGCAATCGCGTTGTAATGCTTTACTTTATCACTAAACGGTAGCGATAGTCATGGAAGCACAAGCGCGGCGAGACGACAACAATGCTACGATGGAGATCAAGGTGTCGCGCCGGTGACGATGGTGATCACGACGGTGCTTCGGAGATGGAGATCACAAGCACAAGATGATGATGGCCATATCATATCACTTATATTGATTGCATGTGATGTTTATCTTTTTATGCATCTTATCTTGCTTTGATTGACGGTAGCATTATAAGATGATCTCTCACTAAATTATCAAGAAGTGTTCTCCCTGTGTATGCACCGTTGCGGAAGATCTTCATGCTGAGACACCACGTGATGATCGGGTGTGATAGGATCTACGTTCAAATACAACGGGTGCAAAACAGTTGCACACGCGGAATACTCAGGTTATACTTGACGAGCCAAGCATATACAGATATGGCCTCGGAACACGGAGACCGAAAGGTCGAGCGTGAATCATATAGTAGATATGATCAACATAGTGATGTTCACCAATGAAACTACTCCATCTCACGTGATGATCGGACATGGTTTAGTTGATTTGGATCATGTAATCACTTAGAGGATTAGAGGGATGTCTATCTAAGTGGGAGTTCTTAAGTAATATGATTAAATTGAACTTAAATTTATCATGAACTTAGTCCTGGTAGTATTTTGCAAATTATGTTGTAGATCAATAGCTCGCGTTGTTGCTTCCCTGTGTTTATTTTGATATGTTCCTAGAGAAAATTGTGTTGAAAGATGTTAGTAGCAATGATACGGATTGGATCCGTGATCTGAGGTTTATCCTCATTGCTGCACAGAAGAATTATGTCCTTGATGCACCGCTAGGTGACGAACCTATTGCAGGAGCAGATGCAGACGTTATGAACGTTTGGCTAGCTCAATATGATGACTACTTGATAGTTTAGTGCACCATGCTTAATGGCTTAGAATCAGGACTTCAAAGACATTTTGAACGTCATGGAGCATATGAGATGTTCCAGGAGTTGAAGTTAATATTTCAAGAAAATACCCGAGTTGAGAGATATGAAGTCTCCAACAAGTTCTATAGCTAAAAGATGGAGGAGAATCGCTCAACTAGTGAGCATGTGCCCAGATTGTCTGAGTACTACAATCGCTTGAATCAAGTGGGAGTTAATCTTCCAGATAAGATAGTGATTGACAGAATTCTCTAGTCACCATCACCAAGTTAGTAGAACTTCGCGATGAACTATGATATGCAAGGGATAACAGAAATGATTCCCAAGCTCTTCGTAATGCGGAAGTTGACGAAGGTAGAAATCGAGAAAAACATCAAGTGTTGATGGTAGACAAGACCACTAGTTTCAAGAAAAGGGCAGAGGGAAGAAGGGGAACTTCAAGAAGAACAGCAAGCAAGTTGCTGCTCAAGTGAAGAAGCCCAAGTCTGGTCCTAAGCCTGAGACTAAGTGTTTCTACTTCAAAGGGACTGGTCACTGGAAGCGGAACTACCCCAAGTGATTGGCAGATAAGAAGGATGGCAAAGTGAACATAAGTATATTTGATATACATGTTATTGATGTGTACTTTACTAGTGTTTATAGCAACCCTCAGTATTTGATACTATTTTAGTTGCTAAGATTAGTAACTCGAAACGGGAGTTGCAGAATAAATAGAGACTAGTTAAGGGTGAAGTGACGATGTGTGTTGGAAGTGGTTCCAAGATTGATATGATCATCATCGCACACTCCCTATACTTTCGGGATTAGTGTTGAACCTGAATAAGTGTTATTTGGTGTTTGCGTTGAGCATGAATATGATTTGATCATGTTTATTGTAATACGGTTATTCATTTAAGTAAGAGAATAAATTGTTGTTCTGTTTACATGAATCAAACCTTATATGGTTACACACCCAATGAAAATAGTTCGTTGGATCTCGATCGTAGTGATACACATATTGAAACCAAAAGATGCAAAGTTAATAATGATAGTGCAACTTATTTGTAGCACTGCCGTTTAGGTCATATTGGTGTAAAGCGCATGAAGAAACTCCATGCTGATGGGATTTTGGAATCACTTGATTATGAATCACTTGATGCTTGCGAACCATGCCTCATGGGAAAGATGACTAAGACTCCATTCTCCGGAGCGAGCAACTGACTTATTGGAAATAATGCATACTGATGTATGCGGTCCGATGAGTGTTAAGGCTCACGGCAAGTATCGTTATTTTCTGAACATCACAGATGATTTGAGCAGATATGGGTATATCTACTTGATGAAACATAAGTCTGAAACATTTGAAAAGTTCAAAGAATTTCAGAGTGAAGTGGAAAATCATCATGACAAAGAAAATAAAGTTTCTACGATCTGATCGCGGAGACAAATATTTGAGTTATGAGTTTGGTCTTCAATTAAAACAATGTGGAATAGTTTCACAAACTCATGCCACATGGAACACCACAGCATAATGGTGTGTCCGAACGTCATAACCGTACTTAATTGGATATAGTGCAATCTATGATGTCTCTTACCGATCTACCACTATCATTTTGGGGTTATGCATTAGAGACAGCTGCATTCACGTTAAATAGGGCACCATCTAAATCCGTTGAGACGACACCATATGAACTATGGTTTGGCAAGAACCTAAGCTGTCGTTTCTTAAAGTTTGGGACTGCGATGCTTATGTGAAAAGGTTTCAACATGATAATCTCGAACCCAAATCGGAGAAGTAAATCTTCATAGGATATCCAAAGGAAACTATTGGATACACCTTCTATCACAGATCCGAAGGCAAGACTTTTTGTTGCTAAATTCGGAAACTTTCTAGAGAAGGAGTTTTCTCTCGAAAGAAGTGAGTGGGAGGAAAGTAGAACTTGACGAGGTAACTGTACCTACTCCCTTATTGGAAAGTAGTACATCACAGAAAACTGTTTCTGTGACACCTACACCAGTTAGTGAGGAAGCTAATGATGATGATCATGAAACTTCAGAACAAGATACTACTGAACCTCGTAGATCAACCAAAGTAAGATCCGCACCAGAGTGGTATGGTAATCCCGTTCTGGAAGTCATGCTACTAGATCATGATGAACCTACGAACTATGAAGAAGCGATGGTGAGCCCAGATTCCGCAAAGTGGCTTGAAGCCATGAAATCTGAGATGGGATCCATGTATGAGAACAAAGTATGGACTTTGGTTGACTTGCCCGATGATCGGCGAGCAATTGAGAATAAATGTATCTTCAAGAAGAAGACTGACGCTGACGGTAATATTACTGTCTACAAAGCTCGACTTGTCGCAATAGGTTTTCGGCAAGTTCAAGGGATTGACTACGATGAGACCTTCTCACCCGTAGCGATGCTTAAGTCTGTCCGAATCATGTTAGCAATTGCCGTATTTTATGATTATGAAATTTGGCAGATGGATGTCAAAACTGCATTCCTGAATGGATTTCTGGAAGAAGAGTTGTATATGATGCAACCAGAAGGTTTTGTCGATCCAAAGGGAGCTAACAAAGTGTGCAAGCTCCAGCGATCCATTTATGGACTGGTGCAAGCCTCTCGCAGTTGGAATAAACATTTTGATAGTGTGATCAAAGCATTTGGTTTTATACAGACTTTTGGAGAAGCCTGTATTTACAAGAAAGTGAGTGGGAGCTCTGTAGCATTTCTGATATTATATGTGGATGACATATTACTAATTGGAAATGATGTAGAATTTCTAGATAGCATAAAGGGATACTTGAATAAAAGTTTTCAATGAAAGACCTCGGTGAAGCTGCTTACATATTAGGCATTAAGATCTATAGAGATAGATCAAGACGCTTAATTGGACTTCCACAAACCACATACCTTGACAAAGTTTTGAAGAAGTTCAAAATGGATCAAGCAAAGAAAGGGTTCTTGCCTGTGTTACAAGGTGTGAAGTTGAGTAAGACTCAATGCCCGACCACTGCAGAAGATAGAGAGAATATGAAAGATGTTCCCTATGCATCAGCCATAGGATCTATCATGTATGCAATGCTGTGTACCAGACCTGATGTGTGCCTTGCTATAAGTCTAGCAGGGAGGTACCAAAGTAATCCAAGAGTGGATCACTGGACAGCGGTCAAGAACATCCTGAAATACCTGAAAAGGACTAAGGATATGTTTCTCGTATATGGAGGTGACAAAGAGCTCATCGTAAAAGGTTACGTTGATGCAAGCTTTGACACTGATCCGGACGATTCTAAATCGCAAACCGGATACGTGTTTACATTAAACGGTGGGGCTGTAAGTTGGTGCAGTTCTAAACAAAGCGTTGTAGCGGGATCTACATGTGAAGCGGAGTACATAGCTGCTACGGAAGCAGCAAATGAAGGAGTCTGGATGAAGGAGTTCATATCCGATCTAGGTGTCATACCTAGTGCATCGGGTCCAATGAAAATCTTTTGTGACAATACTGGTGCAATTGCCTTGGCAAAGGAATCCAGATTTCACAAGAGAACCAAGCACATCAAGAGACGCTTCAATTCCATCCGGGATCTAGTCCAGGTGGGAGACATAGAGATTTGCAAGATACATACGGATCTGAATGTTGCAGACCCGTTGACTAAGCCTCTTCCACGAGCAAAACATGATCAGCACCAAGGCTCCATGGGTGTGAGAATCATTACTGTGTAATCTAGATTATTGACTCTAGTGCAAGTGGGAGACTGAAGGAAATATGCCCTAGAGGCAATAATAAAGTTATTATTTATTTCCTTATATCATGATAAATGTTTATTATTCATGATAGAATTGTATTAACCGGAAACATAATACATGTGTGAATACATAGACAAACAGAGTGTCACTAGTATGCCTCTACTTGACTAGCTCGTTAATCAAAGATGGTTATGTTTCCTAACCATAAACAAGGAGTTGTTATTTGATTAACAGGATCACATCATTAAGTGAATGATCTGATTGACATGACCCATTCCATTAGCTTAGCACCTGATCGTTTAGTATGTTGCTATTGCTTTTTTCATGACTTATACATGTTCCTATAACTATGAGATTATGCAACTCCCGTTTACCGGAGGAACACTTTGGGTGCTACCAAACGTCACAACGTAACTGGGTGATTATAAAGGAGTACTACAGGTGTCTCCAAAGGTACATGTTGGGTTGGCGTATTTTGAGATTAGGTTTTGTCACTCCGATTGTCGGAGAGGTATCTCTGGGCCCTCTCGGTAATGAACATCACTTAAAGCCTTGCAAGCATTGCAACTAATGAGTTAGTTGCGGGATGATGTATTACAGAACGAGTAAAGAGACTTGCCGGTAATGAGATTGAACTAGGTATTGGAATACCGACGATCGAATCTCGGGCAAGTAACATACCGATGCCAAAGGGAACAACGTATGTTGTTATGCGGTCTGACCGATAAAGATCTTCGTAGAATATGTAGGAGCCAATATGGGCATCCAGGTCCCGCTATTGGTTATTGACCGGAGACGTGTCTCGGTCATGTCTACATTGTTCTCGAACCCGTAGGGTCCGCACGCTTACGGTTACGATGACACTTATATTATGAGTTTATGCATTTTGATGTACCAGAAGGTTGTTCGGAGTCCCGGATGCGATCACGGACATGAAGAGGAGTCTCGAAATGGTCGAGACATAAAGATTGATATATTGGAAGCCTATGTTTGGATATCGGAAGTGTTCCGGGTGAAATCGGGATTTTACCGGAGTACCGGGAGGTTACCGGAACCCCCCGGGGAGCTAGATGGGCCTTATTGGGCCTTAGTGGAAAAGAGAAGAGGTAGCCCATAGTGGGCCGCGCGCCCCTCCCCTCCCTTGGTCCAAATTGGACAAGGAGAGGGGGCCGGCCCCTCTCTCTCTTTTCCCCCTCCGTGAATCCTATTCCAACTAGGATTGGGGGGGAGGGAATCCTACTCCCAGAGGGAGTAGGACTCTCCTGGCGCGCCCTCCTTGGCCGGCCAGCCTCCCCCCTTTAGTCCTTTATATACATAGGCAGGGGCACCCCAGAGACACACAAGTTGATCCACGTGATCTTTTCCTTAGCCGCGTGCGGCGCCCCAGCCACCATAGTCCTCGATAATATTGTAGCGGAGTTTAGGCGAAGCCCTGCTGCAGTAGTACATCAAGATCGTCACCACGCCGTCGTGCTGACGGAACTCTTCCCCGACACTTTGCTGGATCGGAGTCCGGGTATCATCATCGAGCTGAACGTGTGCTAAAACTCGGAGGTGCCGTAGTTTCGGTGCTTGATCGGTCGGGCCGTGAAGACGTACGACTACATCAACCAAACGCTTCCGTTGTCGATCTACTAGGTATGTAGATCATACTCTCCCCTCTCGTTGCTATGCATCACATGATCTTGCGTGTGCGTAGGAAATTTTTTGAAATTACTACGTTCCCCAACATGTAGGTAGTGCTACTTGTCTACCAGGTGGTGTCCGACGGGACGGGCTTGGGACACACTAGGCACCATGGCACGGTGTACCAAGTGGCACCCGGATGGTGGGCTTGGGAACCCTGCACACATCGTTTGGGGCCGTGAGAGACACCCCGGTCGGATCTCCTTGCGGATGGAACCCTAATAGGCGATAAACCTAGATGAGAGACTCGTGTGGTTAGTCAGGTCGTGGCCGACACCCTCGCCCGACTTACGCTTGAAGGTTGCCGAGGTACATGACGTGTACAGGGCTATAAGTGGCGAGAGCGTGTGTAAAGAAGTACACCCCTGCAGGGTCAATATTATCTATTCGAATAGTTGTTTTCCTCGGATATGGAAACTTGGAGGACTTATGTGGTACATAGACAACTTGAAGTGGATACTCTAAAATCCGCAAGATAAGCGTGAGTGCTATGGATGGCCTTCTCGTAGGGAGACGGGAACGGATCCATAGTGGAGTATTGATATGGTGAATATGTGGATTCGTGTGCGTCTTCTCACCCGAAAGAAGTTTCTGATACTCATAGTATAGGTTAGCCACTGAGTCAAAGCTGGCTTGCTGCTGTTAAAACTCCACCACCCCCTTTGTTGATAATGTTGCATATGTAGATAGTTCTGATGTAAGACTTGCTGAGTACCCTCGTATTCACATTTGTTTATTTATGTTTTGCAGTTGGTTACACTAGTGACTTTGACGAGTAGCTTGTATCCCAGCTACGATCTTGTACCCTTGGGAGGGTCGTGTTTAGTCAGGCTTCTTAGTCTTTTCCTTTTGTAGTTGTATGTACTCAGACATGTAATGCTTCTGTTGCTTGTATGCTCTGAATGATGGGTCATGAGACCCCTGTTTGTATTGAATGCTATGTGGCTCTTCTGGGCCTTTATCTATATGAGTTTGAGTTATGTTGTGATGCCATGTTGTACAGCACATACTTGCATGTTATGCGTACGTGTAACATGTATTGCTATGTGTGGGATCCGTCAACCTAGTTGTTTACCTCTGGTAGCCTCTCTTATGGGGAAATGTAGTCTTGTGCTTCCATGTGCCATAGTAGTCCGCTACAGCCTGGTTCACCGGAGTCCTGCTAGCCCAGCACTATTGCTCTGGAACACTTGACTGGTCGGCATGTGATTCACTTTGTTCTTGTGTCTGTCCCTTCGGGGAAATGTCACGCGGTGACATCCGGAGTCCTACCTAGCCTGCTACAGCCCGGGTTCCCGGAGTCCTGTTAGCCCAGTGCTACAACCCGGATTCATACGCTGTTGACCGACATGCTCGTGGTTGATTCTTGTATGCCTGTCCCTGTAAGTTAGTGCCACTTTGGGTTCACTACTAGTCATGTCGGCCCGGGTTCTCTATCATATGGATGCTAGCGACACTATCATATACGTGAGCCAAAAGGCGCAAACGGTCCCGGGCCAGGTAAGGTGGCACCCATGGGAATACCGTGCGTGAGGCCGCAAAGTGATATGAAGTGTTACATGCTAGATCGGTGTGACTTAGGATCGGGGTCCCGACACTTTTAGTAGTAGTTTATTATTCTTATACTAACGGATCTCACGAAGGCTTTGTTGAGTTTTGTGTGATTGAAGTTTTCAAGTTTTGGGTTATCTTACGATGGATGAAGGAAGGATGTAAGAGCCTAAGCTTGGGGATGCCCCGGCATACCAACCTATTATCCAAGAATGAGCAACCAACTAAGCTTGGGGATGCCCCCGAGTGGCATCCCCGCTTTCTTCCAACAACTATCAGTATTTTACTCGAGACTATATTTTTATTCGTCACATGATATGTGTTTTGCTTGGAGCGTCTTGTATGATATGTGTCTTTGCTTGTTTGATTTTGTGTTCTGAGTCATCAATCCTTGCTGGAGACACCTACTTGAGAGAGCCAGATTTATGTCATGACTTGTTAGAATTGCTCTCTATGCTTCACTTAAATCTTTTATGAGCTAGGACTTGCTCTAGTGCTTCACTTATATCTTTTTGAGCATGGTGTGCTTAGTATTTTTTGAAGAAATGCTCTCTTGCTTCACTTAGATTTATTTGAGATTTAGTAAAATTTTGAAGAAATTCTCTCACGCTTCACTTAAATTACTTTGTGAGAAAGAAAATTTGGTACGCTCATGATCTTCACTTATATTTATTTGAGCTTATGAAAAGCAACACATGAAAATTAGTCCCAAAGTGATAGATATCCAAGAAGGATAAAGAAAGAGAAAAATGTCATGAAGATCATTGGACAAAATAAACTTGATTCTTACTAATAGTGTTGAGATATGATGATGTGATACGTGAGTCATCTTGTTGAGTAATCATGCTTTAGTAAGAATATTGGTGTTAAGGTTTGTGATTCCCTATGCACGCACAAAAGTCAATAATGATGCAATGAAATTATATCCTACTTATGGTGCATTATTCGGTGTTAATTATTCTTAATGCTTACTTACGAGATTATTCGTTTCTTGGTTGGTCGCTTCCCAATCTTCTGCTAGACTTCATTTTGCACTAAGTATGACCTCTGTAACATTCCAAATTTTCAATTTGGAATGTTATACATTAGATCATCATTGCATATCATATTTTATTTTGCATTTTGGTTGATCCTAGAAATCCTAAGCAACTCAAGGACCCACGGAGAGAGTTGGGGGTTTCGTTATTTTCATATTTGAGTTTTCTCAAATTTTGAGAATAGGATCATTTGATTTTATTTATTTTATCATCAATTATTTATATTACAAAAATATGAGAGAGGGAATAAAATGACTTTCCCAAAATAAAGAAATATTGAGGATCAAATAATAAAATCAAATCAGATTTTATTTCGGAGTTTTTCGTTATTTTATTTGAATTTAGGAAAAATGTGCGTTTTTCAAAATTGCACTTAGGTCCCAAATAAATGTTCACCTTGTGCGGCTTGATTTTAGAAGCCCGTGAAAATTTATTTGGGAATTTTTGGAGTCCGTTTAGAATTTCTTTTTATTTTTCTTCTGCACGTAATATTTAAAAAAAACGAACCGACCTACGGGCCGTGTCCGACTAGGACTCCGGCCCGCCAGGGCTTTATAAGCCAGGGCAGCCCACCCGGGGCAAACCCTAGCCCGCCGCCGCCTCAGCCCCGCACCCGCGCGCCGCCGCCCGCCGCCCGCTGCCGCTGCACGACGTCGCTGGAGCCGCCGCCACCTCGCCCGCACGCCGCCCGAGGTTCGCCTCACCTCGTAATCCGCGCCGTCGGTTTCTTTTTTAAAAAAAATCGTTTGGTTTTTCCGTCGGTTTTTTTGCCGGTTTTTTTTCTAGTTTCGTTTTTTTAAATAGAACGGTTTTCCGGTTTATTTAATTTAGCGAGCGTTCGTTGTTTTTCTTTTTCTCGGATTAAATCCGCAATTTTTTCTGATCGCGATTCCTGATCCGATTTTCGTTTTAGTATAACTTTTCGCTTGTTTATCAGAATCCGGCGATTCAAGCGCCTGGAGTTTCGTCTCGAAACTCTCTATCCGTTTAACCAACTTAAACAAGATTTTGCTACTGTAAAATTTGCCCTAGATCCAGATTAGTAGAATGAAGTTGTTTTCTTTCGCCGTTTGATTTTCGTTGCTTCGTTCGATTTGATTCTTTTTGCAAACCGGAGTTCTTAAGTTGAACCATCTGGTTAGATCTCTTATTTGAGTTTTACATGTGCATTAGATGAGTACTTATTGTATGCTTGTTTGTTTGTCTGCGGTAGAATACCCGGAGTGCGCCGCTTGTTACTTCGAATCGCTAGGTTTTCCGGATCATCAGCAAGGCAAGTAACACTTTGATCATACCTTTCCTACTACCCAGTTTTATTGCATTAGATCAATCCTCACACATTGCATGATTAGGATCTAAATAAATTGTGGGACGAGAAGTAGTTGAGGTAGTACCTATTACCTGTTTATTACCAAACCTTTGGGAGTTACTTCTACGTTGCTTATTATGCCTTGCTAGGCTAGTAGACGTGGATTGGGTGAGTGATATCCATGAAAGATGTGAGTTTGTTAATTAATGGTTTACCTAAGGTGGCAACTTAAACACACATCTGGGTGGATTGAGGCACCTGGGTATTCCAGGACTTGCCTGTTTTCTTTTGGACCGCCACCCAGGCTCAAAGGGATCATGAGACTATTCATACTAGAAACTTCCATGTGTGCAGCCACAAGCTATTATGGCTCTAGCATAGTTGACTAAGTTGTGCGAACTCTTACAGTGGTATACTAGCAGATGTAGGGGATGTAGGTGGTACGGTCTACCCGATCGTAAGGTGCTAGCGCTTCTGAAAGACTATGTCTCGGTCATCCGTCTTCTCAAACACCCTGTAGTGCGAGAAACCCAACGGAGGCGATCGAGTCTTGTGGGGAAAAGTGCGCAAACCTCTGCAGAGTGTAATAAACTAATCATCATTAGCCGTGTCCCAGGTTATGGACATCTTGAGTATCTAGTACCTGGATTATCATGTGAATCTCAACATGTTACTCTAAAATAATTTTGTTAGGTTTTGTTTAATGATGATGCTTAATTGGGATTGAGAATGTTGTCAACCATTCTCAATGTTTAACAACTACCATGATAGATAAATAAATTTATTCCTTTGAAGTAGGGAAAAATTGGCTTTACGCAAAACTGTAAACATAGAGCTTTCCACCAGCCAAATATGCATATAGTATAGCTATTTCATTCCATTACTCTCTATGTGTTACATTGCCAGCATATTCCATGTGCTTACCCGTTTTCGGGCTGCAACGTTAATGTTGCAGACTTTTCAGGCAACGATTAAGGAGTTTTTAGGTCGTGGTCCTATACTCAGTGATGCTGTTGGAGTTGATGGACTCACTTATCTTCGAAGCCTTCCGCTGTTATCGTTATTAGATGGCCTTAAGCCATATTTATTGTAATAAGTTCTCTATGGAGACACTCGATGTAATAAGTGTGTGATTGCTACTCTGCTATAAATCCTCCGATTACTGTGTGGTGTCAGCATTACTGATCCAGGGATGACACCGGAGCACAGAGATCAGACTGTTTAAGGTCTGGTCGCTACAGATATGGTATCAGAGCACACGCTGACTGTAGGACACGGCCACTAAGCTAAAAACCTAGATCACTATCCTCTCTTTTCTCTTCTGACCTCTCATCTTTTCTACTCTTTAGGATGGCGGATGCAAGGAACAAGTTCACGCAACCGGATGAAGATACACCCTTTGGACGTCACTTGAAGGAAGTCACTAGATACCTGAACATAGGAGTACCAAGCTTCACCGGAACCTACAACGCCACTTTACCTGAAGAAGAGCACTGGATGATTCAAGTTCATGTTCCAGGAAGGACGTTCATGCCAGTCACTGAGCCCATAGAGTTTTCTTTTGATGCACCAACTTGGAGTCTAGGAAAGAGCATGGCAGCTCACATCGCCATGGGACGCATTGGAGAAGTCTACCGCAATGATCCCAAGGATACTATCTACCAGATTTGTGGGCGCCGAGATGAGCACTGGGAGATGATCAGCACCAGGAAGGATAGATCAATCGCAGCTTTTATCCAGGAGTTAAACCAGCACATTCGACGACAGGAGAACCAGACATGCGCCGACATGATAGATCTGAAGAAGGCTAAGACTAGAATCAAGGAACTGGAGGAAGAACTCAAGGCTACACGTGAAGATTATGAAGAGGAAATTTAAGTATTGGTGGAGAAGAATGATGACCTGATCAATAAGATTGGAATATTTATGGGAGGCCCTACGCCAGTAGATGAAGACGAAGAACCCAAGGAGATTAGCCCAGAAGACTACATCATCATCGACGGCACTGACTCGGATCCAGATAGTAGCGATGATGACTATGTCGATGAAGCTGGAGCAGATATCATGGAGTCTGCAACCGAAGAATATTTCTAGTAGACCACCTCATCAATAGTAGTAGTCCACCATGTAAATATAGTAGTCCGAGCACTTTTGCGATAGTTAGATCGATTGTATGCCCTTGTTTGATTGAATGAAGTGAATTGTTTGCTTTTGCCTCATGTGCATATGGGTAGTGTTTTCTCTTTAGACCCCCTCTATTCTTACATCTCATCTTTTCTAAAACCCTCAGATGCCTCAGAGACGTGACCCCGGATTTGCCTTTCCACCGGAGCTCACTCAGTTGATCCAGCAGCAGAACACATTGATGCAGTTGCTAGACCAGAATCAGAATCAGGGGAACAACAACAACAACCCACCACCACCACCACCTGTTGATCACTTAGCCCGTTTTCTTAGGCTGAATCCGCCGGTGTTTTCCAGTAGCACTGAGCCGATAGTAGTAGATGATTGGCTCCGCAAGACAGCTAGGGAATTGACCACAGCAGGATGCACAGATGCGGAGAAGGTGAAGTTTGCCGCACATGAGCTAGAAGGACCCACAGCATCATGGTGGGAGAATTTCACAGCCACTTTCCCAGTTGACACTATCACATGGGACCAGTTTCAGCAGGCTTTTCGTACTTCACATGTTTCAGTAGGAGCTATGGCCATGAAGAAGCGTGAGTTTTGCAACTTGTGCCAAGGAGGACGGACAGTTGGCCAGTATGTGGAGGACTTTAGTAAGTTAGCACGTTATGCCCCAGATAACGTCGCTACGGATGCAGCTAAGCAGGAGAAGTTTCTGGAAGGACTGAATGATGAGTTGAGCATGCAGTTGATGGTAGCAACCTTCAACAACTACCAGGAGTTGGTAGATTATGCTCTTATGATTGAAGGGAAGCAGCAGCAAATTGAGAATCGCAAGAGGAAGTATGGACAAGGAAAGTACACTTCAGGAGCTCAGCAGAAGCCACGTTTTACCCCTAGACCGGGAGGATATTTTCAGCATACCCATGGAGGAGGTAGCTCGCACAATCACAATGGCACCAAGAATGGTAATGGCAACGGAGGAAGCAACGGCCAGAATCACACCAACCCATCAACCCCAGCCAAGAAGGACCTGAGCCAAGTCACTTGCTTTAAATGTTCGAAGACCGGACATTATGCCAATGAATGCCCTGAGATACAAAATGGAAATGGCAATGGAAGCTCTAGGAAGAAGCCGAACCCTTTCAACAGGGGACAGGTGAACCACGTTAGTGTGGAGGATGTTGAAGCTCAGCCTGATGCAGTAATAGGTAAGTTTTTGGTTAAGTCATTTAATGCACTCGTTCTTTTTGATACTGGTGTATCGCATTCATACATCTCAAGGGTATTTGTGAATAAGCATAACCTATCAACCCAAGCCCTTAGGTCGCCCATGTTAGTAACCTCGCCTGGAGCAGAATATTTGGCTAATCGATGGTGTGATCGGTTACCATTAAGGATTGGTAACTATTTTTTTCCCTCAGACCTAATAGTATTGGAATCCCAAGGATTGGATGTGATATTAGGCATGGATTGGTTATCAAAGTATGAAGGGAATATTGAATGTGCTAGTAAGTCAATTTTGCTTACCACCCCAGAAGGGAGAAGGATCAAGTATGTATCCCGACATGTGCCAAAGAGGACACAAGTAAATTGCTTAACAGGAGTTGTGCAGGAGGAAGTACCAGTGGTAAGGGATTTCCCTGAAGTATTTCCAGAAGAGTTGCCAGGCATGCCACCGGATAGAGATATTGAGTTTTTGATTGAGCTATTGCCAGGCACCGGGCGAATATCAAAGAGACCATATAGGATGCCAGCAAAGGATTTGGTGGAAATTAAGAAGCAGATTAAGGAGTTACTGGATAAGGGATATATTCGCCCAAGTTCTTCGCCTTGGGGATTGCCAGTACTTCTAGTGGAGAAGAAGGATGGATCGTTAAGAATGGTTGTTGATTATCGAGGATTGAATGAAGTAACAATCAAGAACAAGTACCCACTACCAATGATCAATGATCTGTTTGATCGATTGCAAGGAGCTAAGGTATTTTCCAAGATCGATCTGCGATCAGGATACCACCAGTTGAAGATTCGAGAACAGGATATTCCTAAGACAGCTTTTACCACCAGGTATGGGCTGTACGAGTATACCGTTATGTCATTTGGTCTGACTAACGCACCTGCCTATTTTATGAACATGATGAACAAAGCATTTATGGAGTTTTTGGATAAGTTTGTCGTGGTGTTCATTGATGATATCCTGGTTTACTCGAAGAATGAAAAGGAGCATAAGGAACATTTGCGACTAGTACTTGAGAAGCTCAGAGAACATCAGTTGTATGCCAAGTTCAGCAAATGTGAGTTTTGGTTGAAGGAAGTAGGATTCCTCGGACACGTTATATCTGGAGAAGGTATAGCAGTTGATCCCACTAAAGTTGATACCATGACCAAGTGGGAAGCACCAACTACCGTTGGAGAGATCCGGAGTTTCTTGGACTCGCAGGATACTACCGGAGATTTATTGAGAATTTCTCAAAGATTGTGAAGCCTATGACTGAGTTGTTAAAGAAAGATACCAAGTTCATATGGACGGAGGAATGTGAGGCTAGTTTCCAGGAGTTGAAGAAACGTTTGGTTACCTCACCAGTGTTGATTTTGCCAGACCAGACCAAAGATTATGAGGTGTACTATGACGCTTCACATCGAGGACTTGGAGCAGTGCTTATGCAGGAAGGGAGAGTTGTTTCATATGCCTCAAGACAACTGAAACCTCATGAGTTGAATTATGCCACGCATGATTTGGAGTTAGCAGCCGTAGTGCATGCTTTGAAAACATGGAGGCATTTCCTCATTGGAAATCATTATTAGGTGTACACGGATCATAAGAGTTTGAAGTACATTTTCACACAGAAGGAGTTGAATCTCAGACAAAGGAGATGGTTGGAGCTCATCAAGGATTATGATATGAGATTGAATTATCACCCCGGAAAGGCTAATGTAGTAGCTAATGCATTAAGCCGTAAGAGCCATGTCAATATGTTAATGACGGGAGAAATACCAAGTGAGTTGGCAGTAAATCTTCGTGAACTATGTTTGGAAATAGTTTCGAGAGGCTATGTAGCAGCATTGGAGATTTAGTCAACCTTGATGGATAGAATCAGGGAAGCTCAGAGGACCGATAAAGAGATTGCCGCTATAAAGGAGAAACTTAGCAAAGGAAAAGCTAAGGGATTTCGTGAGGATGAGCACGATACCCTATGGTTTGAAGACCGCATTTACGTGCCCAATGACCCGGAGATCAAGAAGTTGATACTGCAAGAGGCACACGACTCACCGCATTCAATTCACCCAGGGAATACCAAGATGTATTTGGATCTGAAGGATATTTTCTGGTGGACCGGAATGAAGAAGGATATTGCGGAGTATGTAGCAGTTTGTGATGTATGTCAGAGAGTAAAGGCAGAGCATCAGAAGCCAGCAGGATTGTTACAACCATTGCCGATACCCGAATGGAAGTGGGATAAGTTAGGCATGGATTTTATCACGGGATTGCCCAGGACTCGTTCAGGCTATGACTCGATTTGGGTTGTAGTTGATCGATTGACAAAAGTAGCTCATTTCATCCCAGTAAAGACCACTTACACCAGTGCTAAGTTGGCAAAGATATACATGACCAGGATCGTATGTTTGCATGGAGTTCCAAGGAGTATGGTATCAGATAGAGGAACCCAATTTACCTCAAAGTTCTGGAAGCAGTTGCATGAAACTTTGCGTACCAGGCTAGAATTCAGTAAAGCTTTTCATCCACAGACAGATGGACAGACCAAGAGAGTTAATCAGATTTTGGAGGATATGCTGAGAGCTTGTGCGCTAGATTACAGATCTAGTTGGGACGATAATTTGCCATATGCATAGTTCTCTTACAACAACAGTTACCAAACCAGTTTCAAGATGGCCCCTTCCGAAGCCTTGTACGGAAGGAGGTGCAGGACACCATTGTCGTGGGACGAAGTTGGAGACCGCCAGTTGTTGGACCTGACTTGATTAAAGAGTCTGAACAGAAGGTGAAGTTGATTCGCGATAGGCTCAAGATAGCCCAGTCCAGGCAGAAAAGTTATGCAGATTCTAAACGCAAGGAGACCGTTTACGAAGTCGGAGATAGAGCTTATCTCCGAGTATCTCCACCTCGGGGAACAAAGCGTTTTGGAGTTAAAGGGAAGTTAGCGCCACGATTTGTAGGACCATATCGAGTTTTGGAGCGTATGGGAGAAGTGGCCTACAAGTTGGAATTGCCCGAAAGATTGTCAGGAGTTCATGATGTGTTCCATGTTTCTCAGTTAAAGAAGTGCCACGCGGAGATGGCTGACATACCTTTGAGAGACACTGTGCCTTTGGAAACTATTCAGTTGGATAACAATTTGCCCTACGAGGAGAAACCAATTAAGATCCTCGAGTTGGCCAGCCGAGTTACCCGCAGCAAGGTTATCAAGTTTTGCAAGGTTCAGTGGAGCCACCACACGGAGGATGAAGCCACCTGGGAACGAGACGAAGCTTTGCTCAAGGACCACCCTCACCTATTTTCTAGCCAACCCGAATCTCGAGGGTGAGATTCATCTTAAGGGGGGTAGGTTTGTAACATCCCAAATTTTCAATTTGGAATGTTATACATTAGATCATCATTGCATATCATATTTTATTTTGCATTTTGGTTGATCCTAGAAATCCTAAGCAACTCAAGGACCCACGGAGAGAGTTGGGGGTTTCGTTATTTTCATATTTGAGTTTTCTCAAATTTTGAGAATAGGATCATTTGATTTTATTTATTTTATCATCAATTATTTCTATTACAAAAATATGAGAGAGGGAATAAAATGACTTTCCCAAAATAAAGAAATATTGAGGATCAAATAATAAAATCAAATAAGATTTTATTTCGGAGTTTTTCGTTATTTTATTTGAATTTAGGAAAAATGTGCATTTCTCAAAATTGCATTTAGGTCCCAAATAAATGTTCACCTTGTGCTGCTTGATTTTAGAAGCCCGTGAAAATTTATTTCGGAATTTTTGGAGTCCGTTTAGTATTTCTTTTTATTTTTCTTCTGCGCGTAATATTTAAAAAAACGAACTGACCTACGGGCCGTGTCCGACTAGGACTCCGGCCCGCCAGGGCTTTATAAGCCGGAGCAGCTCACCCGGGGCAAACCCTAGCCCGCTGCCGCCTCAGCCCCGCACCCGCGCGCCGCCGCCGGCACCGCCCGCTGGCGCTGCCTCGCCCGCACGCCGCCCGAGGTTCGCCTCACCTCGTAATCCGCGCCGTTGGTTTCTTTTTTAAAAAATCGTTCGGTTTTTCCGTCGGTTTTTCCGCCGGTTTTTTTCTAGTTTCGGTTTTTTTAATAGATCGGTTTTTCCGGTTTATTTAATTTAGCGAGCGTTCGTTGTTTTTCTTTTTCTCGGATTAAATCCGCGATTTTTTCTGATCGCGATTCCTGATCCGATTTTCGTTTTAGTATAACTTTTCGCTTGTTTATTGGAATCCGGCGATTCAAGCGCCTGGAGTTTCGTCTCGAAACTCTCTATCTGTTTAACCAACTTAAACAAGATTTTGCTACTATAAAATTTGCCCTAGATCCAGATTAGTAGAACGAAGTTGTTTTCTTTCGTCGTTTGATTTTCGTTGCTTCGTTCGATTTGATTCTTTTTGCAAACCGGAGTTCTTAAGTTGAACCTTCTGATTAGATCTCTTATTTGAGTTTTACCTGTGCATTAGATGAGTACTTATTGTATGCTTGTTTGTTTGTCTGCGGTAGAATACCCGGAGTGCGCCGCTTGTTACTTCGAATCGCTAGGCTTCCCGGATCATCAGCAAGGCAAGTAACACTTTGATCATACCTTTCCTACTACCCAGTTTTATTGCATTAGATCAATCCTCACACATTGCATGATTAGGATCTAAATAAATTGTGGGACGGGAAGTAGTTGAGGTAGTACCTATTACCTGTTTATTACCAAACCTTTGGGAGTTACTTCTACGTTGCTTATTATGCCTTGCTAGGCTAGTAGACGTGGATTGGGTGAGTGATATCCATGACAGATGTGAGTTTGTTAATTAATGGTTTATCTAAGGTGGCAACTTAAACACACATCTGGGTGGATTGAGGCACCTGGGTATTCCAGGACTTGCCTGTTTTCTTTTGGACCGCCACCCAGGCTCGAAGGGATCATGAGACTATTCATACTAGAAACTTCTGTGTGCAGCCACAAGCTATTATGGGCTCTAGCATAGTTGACTAAGTTGTGCGAACTCTTACAGTGGTAGACTAGCAGATGTAGGGGATGTAGGTGGTACGGTCTACCCGATCGTAAGGTGCTACCGCTTCTGAAAGACTATGTCTCGGTCATCCGTCTTCTCAAACACCCTGTAGTGCGAGAAACCCAACGGAGGCGATCGGGTCTTGTGGGGAAAAGTGCGCAAACCTCTGCATAGTGTAATAAACTAATCATGATTAGCCATGTCCCCGGTTGTGGACATCTTGAGTATCTAGTACCTAGATTATCATGTGAATCTCAACATGTTACTCTAAAATAATTCTGTTGGGTTTTGTTTAATGATGATGCTTAAATGGGATTGAGAATGCTGTCAACCATTCTCAATGTTTAATAACTACCATGATAGATAAATAAATTTATTCCTTTGAAGTAGGGAAAATTTGGCTTTACGCAAAACTGTAAACATAGAGCTTTCCACCAGCCAAATATGCATATAGTATAGCTGTTTCATTCCATTACTCTCTATGTGTTACATTGCCAGCATATTCCATGTGCTGACCCGTTTTCGGGCTGCAACGTTAATGTTGCAGACTTTTCAGACAGCGATTAAGGAGTTTTTAGGTTGTGGTCCTATACTCAGTGATGCCGTTGGAGTTGATGGACTCACTTATCTTCCAAGCCTTCCGCTGTTATCATTATTAGATGGCCTTAAGCCATATTTATTGTAATAAGTTCTCTATGGAGACACTCGATGTAATAAGTGTGTGATTGCTACTCTGCTATAAATCCTCCGAGTACTGTGTGGTGTCAGCATTACTGATCCAGGGATGACACCGGAGCACAGAGATCAGACTGTTTGAGGTCTGGTCGCTACAACCTCTACTTGTGCGTCCAAAATCCCTTAAACCAGTTTTGCCATGTGAGTCCACTATATCTACCTATATGCGGTATTATTTTGCCGTTCTAAGCAAATTTGCATGTGCCTTCTCTAATTTTCAAAATAAACTTCTCTTTTGTGTGTTTGTTTCGCTCACGGAGCGGTGAGGGGTGCCTAATATTTTCCATGCTAGATGTGTTATTCTCAAGATGAGTGTTTATTCACATGTCATTGCACGAGAGTAAGGCAAAGGTATTAGGGATGCCCGGTGTCGAAATGCAAAAGTAAATGAATTTACTTTATGTTGTCAAATAATAAATTCCTTGGAAAGTGTTGGTATGGAGGGCACCCGTGGATACGGTTAGCCATGGAAAGTGAAAGTTATGGTGGAAAAAGGAATAAACTTTATTTTTTGTTTGGGAACCACCTATGATATATCTATGCATGAAAAGTATTGGGAACTCTAAGTCGTTTTCGTTGGTGGGATGGATACACCTCTCAAAATGTTTTTATCTCAAGTTTTTCGCTTTGAGCTCTGGCACCTCTACAAATCCCTACTTCCCTCTGCGAAGGGCCTTTATTTTACTTTATGCAATTTTTATTTTTATTTTGAGTCTCCATCTTCTCTTATAAAAGCCGCAACTAGGAGGCAATATGATCGTACTTAAGTATTGGATGTAGTTAACATTTGAGTGTGTTTCATGAATGGATCAATGTTTGAGCATGATTGGCTAGGGATAACTTACTTTAGCGTTGATATTTTGAAAGACATGGTTGCTTGTTGATATGCTTGAGATCTAAATTATTATGTCAAAACTAGACTATTGCTTTGAATCACATAAAAGTCCAAATGTCCATGCTATAAAGAAAATAATATGATATGACTTGATGAACACCATTCCACATCAAAAATTCTGTTTTTATCACTTACCTACTCGAGGACGAGTAGGAGTTAAGCTTGGGGATGCTGAAATGTATCTATAATTTTTTATTGTTCCATGCTGTTTTATTATCAATCATGGATGTTTTATAATCATTTTATAGTCATTTTATATCATTTTTGGTACTAACCTATTTACATAGTGCCAAGTGCAAGTTGTTGTTTTTTCCATGTTTTTACATCGCAGAAAAGCAATATCAAACGGAGTCCAAATGCCACGAAACTTTACGGAGAATTTGTATGGGCCAGAAGGAACACAACGGTCCCTAGCTGCGCCTGGGGGTGCCCCGAGGGAGGCACAACCCACCAGGGCACGCTAGGAGGCCCAGGCGCGCCCTGGTGAGTTGTGCCCACCTCGGGTGCCCCCCAGACCACCTCTTTGCTCTATAAATACCCCAATATTCCAGAAACCCTAGGGGAGTCGACAAAATATTCATCCAGCCGCCGCAGAGTCCAGAACCACCAGATCCAATCTAGACACCATCACGGAGGGGTTCACCACTTCCATTGGTGCCTCTTCGATGATGCGTGAGTAGTTCTTTGTAGACCTTCGGGTCCATAGTTAGTAGCTAGATGGCTTCATCTCTCTCTCTCTCTTGATTCTCAATACAATGGTCTCTTGGAGATCCATATGATGTAACTCTTTTGCGGTGTGTTTTTTGGGATCAATGAACTTTGAGTTTATGATCAGATCTATCTTTTTATATCCATGAAAGTATTTGAGTTTCTTTGATATCTTTTATGCGTGATCTCTTATAGCCTCGTATTTATTCTCTGATATTTTGGTTTTGTCTGGCCAACTTGATCTATTTATCTTGCAATGGGAAGAGGTGCCCGGTAGTGAGTTCGATCTTACGGTGCTTGATCCCAGTGAAAGAAAGGGAACCGACACGTATGTATCATTGCTACTAAGAATAAAAAGACGAGATCTATATCTACCGCCATATAGATAAACGGATCTTGTCTACATCATGTCATCGTTCTTCTTGCATTACTCCATTTTTCTATGAACTTAATACACTAAATGCATGTTGGATAGCGGTCGATGTGTGGAGTAATAGTAGTAGATGCAGGCAGGAGTCGGTCTACTAATCTTGGACGTGATGCCTATGTAATGATCATTGCCTGGATATCATCATAATTATTTGAGGTTCTATCAATTGCCCAACAGTAATTTGTTTACCCACCGTTTGCTATTTTTCTCGAGAGAAGCCACTAGTGAAACCTACGGCCCCCGGGTCTTGCTTCTCAAATATTTGCCTTTGCGGTCTACTTTTTATTTGCTTTTATTTTTAGATCTATTAAACCAAAAACCCAAAAATAGCTTGCTGCAATTTACTTTATTTGGCCTTCGATCTATCAATATTTACAACTTTATCTCCCGTCACACGTCGTTTCTGGCGCCGTTACCCGAAAGGGATTGACAACCCCTTGAACACGTCGGGTTGCGAGGTGTTGTTATTTGTGTGCAGGGGTTGATTATGTTGTGTTGCTTGGTTCTCCTACTGGTTCAATAACCTTGGTTTCATATCTGAGGGAAATACCTACCACCGTTGTGTTGCATCATCCCTTCCTCTTTGGGGAAATACCGACGTAGCTTCAAGCGACATCAAGTCTCTTTACTCGTTCCTTAATACATCATCCCGTAACTAACTCATTAGTAACAGTGCTTGAAAGGCTTCTTATGATGTGCATTACCGAGAGGGCCCAGAGATACCTCTCTGATACTCGGAGTGACAAATCATAATCTTGATCTATGCCAACCCAACAAACACCTTCGAAGATACCTGTAGAGCATCTTAATAATCATCCAGTTACATTGGGATGTTTGATAGCACACAAGGTATTCCTCCGGTGTCCGGGAGTTGCATAATCTCATAGTCAAAGGAATATGTATATGGCATGAAGAAAGCAATAGCAATAAAACTGAATGATCAATATGCTAAGCTAACGGATGGGTCTTGTCCATCACATCATTCTCCTAATGATGTGATCTTGTTCATCAAATGACAACATATGTCTATGGTTAGGAAACTTAACCATCTTTGATTAACGAGCTAGTCTAGTAGAGGCTTACTAGGGACACGGTGTTTTTTCTATGTATCCACACATGTATTAAGGTTTTCGGTCAATACAATTCTAGTAGAAATAATAAACATTTATCATGATATAAGGAAATATAAAATAACAACTTTATTATTGCCTCTAGGGCATATTTCCTTTAGTACCAAGTTGTTGCCCTAACCCCAACTGTGGTGGTTTTTGGTAAATAACTCGTTGAGGGAGTCACTGTCGAGACCGTTGCGGTGGCATATGATACGTCTCCAACATATCTATAATTTTTTATTGTTCCATGCTATTATATTATCAACCTTGGATGTTTTATATGCATTTATATGCTATTTTATATGATTTTTGGGACTAACCTATTAACCTAGAGCCTAGTGCCAGTGCCCATTTCTGTTTTTTCCTTGTTTTAGAGTACCGCAGAAAAGGAAAATCAAACGGAGTCCAATTGACCTGAAACTTCACGGAACTTATTTTTGGAACAGAAACAATCCAGGAGACTTGGAGTAGACGTCAGGGAAGCTTCGAGGGAGGCACGAGGCAGGGAGGCGTGCCCTACCCCCCTGGGCGCGCCCCCACCCTCGTGGCCCCCTCGTGGCTCCCCTGACCGACTTCTTTCGCCTATATATGTCCATATACCCTAAAAACATCAGGGAGCAGAATAGATCGGGAGTTCCATCACCAGAAGCCTCCGTAGCCACCGAAAACCAATCTAGACCTGTTCCGGCACCCTGTCGAAGGGGGGACTCCCTCTCCGGTGGCCATCTTCACCATCTCGGCGCTCTCCATGACAAGGAGGGAGTAGTTCACCCTCGGGGCTGAGGGTATGTACCAGTAGCTATGTGTTTGATCTCTTTCTCTTGTGTTCTTGAGGTGATACGATCTTGATGTATCGCGAGCTTTGCTATTATAGTTGGATCTTATGATGTTTCTCCCCCTCTACTCTCTTGTGATGAATTGAGTTTTCCCTTTGAAGTTTCGAATTGGATTATGCCTCACATGATAGTTATTTTGTTGAGTTTGCTCCCACTATTATGAATGAGAAGAATTTTGCTTATGTGGAGAGTAGTAAATTTTCTATGCTTGTAGATCATGATAAGAATGCTTTATGTGATGGTTATATTGTTGAATTCATTCATGATGCTACTGAAAATTATTATGAGGGAGGAACATATGCTTGTAGGAGTTGCAATAATATAAAGTTTCCTCTCTATGTGCTTAAAGGTTTGAAGTTATGCTTGTTTTACCTTCCTATGCAACAAGTTGTTTGCTCACAAAATCCCTATGCATAGGAAGTGGGTTAGACTTAAATGTGCTAGTCATATTCTTCATGATGCTCTCTTTATGTTTCAATTCTTATCCTTTATGTGAGCATCATTGAAATCATCATGCCTAGCTAGGGGCGTTAAACGTTAGCGCTTGTTGGGAGGCAACCCAATTTTATTTTTGTTCCTTGCTTTTTGTTCCTGTTTAGGTCCTGTTTGGGACTGCTCCACTTCACAAAAATCGGTTTCGCTCCACTAAATTCACTTTGGAGCAGTTCCATCTAGAAGTTGTAGTACTACCAAAGAGAATGTTTGGCTTCCATCTAGCTTCAGCTTCAAGAATGAGAAATTTGGTGGAAAGGATCTATTTGATTGGTTGAGGGGGAAGAAACGAAGGGGTATCCACTTACTGGTGGCAGTGGTGGGTAATTTCCACCCAACTCCAGCTTCTAGAGTTTTTTGGAGCACCCCATGAAGAGCTTCATAAAAAACTGGGAGTTGTACCCCAGATTCTAGTTTTTTTACGGAGCGGCATATCGTAGAGCTACCCCGTTTGGCTTGTGTTTTCTGGAGCGGAGCTGAATTTTAAGGAGCAGAGTAGTCCCAAACAGGCTCTTAGTAATAAATTAATCATCTATCCTCTGTTATGATTGTGTTTTTATGTTTTAATTAGTGTTTGCGCAAAGTAAAGCCTTTAGGATCTTCCTGGGTGATTGTTATTTGATCTTGTTGTAAAAAACAGAAAGTATGCGCTCACGAGAATAATTTTCGTTTCTTACCAGAGAGCGATAAAATACCAATTCCACTTGTAGTAGACTAATAAACAAATTTCCTAGGACTTCCTAATTTATCAGGATTTTTGGAGTTACAGAAGTATTAGGAACCTATAGATTACTACAGACTGTTCTGTTTTTGACATATTCTGTTTTCTATGCGGTGTTTGCTTATTTTGATGAATCTATGAGTAGTATCGGAGGGTATGAACCATAGAGAAGTTGGAATACAGTAGATATTACACCAATATGAATTTAGAATGAGTTCACAACAGTATCTAAGTGGTGATTTATTTTCTTATACTAACGGAGCTTACGAGTTTTCTGTTAAGTTTTGTGTTGTGAAGTTTTCAAGTTTTGGGTAAGGATTCGATGGACTATGGAATAAGGAGTGGCAAGAGCCTAAGCTTGGGGATGCCCAAGGCACCCCAAGTTAATATTCAAGGACAACCAAGAGCCTAAGCTTGGGGATGCCCCGGAAGGCATCCCCTCTTTCGTCTTCGTTCATCGGTAACTTTACTTGGAGCTATATTTTTATTTACCACATGATATGTGTTTTGCTTGGAGCGTAATATTATTTTATTTTGTTTTGCTTGCTGTTTGAATAAAATACCAAGATCTGAAATTATTAAATGTTAGGGAGTCTTCACATAGTTGCATAATTATTCGACTACTCATTGATCTCCACTTATATCTTTCGGAGTAGTTTGTCATTTTCTCTAGTACTTCACTTATATCTTTTAGAGCACGGCGGTGTTTTTATTTTATAGAAATAGATGAACTCTCATGCTTCACATATATTATTTTGAGAGTCCTTTAGAACAACATGGCAATAATAAAAACTTTCATATAAAGTGCATTGAATACTATGAGAAGTTTGATACTTGATGATTGTTTTGAGATATGAGGATGGTAATATTAGAGTCATGCTAGTGAGTAGTTGTGAATTTGAGAAATACTTGTGTTAAAGTTTGTGATTCCCGTAGCATGTACATATGGTGAACTGTTATGTGAAGAAGTCGGAGCATGATGTATTTATCGATTGTCTTCCTTATGAGTGGCGGTTGGGGACGAGCGAAGGTCTTTTCCTACCAATATATCCCCCTAGGAGCATGCACGTAGTACTTTGTTTCGATAACTAACAGATTCTTGCAATAAGTATGTGAGTTCTTTATGACTAATGTTGAGTCCATGGATTATACGCACTCTCACCCTTCCACCATTGCTAACCTCTCTAATACCGCGCACCTTTCGCCGGTATCATACACCCACCATATACCTTCCTCAAAACAGCAACCATACCTACCTATTATGGCATTTCCATAGCCATTCCGAGATATATTGCCATGCAACTTTCCACCGTTCCGTTTATTATGACATGCTCCATCATTGTCATATTGCTTTGCATGATCATGTAGTTGACATCGTATTTGTGGCAAAGCCACCGTTCATAAATCATTCATACATGTCACTCATGAGTCATTGCACATCCCGGTACACCGCCGGAGGCATTCATATAGAGTCATATTTTGTTCTAAGTATCGAGTTGTAATTCTTGAGTTGTAAGTAAAATAAAAGTGTGATGATCATCATTATTAGAGCGTTGTCCCGTGTGAGGAAAGGATGATGGAGACTATGATTCCCCCAAAAGTCGGGATGAGACTCCGGACGAAAAAAAAGAGGCCATGAAAAAAAAGAAGGCCCAAAAAAATGAGAGAAAAGAGAGAGAAGGGGCAATGATACTATCCTTTTACCACACTTGTGCTTCAAAGTAGCACCATGATCTTCATGATAGAGAGTCTCCTATGTTGTCACTTCCATATACTAGTGGGAATCTTTCATTATAGAACTTGGCTTGTATATTCCAATGATGGGCTTCCTCAAAGTGCCCTAGGTCTTCGTGAGCAAGCGAGTTGGATGCACACCCACTTAGTTTCTTTTTGAGCTTTCATACACTTATAGCTCTAGTGCATCCGTTGCATGGCAATCCCTACTCACTCACATTGATATCTATTGATGGGAATCTCCATAGCCCGTTGATACGCCTAGTTGATGTGAGACTATCTTCCCCTTTTTTGTCTTCTCCACAACCACCATTCTATTCCAACTATAGTGTTATACATGGATCACGCTCATGTATTGCGTGAAGATTGAAAAAGTTTGAGAACACCAAAAGTATGAAACAAATGTTTGGCTTGTCATCAGGGTTGTGCATGATTTAAATATTTTGTGTGGTGAAGATAGAGCATAGCCAGACTATATGATTTTGTAGGGATAGCTTTCTTTGGCCATGTTATTTTGAGAAGACATGATTGCTTTGTTAGTATGCTTGAAGTATTATTGTTTTTATGTCAATATTAAACTTTTGTCTTGAATCTTATGGATCTGAATATTCTTTCCACAATAAAGAGAATTACATGTATAAATATGTTAGGTAGCATTCCACATCAAAATTTCTATTTTTATCATTTACCTACTCGAGGACGAGCAGGAATTAAGCTTGGGGATGCTTGATACATCTCCAACGTATCTATATTTTTTGATTGTTCCATGCTATTATATTATCAACCTTGGATGTTTTATATGCTATTTTATACAATTTTTGGGACTAACCTATTAACCTAGAGCCTAGTGCCAGTTTCTGTTTTTCCTTGTTTTAGAGTATCGAAGAAAACGAAAATCAAACGGAGTCCAATTGACCTGAAACTTCACGGAACTTATTTTTGGAACGGAAGCAATCCAGGAGACTTGGAGTAGACGTCAGGGAAGCTTCGAGGGAGGCATGAGGCAGGGAGGCGCACCCTACCCCCCTAGGTGCGCCCCCACCCTCGTGGGCCCCTCGTGGCTCCCCTGACCGACTTCTTTCGCCAATATATGTCCATATACCCTAAAAACATCAGGGAGCAGAATAGATCGGGAGTTCCGCCGCCAGAAGCCTCCGTAGCCACCGAAAACCAATCTAGACCCGTTCCGGCACTCTGCCGGAGGGGGGAATCCCTCTCCGGTGACCATCTCCATCATCCCGGCGCTCTCCATGATGAGGAGGGAGTAGTTCACCCTCGGGGCTGAGGGTATGTACTAGTAGCTATGTGTTTGATCTCTTTCTCTCGTGTTCTTGAGGTGATACAATCTTGATGTATCGCTAGCTTTGCTATTATAGTTGGATCTTATGATGTTTCTCCCCCTCTACTCTCTTGTGATGAATTGAGTTTTCCCTTTGAAGTTATCTTACCGGATTGAGTCTTTAAGGATTTGAGAACACTTGATGTATGTCTTGCACGTGCTTATCTGTGGTGATAATGGGATATCATGTGATCCACTTGATGTATGTTTTGGTGATCAACTTGCGAGTTCCGTGACCTCGTGAACTTATGCATAGGGGTTGGCACACGTTTTCGTCTTGACTCTCCGGTAGAAACATTGGGGCACTCTTTGAAGTTCTTTGTGTTGGTTGAATAGATGAATCTGAGATTGTGTGATGCATATCGTATAATCATACCCACGGATACTTGAGGTGACATTGGAGTATCTAGGTGACATTAGGGTTTTGGTTGATTTGTGTCTTAAGGTGCTATTCTAGTACGAACTCTATGATAGATTGAACGGAAAGAATAGCTTCGTGTTATTTTACTATGGACTCTTGACTAGATCGATCAGAAAGGATAACTTTAAGGTGGTTTTGTACCCTACCATAATCTCTTCATTTGTTCTCTGCTATTAGTGACTTTGGAGTGACTCTTTGTTGCATGTTTAGGGATAGTTATATGATCCAATTATGTTATTATTGTTGAGAGGACTTGCATTAGTGAAAGTATGAACCCTAGGCCTTGTTTCCTAGCATTGCAATACCATTTGTGCTCACTTTTATCATTAGTTACCTTGCTGTTTTTATATTTTCAGATTACAAAAACCATTATCTACTATCCATATTGCACTTGTATCACCATCTTTTCGCCGAACTAGTGCACCTATACAATTTACCATTGTATTGGGTGTGTTGGGGACACAAGAGACTCTTTGTTATTTGGTTGCAGGGTTGTTTGAGAGAGACCATCTTCATCCTACGCCTCCCACGGATTGATAAACCTTAGGTCATCCACTTGAGGGAAATTTGCTACTATCCTACAAACCTCTGCACTTGGAGGCCCAACAACGTCTACAGGAAGAAGGTTGTGTAGTAGACATCAGCGTAGCGCTTGAATAACTTTTCTCGGACTTCGTTCACGGTCAGGACGGGCTCTTGCATTTGTGTAGGAGCCAGCGGGGTGGGGGATCCCTGTATCTCATCGAGATCATGGACTATGGTGTTTGGAGGTCGACCAACACTGGCCAGGTTCCTTAGATGGGTGGTGGTTGTGTGGAGATGGAGATTCTTCTTCCTCATCGTCGATATGATTTCCTGTTGCGCTACTTCCTCCTTCTTTGCGCTGCTGTTGGAGGGATATCCTGCTTTGCCTGGGCAGTTGGACCGACCACAGTGTTGGAACCGGATCCTAATTCTCCTCCATTTGGAAGGGGCACATACATCGGTACTCAAGGCCATAGATGGCGAAGGCTGGTGCAGGTGTGTTGGATGCATATGTATGCCTTGGCTTTTCGGCGCGGGAGCGAAGAAAATGGGGAGTAGCATGGCGACGATTATATCGTGGTTGAAGATGGTGACCTGCTTAGGTCTGGTTGCAGATGTTTGTGTTGCAGGAGTCTTCTCATAAGATTTTATATCAGCTGAATGATACTATAATAGCAGGGAGCTTTGTTGTTATGCTCATGTTTTTTCTCCAACTTATCTATAATTTTTTATTGTTCCATGCTATTATATTATCTGTTTTGGATGTTTAATGGGCTTTAATATGCTCTTTTATATTATTTTTGGGACTAACCTATTAACCTAAGGCCCAGCGCCAGTTTCTGTTTTTTTTCCTATTTTAGTGTTTCGCAGAAAAGGAATACCAAACGGAATGATACCTTCGCGATGATCTTTCTTGGACCGAAAGCAAACCAAAAGACTTGGAGTTGAAGTCTGGAACTCCGTGAGGCGGCCACGAGGTAGGAGGGCGCGCCCAGGGGGGTAGGTGTGCCCCCCATCCTCGTGTGCCCCACATAGCTCGACCGACGTACTTCTTTCGCCTATATATACTCTTATACCCTAGATCGATCACAGAGAGCCACGAAACCACTTTTCCACCGCCACAACCTTTTGTACCCGTGAGATCCCATCTTAGGGCCTTTTCCGGCGATCTGCCAGAGGGGGAATCAATCACGGAGGGCTTCTACATCAACACCATAGCCTCTTCGATGAAGCGTGAGTAGTTTACCACAGACCTTTGGGTCCATAGTTATTAGCTAGATGGCTTCTTCTCTCTATTTCATTCTCAATACAAAGTTCTCCTCGATGTTCTTGGAGATCTATTTGATGTAATACTCTTTTGTGGTGTGTTTCCGAGATCCAATGAATTGTGGGTTTATGAACAAGATTATCTATGAATATTATTTAGTTCTTCTCTGAATTCTTATATGCATGATTTTATATCTTTGCAAGTCTCTTTGAATTATCGGTTTAGTTTGGCCTACTAGATTGATCTTTCTTGCAATTGGAGAAGTGCTTAGCTTTGGGTTCAATCTTGCGGTGTCCTTTCCTAGTGATAGTAGGGGCAGCAAGGCACGTATTGTATTGTTGCCATCGAGGATAAAAAGATGGGGTTTATATCATATTGTTTGAGTTTATCCCTCTACATCATGTCATATTGCTTAAGGCATTACTCTGTTCTTATGAACTTAATACTCTAGATGCATGTTGGATAGCGGTCGATGTGTGGAGTAATAGTAGTAGATGTAGAATCGTTTCGATCTACTTGACACGGATGTGATGCCTATATTCATGATCATTGCCTTAGATATCTTCATAACTATGCACTTTTCTATCAATTGCACAGTAGTAATTTGTTCACCCACCGTAATACATGCTATCTTGAGAGAAGCCACTAGTGAAACCTATTTGCCTCCCATGACCATGGTAATCTGTTCGGGACGTTCTCTGTCGGTTCCCAAGTCTGCACCCTCTGCCAAAGCTGCAAGAACTCATGTAATGCATCCATGCTCAGATTAGGGCTGATGTAGTCAGCCCATGACCCGTTGGCCACCACCTGGCCAAGCAGGCTCGTTCGTCTAACACGGCGCGGTATCATGCCATAGATGGCCAGGGCAATCTCCTGTATTCGCCTCCCATCCAGCCACCGATCTTCCCAGAAAAGCGTGTTCAATCCATTGTGTGGCGTGCACCTTGTTGCCGCTTGAAAGACTCTCATCAAGTCGTCTGGCACTTTGATTTGAAACTCACTCCATGGTCTACTATTGTTTGTTCTTTGTAACCACTGCCATCTGGCTTGCATTACCACATTCATCCATCTCAGGTTGGGCAGCCCTAGGCCTCCTGCCCATTTCGGGGCACACACAACATCCCATGCGACCGCACAGTTTCCACTGCTTGCTTCCGCTTTCCTACACCACAAAACCCTCGGCACACCTTGTTCATGGTTGTGACCGTTTTGATAGGAAGATCCAATGCCATCATCGCATGTATGGGCATAGCACATAGGACAGATTGCACCAACGTAATCCTACCACTTTTAGGCATAAGAGAAGCCTTCCACCTCGGCAATCGATTCACCATCTGATCCACAAGATACTGTAGTTGCGTCGCTGATTGCTTCCTTATGGATAAGGCCAGCCCAAGATATCGCACCGGGAACGATCCCACCGGGCAACTGAGTTCCTCACTCGCCATAGCTATGCATTGGTCCGAACACCGTATCGGTAGCGCAACTAATTTTCTCATGTTTATGTGCAAGCCCGATGCCTCACAAAAAAGATCAAAGATGTTTTTGCAAATAGCAAGATCCATTAGCTCTAGCTTGGTAAACAAGACTACATCATCCGCGAAAAATGAGAGCCTTTTCTCCATTCCTGTTGTTGCCAAGGGCCGCAAAAACCCTTTGTCGACGGCCCATTCAAACAACCTTTGGAGTGGCTCCATGGTGAGGATGAAGAGCATCGGCGATATGGGATCTCCTTGCCTAGGGCTGGAAAAAAAGCTCGAAGCTCGCGAGCTAAACGAGTAGCTCGTGACTCAGCTCGAATCGATTCAAACTCGAAGAATAACGAGTCGAGACGAGCTTTATTTTTAAGATCGTTTATAGACCAAGTTAAACGAGCCGAGTTCACGAGTACTCGTGTAACTCGTTAGGGTCGGTATAAAAGTCAGCCACCTAGTACCACCTTACATCCCAGGCCAGTCGCATAGGCACAACATAAGGCCCATCAGCAAAACACTAGGCTCAGACACCAAGGAGATGCACACCATGTTTACTCTCCTTCCATCCCTAGCGAAATAGTAAGAGACCAGACTGTCGACGCCCCTGTCTCCTCTATTCGCGAGGGCGCCAGTGCTGCGTAAACCAACCTCTCGGGCCATGTACATGTTATTAACTTTCTCATTATTGTGCTCATGTACCATTGTATATGGAATTGTGGTCATTGTACATGTTACTGACTTGCTGACATGTTGGTGGTACTGACAATTGTAAGTTAAGCTACTTACAATTGTTTTCTAAACATCATACATGCTTAATATGTACATTTTACATTCCCAACTAATATATTTTATCATATTCATAAGGTTTTGTGTTCATATCTATAACGAGCTTAACAAGCTAAACGAGCTAGCTCGCGAGCTAAACGAGCCGAGCCAATTTTGGATTTGAGCTTGTTATAGTAACGAGTCGAGTTGAGCTAGCTCGTTAACAAAACGAGCTCTAGCGAGTCGAGCCAAGATAGCTCGACTCGGCTTGAATTCCAGCCCTAACCTTGCCGTAGGCCCTTGCAGTTGTATATTATGACTCTCGGATCCCCATTTATCATTATCCTTGTGGTGTAAGTAGCTAGGATTCCACACACCCATGACCTTCATCTTGGACCAAATCCGAGCTGCTCCAAAACTTTCAAGAGAAACGGCCATTGAACTGAGTCAAACGCTTTATAGATGTCAAGCTCCAAGAGGACAGCGGGGTTCTTCAGAGCATGCAAGCACCGAGCCATGCTCTGAACTAACATGAAATTGTCATGTAATGATCTCCCTTTAGTGAAGGCACTTTGATGATTTCCAACCAGGTTTGGCAGCTCCACCACAAGCTTAGAAGCAAGCACCTTCTCGAAAATCTTAACAGCCCCATGCACAAGATTTATTGGCCGGAAGTCTCCCACATCCAATGCCCCATCCTTCTTGGGTAGGAGGGGAAAAAGAGATTTGTTGATTGTCGCCATACCTCTCACATCTCCATTATAGAAACATGCCATAGCTGCCATGAAATCCTCCCGTATGATATGCCAACGCGTGGCATAGAAGCGCCCCGTAAACCCGTCCGGCCCTGGTGCTTTATCCAGAGGCATGGACTTGATCACCTTCTCGACTTCACCCATGGTAAACGGTACCTCAAGGTGCGCTAGGTCAAGTCGCGGCAACCCTAGTGTCGCTAGGTTGAGTGCGTGCGTCCTTACTTCACAAGATCCAAAAGCTTCTCCAAAATAGTCATCCACTACCGTTGCAACTTCTTCTTGACCTGTGAACAGATTTTCATTGTGTTGCACAGCTCGAATAGTATTCTTTCTTTGCCTATGACTTGCTTGTTGATGAACATCCTTGTGCTACCATCCCCCTCACGCAATTGCAACATATGTGACCGTTGCCTAGCGATAGTCCTTTCAAGAGAACATAAGCCCAACAATTTTCTTTTCAAGCACTTCCGTAACTCAACGTCTGCAGCCGACAACGATCAAGAATCCATGGCAATGTCCAGTCTGTTAATCACCTCAAGTGCTATGCGTATTTGTAGTTTCACGTTACCAATCCATCGATCACTCCATTTCTGAAGAGACATAGCCGTGGCTTTTAGTTTGTTGTGCAGCGTAAGGTATGCATTGGACGCCACCGGCATGGAGCTCGAAGCCGCTTGCACTGTTTCCCTGAAGCCCTCCGTCTTTACCCAGAAAGACTCAAACTTGAATCATTTACGCATGTGAACCTCCATGTTCATGTCAAGCATCAGTGGGCAATGATCCGAAATAGCCGTCCCCAACACTGAGAAGAAGCATGTGGGAAACGCCTCATCCCACTCGTTCGAAACAAAGACATGATCTATCTTCTCTAAAGTTGCATGCTGCCTTTCGTTAGACCAAGTATACCGCCGACCATTGAGGTATAACTCCTTCAACTCAAGCAAGTTGAGCTTAGTATGAAATCTTCTCATCATTCTACGGTTGATCGAAGCATTGCTCTTGTCCTCTTGATTTACCAACAAGTTGAAATCCCTTGCTAGTAGCCACAACCCCGCATGTAGGTCCCTAATATCCACAAGCTCCTGCAAGAATTCCACCTTCTCCCTCTCCTCCTGAGGGCCATAGACACACGTGAGCCACCACTCCTGCTCACTTGGTGTCTTGACAATCGTCATAAGTGTATTATTCGTATAGTGTGGGTTTGACAATTGGGTGATAGATTCATCCCAGTCCACCAAGATTCCTCCACGAGTCCTCGCGGCCGGCAAGTAAAAAAACTTCACAAATTTATTTCCCAGGCATTGTTGTACAACCGCCACCGATACATCCTGCAGTTTGGTTTCCTGCAAGCACATAATGGTCGGGTTTGCCGGTACAACTACTTGATAAACTGCACTCCTCCGAGCCGGGGCGTTGAGGCCACGCACATTCCACACAATCACTTTTAGGGGTTGTGCATTCATTTTCGAAATGCTACCAAACCACCATGCCATCGCTCCACCATCTAGACCACGACAGCTGCAGCCCCCTCCGCAAGAGGTAGAGCTGGCGAGTCCCATCTGAAGAGAGCAAGCACGGCCGCAATATGCACATCCGAGAGGGGACGGGAAAACATATCCACGTACATGCGAAGAGCTTCCTCCGAGATCACCTCACCCTCATGCGCCAAGCATAGCTTCCTAATGAGTACTTGCTGCTTTTTGGTGGTCACATGCTTTGCAATCCTAGCACTCCTCCCGACTGGGGCCATTTCCATTCTCCTTTTGTTCGCGGGGTTACCACCTTTCGCAGCCGAAGCCTGGCTCATCGGCCTCGCCAAGAGAGGCAAGATTGATACTCGCATCTCCTTACAAAGGGTCTCCACGTTAGCCTGCACGGGACATGGTGTACCCTGGGCTAAAGGCATGCATGGCACCACCTCCACTAACTGTGCGTTCCCATCCTCAGTCTGAGCACCATCCATCTGCGCGTCCTGCATAGTACAGACTGGATCCCCATGTTGTAACGTGCATGGGCCCATGCATGGGCGCGTCCCATCTGCATGCAGATCCCCTTCTTATGATAGGCTCACTTGGAACAGATCCCATGGCATGATTCGTCTTGTAGTGGGCCCGCAAGCGCAGGTAGGTCCCTCCCGACCAGACAGGTCCAGCGTCAAGGAGCCCACTTGAACCGACATGGTATGATTCACTCCACCACTTGGTATCCTATCCATACCGTCCTGAGCTCCTGTAGTGATCCGGTCCAAACCCCCAAGACCATCCCGCGCCCGCCATCTGGAAAGTTGCACAGATGCAGGGGAGGCAACGGGTCCTGTCGCATGCAGCATCGACCGAGGAGCCACACAAGACTCCACAAGCAGACAAGGTGTTCTCTGGCTGGCCGCATTTTCCACCCTATCTTCCTGACCAACCTCCTCCCCTGGCAGCACGTGGCCACCAACAAACGGTCGGTCGCCGCGCTCCTCTCCGACCAGGCTGGCCCGAGTTAGCAACCCTGATCCCGTGACCGCAGCCATGCAGCTGCTGCTGATGTGCTGGCGGATGCTGGAACCAGCCGGAGCCCGAGCATTTTGAATTTGCGCCTGCCTGCCCATCGGCGGCGACGCCGTCGAGGACCCGGCCATGCTTGCCGCAGCTCCACCAGCGCCTAAACCACCGGATCCCCCATTACCCCGAGCCCCACCATTTGCAGACCGGCCGCCACCTTCGCAAGGCTGCCAATCATCATCACCTGTGGGCGGCAACGGCGGCGGCGGCTGAGCATCCACCTCGTCAGAATCCACCAAAGTCGGCTCTGTTAGAACGCTGATCTCAATGGGATACCATAATGTGGTAGCACACCGTCCAGTTGACACATGGCGGTCTGCCACACCCACCCAGAGTGTTCACCTTGGCTCGTCGATGAAGAGTAGTCGGCGTCGCGGGATCGAACTTGGGTGGTCCGTTCTTAGCCAGACTCTGAAGTCGGGCATGTCAAGGCGGCGTGCAATGTTGTAGTCCACACCCACCTCAAATCCCAGGCCACGCAAGATCACCACTGTCGGTGTCAAAACCGGCGGATCTCGGGTAGGGGGTCCCGAACTGTGCGTCTAGGCGGATGGTAACAGGAGGCAAGGGACACGATGTTTACCCAGGTTCGGGCCCTCTTGATGGAGGTAAAACCCTACGTCCTGCTTGATTGTTCTTGATAATATGAGTCGTACAAGAGTTGATCTACCACGAGATCAGAGAGGCTAAACCCTAGAAGCTAGCCTATGGTATGATTGTATGTTGTCCTACGGACTAAAACCCTCCGGTTTATATAGACGCCGGAGGGGGCTAGGGTTACACAGAGTCGGTTACAAGGAAGGAGATCTACATATCCGTATTGCCAAGCTTGCCTTCCACGCCAAGGAGAGTCCCATCCGGACACGTGACAAAGTCTTCAATCTTGTATCTTCATAGTCCAATAGTCCGGCCAAAGGATATAGTCCGGCTGTCCGGATACCCCCTAATCCAGGACTCCCTCAGTAGCCCCTGAACCAGGCTTCAATGACGATGAGTACGCGCGCAGATCATCTTCGGCATTGCAAGGCGGGTTCCTCCTCCGAATACTTCATAGAAGATTTTGAACACGAGGATCGTGTCCGGCTCTGCAAAACAAGTTCCACATACCATCGTAGAGAGAATAATACTTCCACAAATCTAATCTGTCGACGTACCCCGCAGCGTGACATCACACCATAGCCAGGTCTTTATTCGAACCGTTTTTCATAACCAATCTCAGCGTGTTTCGCGAGGCGGTTTCCTTGGCACGTCTTGTCAAAGCAGAGATCGTGTCCCGTTTATTACGGGATTCTCATCAATACGTACATGGGTAACCCAACCGTGCCTATTGGTAGGACTCCGAGATCTTAGGCAAGTCCCAAACGGCTACGAGGAGGACGCTTGATATTCACCCTCTTTATAAAGGGGATAAGGCTTTTTCTTTTTTCCCTCTCGTGCTCAATCAAATCCTTCCCCGCATCGAGTTCTAACACCCAAAACGTAGGTCAGGTGCTTCGGACCTTCAACTATGTCCGGATCCAACCCTCAAGGTTGGTGGATGCCTTCCTCCGTCACGGAGGAGGACATCAAGAAGTTGAGAGAGGCCAGATATCTGACCGCCGAAATTTCGCATCGGTTGCCTGCCCGAGGGCAGGCCGTCCCTACTCCTGAACCCAACGAGAGCGTCGTGTTCGTCTCCCACTTACTCCAAGGACTAGGCCTCGCTCTGGATCCCTTTGTTCGGGGTCTTATGTTCTATTACGGGCTAGATTTTCATGATCTGGCCCCGGATTCCCTTCTTCACATCTCAACATTTATTGTTGTATGTGAGGCCTTCCTCCGCATTACCCCTCACTTTGGCCTGTGGCTCAAGACCTTTGATGTGAAGCCGAAGATGATCGAGGGGCAGCACGCAGCATGCGGAGGCGCTTCAATAAGCAAAATTGCTGATGCTCCATGGCCTGAGGGTTGCTTCCCAGAGGTGTCCAGATTGTGGCAGCGGGAGTGGTTCTACATCGCAGCTCCCTGAAGTGCCAAGTGGGTAGCTGCCCCCACCTTTCGCTCTGGCCCCCCACCGCAACTGATGTCATGGATTAGCAGGGGGCTGAGCTGGGGGTCCAGCCAAGGACGTGCCAATACTGCAAAGCCGTATCTGAGATCTCTTTGAGAGAGATTTCAGTCTGGTTATGGTAGTGCAAGTTATTCTAGTTCGTCAAGTCCAGCCTTGCAAACGCCGGCCCCTTCGCATGTGGGAATTCAACCCAGAAGGACCGCGAGCTATTCAACATTTCCTCAGCATGACGCACGAAGAGATGTACAAATTGTTCTTCGGACCACAAATAATGTGTCCGGACATCACTGAG
The DNA here is from genome assembly GCF_002162155.2 of Triticum dicoccoides. NCBI lineage: Eukaryota > Viridiplantae > Streptophyta > Magnoliopsida > Poales > Poaceae > Triticum > Triticum dicoccoides. The sequence goes on along the minus strand of NC_041382.1, from coordinate 130,398,297 downwards.
GATACAGGTCTGAGCTGCAATCGCCCGGATACCCAAGTAAGTAGCCCCGCATCCGAACACACTATCCGTTTATTTATCGCAACATCGCCCTAAAAAGCCGCTCTTTGACCAGGATTGGATAGCGAAGGCAAAGTTGATCAGGTGTCCGACCCCCCTCCCTGAGACTTCACCAAATCCCGTGCTAACCAGGATGCTGGAGATCGCGCCTTATCAAGCACCCTCGGGAGAAGATAAAGGGGGGAACAAGGAGGCTAGCGCCTCCACGAAGGAGGTTAGCCAGGGAGGAGGAACTGAAACTTCCTCTCCCCAGGGAAGGAAGAGAACCGCCTCTGAGGACCCGGAGACAATGGTCTCCAAACGGGGGAAGAAATCTCCGCCGGAGGGTCCCGCCCTGGGGGATACCCTGGCCACACTATGCCCTCAAGGGGATCAGACCTCCACCAAGCTTTAAGTAAAAGGGTACTTAATAATGAAAATATCTCGCTTTACTTCTAAGGAAAATAATCGAAGTATTTATCTTGCAGTTCGGATCTCAGCCCTTCTCAGCAGAGCTCGTCTTTAGGGGATCTTCTTCCAGAGATGATGGAGAGCGAAACGCCTCCCCCTGCCACACTGCCTCACGAGGCGGGCAACCCCGAGGTGTCGTCGCGGAGGGTTTCTCCTAATCCGGCAAGGCCAGAAGGTAATCCTATGGCCACCTGAAGTCCTCAGTATCCGGCTCTTGAAGAGAGCAATCAAAAGAGTCCGGCACTATCTGGTGTGCGGTCAGACATACTGAGGGATCTGCTAGAGCAAGCGGCTATCTCAGAAGAGCACCGCACGTTGATGGGTACGGTGATTGAAAGGATTTCGTCCGCCGAAAGCGGGTTGCATGAAGCCTTTATGAGTCTACTGACGGGTTTTGAGGTACACGAAATGATGTACATTGTTGACAGTACCGCACATTTTTAGATGTGCCCTGTGTAGATAGTTGCCCCTGAGACTCTGGTTGTCGTCGAAAACGGCGGCAAACAGAGGATCATAGTCCCAGGTAATAACCAGACCGCCTTCATGTGCAGGTGGTTGAAGCTCCGGTGGCTAGCCGGACTAATGAGTTTGCCGAACTAAGGCGGCAACTGGATGTGGCAGATGCCGACATCGTACTTGTTAACAAGCGGCTTGACGAGGCACAGGGTAGGTGATTTTTCTGGTGATTGTCACATAATAAGAGCAGCATGATGCCAGTATCTCTAATATGTTGTGACTGCAGATGGAGCTGCCACCGTGGAGACCCTTCGGGCGGAGCTTTCCCGAGCCAAGGAGCAAGCAAGGAGTAGTAATGTGGCCGCTTTAAAGGCGGCCGAAGAGTTAAAGGCCGAACAGGCCGCGCATTGTGAGAGCAAAGAAAAATAGCCAAGATGGCTGTAGAGTTGAAAGATGCTGCTGACCATTACCAGCTTCTTGAAGAAGAAGACTGGGCGAAGGCGACGGACCTGGAAAAGGACCGGGTGGCTGCCAAGGAAGCCCGCTCCAAAATTAGAGCGACGAAGGAGGAGCCGCATCAAGCTGCGGATATTGTATCTGGGAAGCCCTTCTTTTTGCGGACTAAGTTTGGGGATCCAAAGTATGCGCCTCTGGACCGGCTATGGAGTTCTGTTGATGCCTACGTGGATATGGCTGCAACTGCTGCTGATGCGGCCGAGTACTTCAAGGATCGGAAAGATCACGAAGTGGAAAAACTGTTTTGGTCACAGTTTCATGCTCCAGCCCGTCCGCTGCTGTTGAATGAGCAAATGGCCGAGTGGGCCGAGCTCCATAGATTATCCGGACTTGCCATGAGGTCCATTGTGGATCATCTGTGCCCGAGAGGGCCAAGGCTAAATAGCTACTTTAGCTTACTGCAACAATTCCTTGGTGCTGTGCCACACATCGATGCTGTAAAGAGGTCGGCGTGCATAGAAGGCTTGCGGATGGCCCTTGCCCGTGTCAAAACATAGTGAGCGGAGATGGATGCCACCACTGTTGCGGCACAGAGCTCGGCCATAGGCTGAGTGGCTGCCGAGCACTACTTTGAAGAAGTTCTTGAAGGCGCTCTTTCGATAGAAGCTCAGTGCTCGAAGAATATTATGTTTGAGTGACATGTATTCCCATTGTAAAAACAATGTTTTTATTGAGTTTATCAAGGCTGTATTTATACTTTTTCTCGAAAGTACTATGATGCCTCCTATGCGGACGTTTATGTATATATATATATAACCTGAAAGATGGCAGTCGTCGGCTTCATCCCCCACGCATATAATGCAAGGGTGCTTGCAGAAGACGCATGTTCACACTTGATCCAACGTCTTGGTCCATTAAGGAGGTGATAGCGCAGCGAACTAGGCAATCGGACTATAATGCTTTAACACTTTCACTTAGCTAGAGGAGTTTGACAGTGGGGCTACTATATAGCCCCTGGTGGCTCCGCACTAATCTGAATTCGGGGCGCGTACATGCCTGGCCGGGAAACGGCCCTTCGTTAAGGCGGAGGAATCCTGAAGATTCCGCTAGGTCATCGAGTGGTTGACCAGTCTCACGCTATATCATGACAGTCAGTTTTCGGCTTTCTTTACTGAGGTGCTCGTCCAGATGAACCAGGGCACAATCGCAGTAGTTCTCCTGGTGCCGCCCTAGCCGATAGAGCGGAACGTAAGGCAGCAAAACACAGGAGCCGGGCAAACCCAACATTTGACCAAAGACATGATTCGGAGCTGATGCATATAAGGCCAAACTCGCAACGCCGAACACTCCCTAAGGTATTCGGTCTTTATGATGTAAATCAGGCTAAACAGTGCCCTTTGTTAGAAGCCCCTGGTGTCCAGGTACGTGCAATATTCTGACGTGGTCACATGCCAATACGTCAGCATCCTTCTCAATTGTACTGAGAATCCGGGGGATGTGTATCAACAAGAGATAGTAAAATAGGTTTACGTAGGGTCTTAATCTAAAAAGAATCCTTGGAACGGGTCCCTGCTACACGTCTGCGCCTGTGTCTCCGTTGTGCTGTATCCTGGACGGGTGTAGCATGATGGTTGATGGTGTCCTAGACTAGGGGGTACTCACCACGTCGTCTCCCGATCTGTTAGATTGGGCCGAGGACCCCCATGGCCGTATACTCATGGGCCAGTTCGGACAACTGCCGCATACATGAAATATTCCACAAGACATGGTGATCAAGACAAGGACTCCTCCCCACCGGCGTATTCGGCTAGGACTTCTGTTATCCTAGGCCTCTGGTGCATTACATAAACCGAGGCCAGGCTAGTCGATAGATCATATACATACAATCATACTATAGGCTAGCTTCTAGGGTTTAGCCTCTCCGATCTCGTGGTAGATCAACTCTTGTAATACTCATATCATCAAGAATAAATCAAGGAGCACATAGGGTTTTACCTCCATCAAGAGGGCCCGAACCTAGGTAAAACATCATGTCCCCTGCCTCCTGTTACCATCCGCCTTAGACGCATAGTTTGAGACCCCCTACCCGAGATCCACCAGTTTTGACACCGACATTGGTGCTTTCATTGAGAGTTCCGCTGTGTGATCGGCAAAAGGATCGATGGCTCGCCCGCAGGTCAACTGCGACGCCGGCATCTTCGTCGCCGGCTCGACTGGTCACCTTGGCTCCATCTCCGATCGTCATGTTCGTACGGGGGCCTTCTTCAAACATCAACTCCGATCTCTATCATGATTATAGAGGAGTCATCCATGGAGCTCAAGGGCTCAACGTCAACATTGCCCTTGGGCGGCCGTGCTGTTTTTATGGTCAGCGAACTTGTATTCGCCGTCACCACCTCCTCGAGCGTCGGTTTGACGATTTCTTTGGTGGAATAGTGCGGAATTACATCTACAACAGTCATGCAAAATTTCGTCGAGTTCCGATGGAGGAATCTCCGACAATCCACGATATACCGGAGCCCTGTCAAATCTGGACGAGAATCTGGACGAGTTTAGGGCGTGGTCTCCAGAGCCCAGCTCGGAGATCCTTTGGAAGATCCAACTGTTCTTCTACTGTGGAATTCCCATATCTACCACCCCTCCAAATTTCAGCTCGATCCGACGGTTCAAACTCCGGGAACCTTCTGATGAGTGGACCAATTTTCGGATCCATTTTCTGCGCGAATACGGATCCGACCCGAATTCATGTTTCTTTATGAACGTGATATTGGACAACCTTTTTAGAGGAATTCTCTTCTAGGGTATTGTGCGTTGTTTTTAAACACGTGTCCGTAAATTTTTAAGCCTCCCCTGAGGTCATCTTCATCATCATGATGGTGTCAAACTAGTCCGGCAATATTGCTCCAAGGCTGCCGATCTGCGCTAGACACGTCGTCATTTTGTTGAGCCGAGCTCAACTTCTTCGGATCATCATCTCAGCAAGTTGAACAAGAGTCCAGCATCGCGAAGGATAAATCATCACCAACATCGCCGCCCCACGGATTACACAGAGCGGGCATACCGGCATCGCCGCGCGGTCACTTTATCAAGCCAACATCGACCACGTCACGGCCTGCATTGCCAGGGCCGCACTATTGCTTCTTCAAGCTGGTGTCCATCACGCCGACCTACTTCGACTCATCGGCTGACATCGAGGCTTCGACATCTCGGCTGGACCGGGGGCTTCGCCATCTCTTCATCAACCTACTCCGGAGACTTCGGCGTCACTAGCCGACCAGCTCCGTCATGTTAGCTGGACCGAGCGTTTTGCCTCGGCGAGCCAACCTTTGCCAGCATCGCCATACCGTCGCTTTATCGCCCATCAGGCAATGGGTGTGCGGATCGAGTCCCAATTTTCGGAATCACCTTTCTTCGTATTACTACAACAAATAAACCAGGTGCTATTAACCCTAGTATTTTTTGCTTGTTCGGGTTCATTTTTCCCAAGGAATTATTACTCTGGTTTGTTCATCATATGTACACAGGTCTATCAAATGATGGCCGCATTAACGACGGTCGCATGGTGGTTTGGTCAGTTTTCGTACATGGTCCGGCGAATGCCGCATCCGAAACTCGGACCGACCTGTGAATTCAGGCTTTGCCACGCCTTTACCGCATCACACCGGCGCCCTGCATCGACATTGACTTCGGCGCCAGGCCATATTTCTTTTATTACTCACTTTGCATAAATTATTTATTATGCAACAATTTTTTTTAATTATTATTATTACTATTATCTCCGGTTTGCACTATTTTTTGTGTACAGGAAAATGATCCGGGTTGGGCAGTATCGTCAACTCGGTGTACTGACATACCACGTCACCTCGGCTGGACGGGGGGCTTCGTCTACACTTCATTACCCCATGCCAGGGACTTTGGCATCACTCTGCTGGCCCGCATTGACCGTGCTATGTCACCACTTTGGAGTGCCGAGCTCTTTGCTCCGCCACTTTGGGACCGGCTTGGGGGATGGAACCTTGTCCCGCATCAAGCTCGGGCCGCGCCATCAGTACCGAACACATTAACCAGCTAAGTTGCCTTCATGCTCAAAGTTTTAAATTTTTAACTTGTGTTCGGTTCGACCAAGCATTATACTTTCTTGGAAAAAAGTTGCTTGTAAAAAATTTCCTTGTCCAAACTTTGTTTGTGACGCACAAATTCAAATACCCCGTTTATTTGGGGGCTTCCTTTATGAAGCTTTTCCTCTTGCATATGATTATACTTGTATGGCTTCGTTCCTTGTTCGTGTATTACGCCACAATATGCACCATATTGACTTAAGAGATTTGCAAGCTGGGTTGCCTGGCTCCTGTGCTTACCCCTACGTTCCCGATTGTTCGGCTAGGGAGTAAAGGGAGCACCTCTGCGATTGTCACGACCGGGTCCTCCGAGCTCTGACCTCATACTGAGTGAAGCCGAAAGCTAGCGCTCTTATTGTTTTCAATCATGGTTGGCACACAACGGAACTCATGAGTACAAAAAATCTATTGCACAAGTCTCATAGTAATAATGAGCACCGAAGAAAGGTATCGGTGGGGGTACTATTTTCTTCGAAGATGCTTCTTACACTTCGTCTGTAATATAGCATAAGTTCCTTGAGCGCGCTTTGTCTATTACAGCCTTATGGCCCGGTTGCCTGGTCATCGGAAACACTATCAATATTCTTGACAGGTGGAGTACATAACACTTTACGGTCCTTGACCGAAGAGGGAGAAGCCGATGGCCGATTAAGACGCGTTTAAAGTTAGGGTGAACAAAGATACGATATTAGTACTTCGGTACATACAATCATTATACATAAGATTCTTTTACCCAAGTCACTTGGGGGCTCTTAAATTTATATGAGTTGTTTCATAATAAGTGTTCTTCTTCTTAGTTGTTGCAAAGTTTTTATTACTATTATTATTCATCACTCCTTTTTTTGACATGAGTGTGTGGTCACTAGCCGGGGAGCCTAATTTCTCTCTCAAGGCCGCTAGAGTTTAGTTTGCTAAAGTGGCCTAACGAGAAGTACTCCGCCTTCGGGATAGGAGGTTGAAGCCGTAGGCTGACCCACTTGAAGTCTTGAGATAGGATGTGTCATGTTAAAGCACGACAGGAGCACTCCTTTTTTCTAAGACCAATTTTCGGATTGGCACCGAACACTTGATCTTGTTCAGACGTCAAGTTTTTACTGACGTTTTTTGGTTTTCCAAGCTTTTGGCACTTTTTAAACTATTTGTGTGTTTTCAGCACAAGTCTTGCAGTGCAACGCCGGACACCTTTAGAGATTCGGCAAAAACATTCTCGGATATTGCTATATATGCATCGGTTTCGAATTGTGTCTTCGGTCAATAGTTGGGTTGCCCGGCTCTTGTGCTTGCCTCCTACGTTCTGCTTTGTTCGGCTAGGTGTGCAAAGGGAGAACCACTGCGATTGTGCTTCCAGCTCACATGGTTAAGCACCTCAGTGGAGAAAGCCGAAAACTGACTGTCACAATAAGCGTAAACTGGTCGGTGATCCAATGACTGTGTTAAATGACGGGCCATTCATAACATTGGCCGAAGTGTTCACGACTTGACCTCGATTGTCGCCGAACACTAGCGGGGGCTAGTAACTGGCCTCCCAAACTAAATCCTCAATATTTTGCCCTTACATTAGAGCTGAGGTTTCATGATCATGCTTAGCATGACAGCCCAAAGAAAGGAACCGATAGCGGGACTATTTTCTTTGGAAGACATTTCTTATGTTAAACAGTAATATAACATATCTCTCTGCATACCTTTGTTTATAAAACCATATGGCCAGATTGCCTTGTTTATCGTAAATCTTTGCCCTCATAAAGGCTTTATAAAGTAGGACAAACACTCCTCGGCTACTGGCTGAGGAGGTGGAAGTCGATGGCCGGTCACCAAAGTTTTGTACAATGTGGATCCAAGCATTAATGACGTAAAGTACTTGGATACATAGAGTCATTACACATAATTTGTGATTTTACTATCGATATCGATCCTTAATTCGGCCACCCGTGCCCGCATTAAGGCTCGGGGGCTACTGGGCTTCGGGCTTATTATTTACAAATATTAAAGGGGCACATCGATCCCCTGATCTGGTGTTGCCACCCGACCAGTGTCTCGGGGGCTACTGCGTTGCCTATCCAATGCAGAAAATTTTAAGTGCAATACAGTTTCTGAGGAGATTTTGATCCTCAGGTTGGTCGGCCACACCCAACCTGAGTCTCGAGGACTGAGCACTCCGCTTTTTGTATCCCGAAGTATTCTGCCGAGCTAGGACTTGATCCTCAGGCCGATTTTGCAAATCAACCTGAGTCTCAGCGGCTACTGGGATCAGTGGTCTTACATCATCCTTCAAGTGCATCTCGGGTTTTAAACGATACACACGTTGAAGGTTACTGGCTATATATCTCGACAGAGAATAAATTGCACCAATCAAAAATATTGACAAAAGATTGGCCCACAATCGGGGTGGTGCACCACCTCGGAAGCAGTCCAGCATAAAGCTCGGGCGCTAGTGGCTGGCTCCATAGAGGGCATTTCCAGCATTAAGCTCGGCTAAACTCCTTTAACTTTTTTGGACAAAGATGATCTATGACATCTTGGATATAGTCCGGCGTTGGAGCTTGGACACAGTCCGACGTTGGAGCTCGGATACATTTCGGCGTTGGAGCTCGGAAGCAGTCCGGCATTGGTGCTCGGCTGCAAAAGATACCTCGAATACAGTCCAGCATTAGGGCTTGGACGCAAGAGGACACCGCCTCCCAGGAACAACTTCAAACCCGAGGTGTGGCATAAAAATAACAAGGCATTGATAAAGGCCTGAAACTTAAAGGGGCTCCTTGGATACCCGACGTGTAAACTCGTCGAATGCATTTTGGTGATCCTAAAGATCGAAGATGAGAAGATTTATTGAACTAGTTTTCAAGACCGACAACCGAAGATGAAGAACAGTTCAGAAGAATCGAGGAGCGTCCCTAACTTGAAGACCGGTTCAGGGGGCTAATGACGGTGTCCTGGACTAGGGGGTACTCACCACGTCGTCTCCCGATCTGTTAGATTGGGCCGAGGACCCCCATGGTCGTATACTCATGGGCCAGTTCGGATAACTGCTACATACATGGAAGATTCCACAAGACTTGGTGATCAATACAAGGACTCCTCCCCACTGGCGTATTCGGCTAGGACTCCTGTTATCCTAGGCCTCTGGTGCATTATATAAACCGAGGCCAGGCTAGTCGATAGATCATATACATACAATCATACCATAGGCTAGCTTCTAGGGTTTAGCCTCTTCGATCTTGTGGTAGATCAACTCTTGTAATACTCATATCATCAAGAATAAATCAAGCAGGACATAGGGTTTTACCTCCATCAAGAGGGCCCGAACCTGGGTAAAACATTGTGTCCCCTGCCTCCTGTTACCATCCGCCTTAGACGCATAGTTCGGGACCCCCTACCAGAGATCCGCCGGCTTTGACAACGACAATGGTCATTTGAAAAAGAGAGGAACTTAGTTGAAAAGTTGTCGTGCAAAAGGTAGGTTATACTAAATAAACCATGTACAGTTCAAGATGAGTAAAGTTGAGCCTAATTGCCACTTGTTTACGCGCGTTGAGCCCCTTGTATTGTTATAGGGGTATAGCCATCAAACCTGTATCAATTACATATAGCTGCACCAGACTCGTCTAACTGCATCCGTGGTCTTAACGACATGTCAGATGCTCTAGTTGGTGAGGCCATTTAGTGTGCGGCTGCCAAGGCAGCCGCATGGTCTTCCGCGCACATGGGGCGCTCAATATTTCCATTTACTATAATGATGCCACATGGACCGGGCATCTTAATTATGAGAGAAGCGTAATGCGGTATTGCATTAAAGCGAGCGAAAGCTTCGCGTCCGAGTAGTGCTTGATAGCCACTTTGGAACGGAGCGATGTGGAAGGTTAACTTTTTGCTGTGGAAGTTATCGGGAAAGCCGAATATAACCTCTAGTAGCAGGGAGCCCGTACAATGGGCTTCTGGGCCTGGCGTTACTCCTTTAAAGGTAGTATTGCTATGGCTGATTTTTGTTGGGTCTATCCCCATTTTGCGGACTGTGTCCTGATATATCAGGTTTAAACTATTGACGTCGTCCATTAGGACTCGTGCGAAGTGGTATCCGTTAACACCAAGGCAGACCATCCTGCATGCCGGATACTTGCCGAGTAATCCCGATGATTAAAGGTGATTGGTTTGGACGACCAGTGGCAGAACTCCGCGGTGATAGGCCCTGGGGCATGAGTCTCTAGGAGTGCCGCTTTGTTTCTCCCCTTCATCACGTGTAACACGTTTACTGTTTTGACTTCTGGTGGGAATTTCTTCTGTTCCCCAGTGCTTTGCTTGCGAGGCTCGTCCTCGTCTTCGCTTGGTGTATCCTGCCTCTTGTGTTCGGCGTTGAGCTTGCCGGACTGCTTGAAGACCGAACATTCTCTATGGGTATGATTTGTAGGTTTATCGGGGGTGCTGTGGATCTGACATATTTTGTCCAGAATCTTGTTTAGGCTGGACAGTTCGTCTCTGTTGCCTTTGGAGGGCAGCTTTTGCTGACCTGTCCGAGAGCTTCTGAATCCGGCATTTACCGCCGTGCTCTTCGGGCTGTCTTCTTTATTCCGGCGCTTGTTTTTGCTGCATCGTGGCTTCCCATTTCCGTCCCTGACTTCGGATGTACTTGGGTCACTGGTGCTGCATCGGGCTAACCAGCTGTCCTTGCCTGTGCAGAAGCGGGTCATGAGGCTTGTTAATGTTGTCATTGTTCTCGGCTTTTCTTGGCCGAGGTGTCTGGCAAGCCATTCGTCTCGAACGCTGTGCTTGAAAGCTGCTAAGGCTTCAGCGTCCGGATAGTCGACTATTTGGTTATTTTTAGTGAGAAACTTGTTCCAAAGCTTTCGGGCTGACTCTCCGGGCTGTTGAGTTATATGACTTAAATCGTTTGCGTCCGGTGGTCGGACATAGGCCCTTGAAAATTTGCCCGAAAAGCGTCTTCGAGCTCTTCCCAGCTTCCAATAGAGTTTTCGGGGAGGCTTTTAAGCCAGTGCCGAGCTGGCCCTTTGAGCTTGAGGGGTAAGTACTTGATGGCATGGAGATCGTCTCCTCGAGCCATGTGGATATGGAGGATGTAGTCCTCAATCTAGACCCCAGGGTCTGTCGTTCTGTCGTATGCCTCTATGTTTACGGGTTTGAATCCCTCTGGAAATTCATGGTCCAGCACCTCATCGGTGAAACATAGGGGGTGTGCGGCACCCCTGTATTTGGGTGTACCGTGGTGTTCGGATTTTTGTTGTGTTGCATTACGTGCTAGAGCGCGCTTGCTTGGCCCATAGATGGATCTGGTTGCGCCGTCCTTTTGATGTGAGCCCTCACATGGATCACGTACTGGCTTGTGTGCGGCGTCGTTTGCCGCTCTATGTTGGCCACGAGGTCGTCTATCCGACCGAATGGCTGTTTTGTTTTTTGATTGCGGGGGATCTAAGGCCTCCTCATCGAATTCAGGTAGCAGCTTTCGCTTCGGGTAGCCCTTTGTGTGGCGACTACCGCCGTACTTTGCTGCAGTGTTGAGTACTTCACTCCATCTAATTCTGAGTGTGTCTTGTGCAGCCCTGAGCCTTTGCTTCTGCTTTTTCAGACTCCTCGTAGTGGCTTGTCAACAAGCCATTGATGGGTATTCTGTTGCTCCGGGTGCCTGTCCGGTGTGATGTCATCCAGACTGTTATCTTCGCCGGAGTCGGTTTGTTCGGTTTGATTCTCCGTGTTGCCGTGGTCGGACGATGGTTCAATGCCGTGTTTGTCGTCTGCTGGCTCACCCTGCTCTATCGTTGGGTCTATATGATCGATGTTTCTGTCGAGGCGGGATTTGGAGCGGCGCTTACACCGCCGCTTTGACTGCTTCTCGAGGGAACAATCCTTCGTTGCGTCCTTCCGTTCCTCGTCGTCATTTTCTTTGGGTGTGTCCACCATGTATACATCATATGATGAAGTGGGCGTCCAGTGCCCTGTGGGCAGTGGTTCCTGTTCGTCTCCTGCATCGTCGTCCATACCGTCGATGTCTTCGGAGTCAAAGTCGAGCATGTCGGTCAAATCGTCGGTAGTGGCTACTAAGTGGGTGGTGGGTGGCCGGCGAATTTCTTCGTCATTCGCATCCCAATCCTGCCGGACATAGTTCGACTAGGACTCTCCTGACAAGGAGAGAGACCTTAATGAGTTCAGTATGTCGCCAAAGGGCGAGTGCTGAAACATATCCGTGGAGGTGAACTCTATGATTGGCGCCCAGTCGGATTCAATAGGCACGGGCGTAGGCGGTTCGGAGTACGTAGCCGGGGAAGAATCCGATAGTTTGGCGTCACGGCTCTCGTGAAGGGTAAGGTCGATACTCGGCTCGATCGCCGCTGAGAATGCGGCCTCCGTGGCGGGGTCTATCCACCCGTCCATGGATGGCGCAATTGGCTCCGAATTGAGGGTCGGAGCGGTTGCCAGTGTGGTCTCCTCAACACTTTCCGATGGTAGAGCTAAATCATGCTCATTGTGATCGTGCGGCGCACTCGGCAGGGGCACGAATCCGTCGAAGATCAAGTCTCCGCGGATGTCGGCCGTGTAGTTTAAGCTTCCAAACCTAACCTGGTGGCCAGGGGCGTAACTCTCGATCTGCTCCAGATGGCCAAGCGAGTTGGCCCGCAGTGCGAAGCCGCCGAATACAAAGATTCGTCCCGGGAGAAAAGTCTCACCCTGGACTGCATCGCTATCGATGATTGAAGGACCCATCAAGCCTAACGATGACGACACAGAGGAACTCTCAATGAAAGCACCAATGTCGGTGCCAAAATCGGCGGATCTCGGGTAGGGGGTCCCGAACTGTGCGTCTAGGCGGATGGTAACAAGAGGCATGGGACACGATGTTTACCCAGGTTCAGGCCCTCTTGATGGAGGTAAAACCCTATGTCCTGCTTGATTGATCTTGATAATATGAGTAGTACAAGAGTTGATCTACCATGAGATCAGAGAGGCTAAACCCTAGAAGCTAGCCTATGGTATGATTGTATGTTGTCCTACGGACTAAAACCCTCCGGTTTATATAGACACCGGAGGGGGCTAGGGTTACACAGAGTCGGTTACAAGGAAGGAGATCTACATATCCGTATTGCCAAGCTTGCCTTCCACGCCAAGGAGAGTCCCATCCGAACACGGGACGAAGTCTTCAATCTTGTATCTTCATAGTCCAATAGTCCGGCCAAAGGATATAGTCCGGCTGTCCGGATACCCCCTAATCCAGGACTCCCTCAACCACCGCAGTCCTCTAGCTCCACGGATGCGCCGGAACTCCGCGAAGTGAGACAGAAACCAGGAATGGCAATTGCGCCGCTGTGGCCTGCGCTTGTGGAAGTGCAACTATCCCTGGGTGGTTTTGGTAATTACTAACAACATATAGCTCATTGAACTAATACCATTTCAAGATGATCGTTTCAAAAAGTTCAATGATTGGCATGGCATGGATTAGGAATGTGGACCCCTCAAAATGCTAAGGACACATATTGGCTCAAGCTCAAGACTCTACATTTTACTTTTAGTGATCCAAGATCACATTGAGTCCATAGGAAAAGCCAATACAATTAAAATGGGATGAGGTGTTGGTTAATGGCTTGCTTGCTCAAAATGCTTAGTGATATGCTCCAAAAACCCTCAACCACTTTCTCATATCCACATATGTCCCAAACCAAAAATCAAACTCGGCCCCACGGAAATGTTCTATCCGGCGCCACCGAGTTCACTTGACATAGCCACTGCCACAAACCCTAGTCACCTCGGTCTCACCGATAGGGATCTCGGTCTCACCAAGATGGGATTGCAAACTCTCTGTTTCCCTTCGTAACGTTTCGGTCCAACCGAGATGAGTGATCGGTCCCACCGAGTTCGCAATGCAAACTCTCTGTTTCCCTTTCGTAACGTTTTGGTCTCACCGAAATGAGCGATTCGGTCCCACCGAGTTTGCCTGACCAACTCTCTGGTTAGCTTATTACCAAAACTGGTCCCACCGAGTTTGTGTAATCGATCGCACCGAGATTACGTTATGCCCTAACCCTAATGAAATCGGTCCCACCGAGTTGACATGTCGGTCCCACCGAAAAGCCCAACGTTCACATTTTGAACTGAATCGGTCCGACCAAGTTTTCTAATACGGTCCCACTGAGTTTGGTGAATTGTGTGTAATGGTTAGATTTTGTGTGGAGGCCATATATACCCCTCCACCCTTCCTTCATTATGGGGGAGAGCCATCAGAACATGCCTACACTTAAGCATTCATTTTCTGAGAGAGAACCACCTACTCATGTGTTGAGACCAAGATATTCCATTCCAACCATTTGAATCTTGATCTCTAGCCTTCCCCAAGTTGCTTTCCACTCAAATCATCCTTCCACCAAATCCAAATCTGTGAGAGAGAGTTGAGTGTTGGGGAGACTATCATTTGAAGCACAAGAGCAAGGAGTTCATCATCAACACACCGTCTATTACCTTTTGGAGAGTGGTGTCTCCTTGATTGGTTAGGTGTCACTTGGGAGCCTCCGTCAAGATTGTGGAGTTGAACCAAGGAGTTTGTATGGGCAAGGAGATCGCCTACTTTGTGAAGATCTACCCTAGTGAGGCAAGTCCTTTGTGGGTGATGGCCATGGTGGGATAGACAAGGTTGCTTCTTCGTGGACCCTTCATGGGTGGAGCCCTCCATGGACTCGCGCAACCGTTACCCTTCGTGGGTTGAAGTCTCCATCAACGTGGATGTACGATAGCACCACCTATCGGAACCACGCCAAATTCTCCGTGTCTACATTGCGTTTGCTACCTCCAAACTCCTCCCTTTACCTTCATGTGCAATGTTTTACCTTCCGTTGATATACTCTTAGACTTGCATGTGTAGGTTGATTGCTTGACTTGTGCTAAATTGTTAAAAATCTGCCAAGACTTAAAATTGGGAAAATGCTAGATTTTTATTTGGTCAAGTAGTCTAATCACCCCCCCCCTCTAGACATACTTTTGATCCTACAGCTTGCCGGATCCACGGTCGAAGCTTTAGGTCAAACCAGGAGGCAGACGCCTTGCCAGTGCGCACTATGCGCTCCCGGAGTGCCCCATCCTTGCAGAGCACGAGGAAATCCTCGGGGTAGTATGCACGAATCGACATGTCCGCCGGGCCAATATCAAACTCACGGTGAAGCGCCTCCGCCGCAGACACCAAATCCACCATGGGGCAGGTGCCGGTGACGGTCACGAGCACCGCATGGGTGAGCTCTGCCTCCATCATCCAGATGTCCTCCGAAGCCTCCAAGAAACATGCCTCCACCGAATCCACCTGAGGGTGCTCCAAGTGCCCCGAGGCCATGCCTGCCGGGTCGAACGGGACTAAGAACTCCGGGCCATGCCCCTGTGAAAGTGCAACTATCCCTAGGTGGTTTTGGTAATTCCTAACAACATATAGCTCATTTGAGCTAATGCTATTTCAAGATTAATATTTTAGGAAAGCTCAATGATTGGCATGGCATGGATGAGAAAAGTGGACCCCTCAAAATGCTAAGGACAAAAGGATTGGCTCAAGCTCAAAGCTCAAGACTCTACATTTTCTATTTTAGTGATCCAAGATCACATTGAGTCTATAGGAAAAGCCAATACTATCAAGGAGGGATGAGGTGTTGCTTAATGAGGCTCTTGCTCAAAGTGCTTAGTAATAAGCTCCGAAGCCCTAAAGTACTTTCTCACATCCACATATGACCTAAACCAAAAGTCAAACTCGGCCCCACCGATTCTTTCTATCCGGCGCCACCGAGTTCAGATGTCATAGCCACTGCCACAAACCCTAGGCAAATCGGTCTCACCGATAGGGATCTCGGTCTCATCGAGATGGGATTGTAATCTCTCTATTTCCCTTCGTAACATTTCAGTCCCACTGAGATTGCAATGTAAACTCTCTGTTTCCCTTTAGTAACATTTCGGTCTCACCGAAATGAGTGAATCGGTCACCGAGTTTACCTGACCAACTCTCTGGTTAGCTTATTACCAAAATCGGTCTCACCGAGTTTGTGTAATCGGTCTCATCGAGATTACGTTATGCCCTAACCCTAACCATATCGGTTCTACCGAGTTGCATGTCGGTCCCACCGAAAATCCTAACGGTCACTAGATTTGCTGAATCGGTCCAACCGAGTTTATCAATTCGGTCCCACCGAGATTGGCAAGTTGTGTGTAATGGTTAGATTTTGTGTGGAGGCTATATATATACCCCTCCACCTCCTCTTCATTCGTAGAGAGAACCATCAGAATGAACCTACACTTCCAACTTACCTTTTCTGAGAGAGAACCACCTACACTTGTGTTGAGGCCAAGATATTCCATTCTTACCATATGAATCTTGATCTCTAGCCTTCCCAAGTTGCTTTCCACTCAAATCTTCTTTCCACCAAATCCATATCCTGTGAGAGAGAGTTGAGTGTTGGGGAGACTATCATTTGAAGCACAAGAGCAAGGAGTTCATCATCAACACACCATTTGTTACTTCTTGGAGAGTGGTGTCTCCTAGATTGGCTAGGTGTCACTTGGGAGCCTTCGACAAGATTGTGGAGTTGAACCAAGGAGTTTGTAAGGGCAAGGAGATCGCCTACTTCATGAAGATCTACCCTAGTGAAGCAAGTCCTTCGTGGGCGACGGCCATGGTGGAATAGACAAGGTTGCTTCTTCGTGGACCCTTCGTGGGTGGAGCCCTTTGTGGACTCGCGCAGTCGTTACCCTTCGTGGGTTGAAGTCTCCATCAACATGGATGTACGATAGGACCACCTATCGGAACAACGACAAAACATACGTGTCTCATATTGCGTTTGAATCCTCCATACCCTTCCCTTTACATTCTTGCAAGTTGCATGCTTTACTTTTCGCTGCTCATATACTCTTTGCATGCTTGCTTGACTTGCGTTAAGATTGCTTGACTTGTCCAAAGTTGCTAAAATCTGCCAAGAACTAAAATTGGGAAAAGGATAAGTTTTATTTGGTCAAGTAGTCTAATCACCCCCCCCCTCTGGACATACTTTCAATCCTACAAGTGGTATCAGAGCTTGGGTCTCCATTTGCTTTGATTTCCATAGCTTTTTGTAGTCATAGCCTTGGTTTCACAACCTAGGAGAGTATGGCGTCTAGCGAGGGAAATTACCACCGTAGAGGTCCTTACTTTGATGGTACTAATTTTGCTAGTTGGAAGCATAAGATGAAAATGCATATTCTTGGACATAACCCCGCCGTATGGGCTATTGTGTGTATTGGCTTGCAAGGTGAATTCTTTGATGGGAGAGAACTGAACCGTGAAGCTACCGCGGAAGAGTTGAAGATGCTGCAATACAATGCTCAAGCTTGTGATATCCTCTTCAACGGATTGTTCCCCGAAGAATTCAACAAAATCAGTCATCTTGAGAATGCAAAGGAAATTTGGGATACTTTGATTGATATGCACGAAGGTACTGACTCCGTCAAAGAATCCAAGTTGGATGTGCTTCAAAGTGACCTTGACAAGTTCAAAATGAAGGATGGTGAAGGTGTCGTTGAAATGTACTCTAGGCTTGCTCTTATCACAAATGAGATCACCGGCTTAGGAAGTGAAGAGATGACCGACAAATTCATCATCAAGAAGATCCTAAGAGCTTTGGACGGAAAATATGATACCGTATGCACATTGATCCAAATTATGCCCAATTACAAAGATCTCAAGCCAACGGAAGTCATTGGAAGACCCGAACACTATTCCAATGAGTGTACGGCACCCTACAAGAGAAGAGAAGATTCCCCAAAAAGAAGAAGTAGAAGAGAAGAATCACCATCAAGAGAGAGAAGGAGTAGAGATGATCGTTATGAATGAAGAACATCCTAGAGAAGCAAGGATTTGGAAAGGAAGGACAAGTCATCAAGGAGCTACACAAAACGAAGACATCAAGCTCATGTTGGTGAATGGGTATCCGGCTCTGACTCCGACAATCACTCCGAGAGAAGCTATCACTCCGACTCCGAATATACTCAAGATGAAGGTGTTGCCGGTCTAGCACTTGTGTAAACCAACTCCTACGACATATTTGATTCACCAGATGAAGGACTTGGAAGATGCTTCATGGCTAAAGGCCCAAAGGTATCACACCCCGAGTATGTTGATTTCAATAGTGATGAAGATGACTTGTTAGGTGATGATGATTTCTTGTTGACAACTCTAGTCATGAATACTATGATGAAATGTCAATTAATCATGCTAATCAAGATAAAACGAATGACAATGATAAGGAGAAGATTGAGTTTCTAACTAAAGAACTAAACACTCTTAAGTTAGCTCATGAAACTATTTTAGGAGATCATCGAGAACTTTTAAGGACTCATGAGAAATTACGTTTTGAGAAGCTCAACCTTGAGCAAGAGCATGAGTTCTTAAAAGCAATCAATGATGATCTTCGCAAGAAAAGTTCTTCTTACATTGCCAAGCGTTTACTCTTATCCACTTACATGCCTCAAGTCAAGTCTAGTAACAAGAACAAGAAATATTCTTCCTCTAGTAGTAACAATAATCATGCTAAATCCAATGTTGTTGCTTCTAGTAGTTCTCTTGATTCCACTAATGATTCTCTTAGCCAAGTTACACTTGAGCAAGAAAATAGCTTATTGAAGGGAATTATAGAGAAAGGTGTTTACAAGAGCCTTGCCAGGAGTAAGCAATTCGAGGAAATCGTACGCAAGCAAGGAAGGCACCGGAAGAACCAAGGTGTTGGTTTTGAACGAAAGTTCAATGCCAATGGAGTTGAGTGGGAAGAAGATCAATACCCCAAGACGAAGTTTGTTCCTCAACAAAAGAAGTATGATCCTACTTCCTTCAAAGGGACACAAGTTCAAGATGATCTTCCACCACAAGACCACGAGCAAAAAGGCAAGGATAAGCTTCAAGAGGAAATTGATGCATTTGAAGAAGCACCCAAGGCCTTGGTCAAGTGGGTTCCCAAGACTTCATCAAGTTCTACTTCATCAAGTACGACTACAACTCCAAGGATTCCCATCAAGATGATGTGGATCCCGAAGAAGAAGAACTAGAGAATTCCTGAGGGTGACTCCGCCAACATACTTCACTCTTATCATTTTGGCAAGAACAAGTGCAATCAACTTCCACATCTTGCACAAGTTCAAGGAGTCACAAACCCTCTTGTTGGTAAGACAAGGGACAAGGTAACCTAATGCTTTCATAGACATCATATTGTGTGTGCATCACTCTATGTCTATGGATATCCTTGTTTGTTACTTGTGGGACTAACCCGTGTAGGTATTGAAAGTGCAACTCACTCCAAAGGATTGCTCCAAATGATCTACATCAACATTGAGCATCCACATCTTCAACACCTACATGAAGTCATCATCGACAAAACCCAAGGTTAGTTCATCCCTCTTAGGGGGGATCTCACATCTAGGGGAGCTTTACTCTAAGAATTGAGCAAAAGCAACTCTAATGGTGTGAACACAACAACGCTTTATGTAAAAGTGGTAACCCCACTTGTGCTTAAACGATGAGTATGACCCATGATCAAATGTTCTCATTTGATTCCTAAGTCAATATACTCATATATAGATGACCTAGTCATCGCCAATTGCTTGATAGATGCTGGAATTGGTTGTGCATGCTTTGCCACATATTTCATTTGCCATTTTATTGTGTGAGCATGTTGGTTGCATAATTTACTCATTCGAGGACATCCACTTGTTGTTTTGATTGTTTGGTTCCTTTTTCTTTTGCCAAGTGGATGGACAAGAATGCCTAAGAACTTTCTCTAGCTATCTATGCTTTTCTTGTCTCAAACTCTATTCATGCTACATCACAAAGTTTGATCAAGTCAGATTCGAACCACTCTGTGTGAGGAGCACTCGGAGTCCCCGATTCGTCATAGACTTAAACTTCCAAAACTTCTTTGTGCGTTTCGGTCTGACCGATTCATCCATTTCGGTCATACCGAGATCACTAAGTCGATCTAGGTTTTCAATCTCGGTGCAACCGATTTGAACTTTTCGGTCACACCGAGTTGCAGTAACTGCTTGCAGTTCTGCATCTCGATGCCACCGAGTTGTTCCACTCGGTCACACCGACAGGGTCAGGCTATATATATCCCCGGGCCAAAATTTGGAAAATTCTCCGAACCCCTTCGCCCGTGCTCAGCCTGCTCTACCTCCCTGGGTCTCCGGATCGTCCTCCTCATCGCCAGCTGCCTCCCACCACTGGTCTCCGCCGCCGTCAACGGAAATCGTCTCCATCATTGCCGCCATAGCAGGTCCATCGCCGCACTTAGGGTATGGACTTGATCCTTGTGCTAATCTCACTCTGATTCCTAGTGCATTGTTTTGCCATGTATCTTGCCACGATTGAGATCACTCTATCTAGCGAAATCACTCCGTAATTTAGTTGTGGATTGAAAATTTAGGGTGAGGTTTCCGCCGAAATCATCTCGGACCAACTGAGTTGTTGAAATCGGTTCCACCGATTTGGCTAAGGCCATTGCACATGTGATTCTCGGTCTGACCGAGAATTTCAAATTGGTGTGACCGAATTCAATTCTTTGTGAAACCCTAGCAGTCTCGGTGCCACCGAACTATGACTCGGTCTGACCGAGTTCACTAGTTTAGGTTCCAAAAGCTGCTTCGGTATCACCGAGTCTTCAAATCGGTAGATCCGAAATGCTTTTCATGGAAAACTAAAACTAAGTTTTTAACCCATTCTTTTGCAAAAACCTCTGTACTTTGTCATGCTCATCTACTCTACCTCATCTATAATCTATTCACAGGATCTGTTGTCAATGTTTGCATCATGTCAGATCAGAGTGACACTCAGAACAAGTCTGAGGAGCAAGTTCACATGAGTGAGGGCAATAGTCCCTCTAGCAGCTATGATGAGGGAAGCAGGAGTACACCCAGCAACTTGCCTAAGGCAGCCACCAGGGCCAGATAGAAGAGAACCTCAGATTCTGAGGATGAGGACTATGTGGTTGTTGAGGAAGAGGCCACCTCAAAGAGGAAAGTTCTGAAAAAGGAATATGGCACAGCTGTTGTCACTAAGCCAGGAATGAAGACAAAGGTTCCTGCCAAGAGAGTTCCTATTAGTACAAAAAAAATACACTTCTGTGATGATACGTGTTTGTCATAGTAGGTCGCGTTTTCTGTCATGCATGTATATCCATGACGATTTTATGACAGAATCAAGATAGTCATACATGTGCTATGGTAGAAGTGTTCCATGACATTACCAAAATTATCATCACGGAAGTGTCCACTTCCATGACGATAAATCGCGCGTCACAGAAGTGCTTTCGTCAAGGGTGACCGACACGTGGCATCCATCGTAACGGAACGCTGTTAAGCTATCGGGTCGGGTTTTGGATCCGATAACCCGTTAACAGCCCCGACCAATGGGGATTTTCCACATGTAAAATCATCATTGGCTGGAGGAAACACGTGTCAGCTCATCGCTGGGACAGATGTCATCCACTCATTGGACAGAAGGCGCCTATGATACGTCGACACGTAGCACGGCCCAACAGAGGCCCATTCCTGTGAAAAGGCCGGCCCGTTTCACTTGGTCAAAAGGTGGTGGGCCGACCCATGGAAAGCCTCTTAACGGCCTGTTCGCATATAGCCCATTTACAGCTCACTAACCCAAGGCCCATTACGCCCTAATTGAATTAGGCCCAGTAGCGTCATCTGGGCCATCCAATATGATTCCAGCCCATTTTCACTTCTGGCCCATGTATGGCCCATGACGTCTTTCAGCCCATATGAGGCCCTATGTAACTCTTGGCCTATTAACGGCCCATGGTGAAACTGGCCCATAATGAACAGTGTATCACTTTACACCCATTAACGGCCCGTGGTGAAACTGGCCCGTAAAGAACAGTGTATCACTTTATACCCATTAACGGCCCGTTATTCCGTTGGGCCGTTTCTAGCCCATGTTATCTTTCGGCCTTCTCAGAGCCCATTTATTCTTGGGCTATTTCCCAGCATTCGTTTACTTACGGCCCGTTACTGTCATTTTCTGCTTGTGGGCCAAATTCAGCCTGTGGTTACAATTGGCCCGTTCGTGGTCCATTAATACGTTGGGCCGTTTTCATAGCGTCATCAAATACGGCCTATTAACGATGGCCCGTTATGGTCGGCCCATGAACGGACGATTCCAACTCTAGCCCATTTACGGCTAGAATGCTGTTTGTTTGGCCCATGTTTGGCCAATCGATCATACGACCCGTATAAGGCCCATTGATTATACGGCCCGTAGAAGGCCCATTGTTTCTATGGCCCGTAGAAGGCCCATTGTTTCTACGACCCATAGAAGGCCCACTATTTCTATGGCCCATAGAAGGCCTACTGTTTATACGGCCCGTAGAAGGCCCACTATTTCTACGGCCCGTAGGAGGCCCAGTGTCACTACAGTAAATATTAGCCCATGGTTATTGTGGCCTAGTTTTAAAAAATAGGTTATTGCAGCCACTAGCAAACCACAGAAAAAGAATTGCACTGACTACAAGCAAACAAATAAACAAAACAACAAGGAAATAAATAAGCAAGCAACTTACACTAGGCTACCACGGCTATTACACATATTACATCCACTAGGCATCAAAGTTCGCCACCAATGCAAATATAGGGAACACAGCAGCATATAAACGTCGCAGCAAAACAAGTCCAGAACTGAAACAACTTCAGAAGAGCTCAAGAAACAATATCCTAGGTACCCATAATGCTGGCAAGATGCTTAGCAAGCTTATTAACTTTCTCTTGTTTGGCGCTTAAGTCCTCCAGCGCTTGCTGTTGCACCAGAAAGTATGCATCTGAATTCTACAGGGACTTCCTCAGTCCTTCGGCTTCCTATCGCATAACATCTGATCGATGTCTTTCAACTTGAAGTTGAGACTCAAGAAGCCGAACTGATTCAGGCAACGAGTTCGAAGAGCTGGTGCCAGCAGTGGTAGCCAGTAACTCAAACACTACATCAAGACAGGACTTTGGGGTTGTCTCAGTGTCTTCAATATAGTTTTTATCAGCTTTCTTGGAGACCAACAGGGATGTCTCACTATCTTGAACCTTATCTGCATTACTTCCTTTACCATTGCATAACAGGGTACTCTTCTCCAATATTTTATCCGCGTTCTAAAAGAGAAACAAACAAACACATCTCAGGTTTACAATGTAGTATATGAAACTCATTTTGGTAAACCAGTTCAGTAGTAAGGTGGATAGGATAACAGCATGAAACAAACATATATCTATGTAGTATGGTCACTGTATGGTCTATATCATTCTAGTTTATGTTGCCAAATCAAGATAGATACAGTTCGAATCATATCTATTTAAGACAAAGCAGCATAGACAGAATACAAGTGTGGGAAACTACACAACAATAACAACACTTGTAATGTGCATGGCATGAGAACATAACTGTTTATTCAATTGAAACTAAAATCAACATAGAGAAAGTTACAACAGCAAACAGCCAAACACGTTGAAGAAACAGGTTTAAAACATACCTGTTGCGCCATTGGAGTTTCAATTGCATCCTTCAAATTTGAAATTAGTTGGTATCAATAAATATAGTGATACAAGAGCAAAGTAGTATGAACCATAGCTACGGAACCTGACCTGAGAACAATTCTTCTTCTGCTTTAAGCATTGACTTCGGGTTCGGAGTGGTGGTCCTCGTGATTTGCGCACTGCAGTTGCCTTACTAACTGCTCGTGTTTGGGTGCTCTGTGGTGGAGACGGTGTTGTTTCAACGGGAAGTGGGTGTCTATCTGCTGGGGTTAGGGTTAGAAGGGGTGTAGCTGGTTCTCTGTCCAACTGGGTAGGGGTACAATCTGCATGAGTGTGGGTTATGTGTGGTGGGGCTGGTTCTTGGGAAAGTACAACCCTGGTTCTATCTGCATCGACAGGTAGCACGATCTTTTCTGAAGACCATGTTTTTACTCCCACAGATACTGCCATCACTCCCTCCAATTGAAATGGCTGATAAACAAGAAAAGTAATTGAATGTACAGACATTGTAAGATAGACAGGTGCAATGGATAGTAGGGAAGAAAACAGGGCATGAAATAATTCACATTTATGTTGTCTAAGCAAACAGAATAGGAGGACATAATTTCACATATATGATGGCTAATTAAACAGGATAGCATGACACAATTTCACATGTATGATGGCTAACTAAACAAGATAGAATGACATACTTAAAAATATGATGACTGTGTAAACAGGATGACATGATATAACTATACGATGTGTCTATTAAAGTGGTTGGCATGCCATAAATCACAAACATGTCGTCGATGGAAATATGATGGCATGATATAATTCACGGATAGAATGACATAATTTAAAATATGATGACTATGTAAACGGGATGAGATGATATAACTATATTATGTCTTTAGAAAATGGGTTGGCATGCCATAATTCAGATACATGCTGTCTATGTAAACATCATGGCATGACATAATTCAAATATATGATTTATATACTAAGGAAGTGAGCAGAGGGCAATCGCATATATGATGTGTTAACTAAGGAGATGGCATTCAATATTGTGTATATGATGTAAAAACTAAGCATTGCAATACAACATATGCATTATATGAGTAATATAACCCTGCCAAGTTTGAGCATACACCTCAAGGGGATAATAGGACTGGTCATCTGCCTCTGAATCCTCCTCTGAAGAGTTATCTGTAACCAGCAAGATATCTGCTTCATCAGGTAGCATTGTCTGCTCTGAAGACCTTGTTTTCACTCCAGATTTCTCCATCACCAATTCAAATGGCTGATGCACAGGAAGAGCAGTTGAATATACAAACATTATCGACAAAAGCAATGAGAAATACAAAAAAAGGACGGCATGATATAATTCACATATATGACGCTTGCCTAAAAAGCATGTCATTGCATAATTCACATACATAATGCCTTGCAACAAGATAACATTGCATAATTCACATATATAATGTCTTGCAACAAGATGACATTGCATAATTCACATATATGGTAATTAGACACTAAACAGGTGGCATTCACACAAAGCATGTCTAAACTAAGCAAATGACATAGCAATGCAAGATACCATACGCACGATATGAGCAACATAACCCTGCCAAGTTAGGGCAT
>NC_041382.1:130370804-130373372 GCF_002162155.2 Triticum dicoccoides | reverse complement strand
ATATGACTGGTCATCTGTCTCTGAATCCTCCTCTGAGGAGCTATCAGTAACCAGCAAGACATGCGCTTCGTCAGATAGCATTGTCTGCTCTGAAGACCTTGTTTCCACTCCAGATTTTTCCATGACCGTGCCAAATGGCTGATGCACAGGAAGAGTAATTGAATGTACTAAAATTGTTGACAAATTTAACACGTAATAAAAAAATGATGGCACAATATAATTCACATATAAGATGACTGGCTAACCAGGGTGGCATTGCAAAATTCACATATATGATGCCTGGCTAGACAAGATGGCATTGCATGATTCACATATACGATAAAGAAACTAAACAGATGGCATTGACACAAAGCATGTCTAAACTAAGCAGATGACATCTTTAATGTATACAGTAAGCAATGCAAGGCACCATATGCATAATATTACCAACATCAGCATGCCAAGTTAGAGTGAATACCTCATGGGGTAAATAGGAGTGGTCTTCTCCTTCTGAATCCCCCTCAGAACAGTTATCTTCCTCTTGATTACGATCTGAAATGGGTGGACGGGGGGCTGCCTTTGCACCCACCATGGAACAACGTCTGCATGAAATTTTATTGCCACGCAAGGCTCGTCTCTTTTGCTCTACATGATCAGTTCCATTGTGTACAATAACTGGCATGCATAGGAATAAAACATAGTGAGATTATGTAAGGAGTGCATGCACAAATCCAGAGTGATGGTAGAAAACTGTGGATAGACCCAAAACCAATCATAGCAGGCAGATAATAGCTTTAGTTAAAAAATACAGATAATGGATCCTTTAATGTTTGTTTGCACCCAACATGAAACTCATAGTAGACACCGGAGATTAACCAGATAGTAGACAGATAGTACTGATTGCTGCCCCAATATGTACCCCACAACCATTTAAAAACTCAAGTTTCAGAATTAGTTTGGACCTGACTCGGAGTCTAATAGGTGAACACGACGATAATGTAGCATGTCATCATATTAAGCGACGCATAACATAAGCAGACACGGAAGAGTGCGACCTCTCTTGCGGACCCGTGTAGTCCTCAAGGTCATCTGCTCAGTTGATGATGGTAATGCAGTTGCCGTGGCTGCCGGTGGCGGGGAAGAAGATCTGAGGTGGCGAAAGACAGTCTGGAGAGCGGATCCCTGCTGTGGTGAACCCTTCCATCGTTGGAGCAGCTGAGCTGGGGTGGAACACAGCGCCGCAGGAGCAGGACAAACCACACAAGCTTTTCTTTGACACATATCTGTAACAGAAGTAATTGAGTAAGGGCATGTTTGAATTTGAGGATTCTAACAATGCAGGGATAGGAAATAGACAGGAATAGGATAGGAATGCACGTGCAAAACAGAGAATTTAAAAACACATGATTTCTGCCAATCTGGGTGTTTGATTCACAACAATTGGAAGATCACAGGATGCAAAAAAGCATGGTGAGATTAAGTCAAACCACAAGAAAATGTACGGTTATAATGCTATTATGCTACTATCTCTTAGTCTTGTGCTTGATGAATAGGAATATGAAAAGGAGGAGAAGTGGAAATTAGAATTCCTACAGTTTTTCTTTCAAGGAGACACTAAAGGAACAAATCCTACAGTTTTCCTTTGCTCCATTCCTTTGCACCAAATTCATGAAAAGTAGTACCATAGGAAACTTTCCAATTTCGATGTTTTTCATTCACTTTTCCTTTCAAGCACTGGCGATTCTAGTAGGCAGGCTTGAGCAAGGAAAATGCTACACTAAAAAATGTTTTTGTGCTACTTCTATTACTTTGGACCCAGGCCACTGCCATACTAGCTCAACTCCCAGGCCCATCGACAAATGCACAGCTCAAACATGCAGAGATAAATAATGATGGCATTCAAGAGAGTCCATCATGGATAGCTAAGTTACCTGGTACCTCACTGCTTGTCATATAGTAGGATAAAATAATCGTATTTCCCGTTACTACGAGTGCTCAGTGGACAATATATATAACATGTAGAGTAAAAAGAGATGCAACAAGTGTACAACCTCTTTGGCGAAGCCATGTCAATCTCAGCGTGATTGGGTTGGCCGATGAGGATGCTCCGGCTGACTTGGCTGTCGAAGGAGGGGAAGAAGATCTTAGGCATCTGAAGATGGAGCCCGAGGTACTTCTCCGCTGTGATGGAGGGTTTCATCGTTGGAGCAGCTCCGGTGAGTTGTACGATGCCGAGGCTGAAGCAGGACAAGAGAGACAACGAACAACGTTAACTTGAGTGGAATTCTAATAGCATCTCCAATACATGACGTAAAATACATAACCACAAAGTGCTAGATGTAAAATACATCGGCCGCTCATCTCTGAACTTAACTGTCGAAACTGAATTTAACTGTCGAAACTGAACTTAACTGTCGAAACTGAACTTAACTGTCAAAACTAAACTTAACTATCGAAACTGAATTTTGCTGTCGAAACTAAACGCACTAGCAAGGTGAGGCTACACGTCGGTCGACTGACTTTTTCATCTCTGGTCAGTCGATTTTGCAGCTGTTGGATACGAAATCAAGGGCATGTGGTTCATCTTCA
>NC_041382.1:130354835-130370008 GCF_002162155.2 Triticum dicoccoides | reverse complement strand
AGCATCACAAGCAAGAGCAAGAGCGAGAGCAGCAGCGCGAGCAAGAGCAATAGCAAGAGCAGACCGGGCAGGGGACCGAGAGCAAGAGCAGAGCAGCAGCGCGAGCGAGAGCTAAAGCAGAAGCAGCTCCTACTGATGTGGACGTCACCGCCGAGGGAGCGATGACGTGGAGGAAGTGGCCGGCGACGCCGTCGTGGATGCAGTCGCATCGTGTCGGCTCGGGACCGAGCACCGGCAGCATCGTGAGATCGAATCAAGAAGAAAATGCGGCGATTAGTGTACAACCTCTTTGGTGGCGCCGATTAGGCCGCAGCTTCATCTGAGGAAATGGTGATGATGATGCTCTTCTTGTGGTGCAGGTGAAGACGGCAGTGTGGGAATGGAGGTGGCACGAAAGACGAGGGGAACGTCGGGGCAGCTCCTTGGAGGTGGAGGACGAGGTGGCTGAACCGGCGGGACGATGAGATCGACGACGGATCCTCATCCGATATGGTGGATGAGGGACGTCGAGGTGTTGATGTGGACGACGTCGTCGGGGAAGAGGCTTCGGCTGGGTGGCGGACGGAGCAGGGTGTGGGGTTTCGTCGCGGGTTTTCGCGGCCTCGGTGTACGAATGGGTGGGCGGATGGGATGGCAGTGGGGAACCATGGCTTAGAGACGCGCTTGTCCGAAATGTGGGGTAAGTTACGAAAGTACCCCCACCAATTTGAGGCGGTTCTTTCGGTTCAGGGGTACCACGGGCATTTTGCGTGTTGGGGTTTCACAGGAGGTGGGAGTTTTCGCGCGTGTTGTAATTTTGGAATAGCAAGGCACGGGTTGAGATGGAGGGAGTTGTCGGAGCACAACGAGACAAAGATATATCTTAAATATTTTGGGCTAACAAGGCGCAGGTTGAAGAGGCGGGAGTTTCGCAGCATGATAGACAGAGACGCTAGCTTGAATTTTCGGCATAACAAGGCGCGACTTGAAATTTCGGAAGAACAAGCTTAATGTGTACCCAAAAAAAAGACAATTTGCACCTCAACACGCACAACACACACAAACACCATTTAGACTAGAGTAAGGTACACGTGCATTGCACGCATGAGATTTGGCAACCAAATTATGAATAAATACCACATTATAGCATGCAAGCTTTGAGTCATATATGCATGATGTAGATGTTCATTTAATTCTTATAGTTCATTTCATTCAAAATCATCTAGTTTTTATAAGAAAGCTAATCTATTTTAAGATTCATAGAATTGTGCATCGTAAGACATAAAGTAAAAAACAAATAATGGCAAATCATGTAGAAAAACATTTGGGCAATTCTGGTACGGAAGATTCTAGAACAAATAAGAAGTGCTTGTGTTTTGATGTTTGTGCATTATGCTTAAGTTCAACCATGGAGTCTTCTACATTATACATGTGGCGAAATCTGGTGGAATCTAGATGATATCCAACGGCCAGTAGTGCTCAAATTTGCCATCTTTGGACCATCGGAT
This sequence comes from Triticum dicoccoides, assembly GCF_002162155.2. Classification (NCBI taxonomy): domain Eukaryota; kingdom Viridiplantae; phylum Streptophyta; class Magnoliopsida; order Poales; family Poaceae; genus Triticum; species Triticum dicoccoides. Next base: position 130,368,521 of record NC_041382.1, on the reverse strand, counting down.
TCGCCTCATCCAACGACCATATTTCAAAGTTAAAGTTACCCGCACACAATATAAAAAAATTATAATATATAATATATATAGGGGTATAGATATAGATATGTGATGCGAAAGCCGCCCATCATCTCCAATTAGAATAGTGTGTCCATGCACGGATGCGACGTGGCCAAATGATGGCTGCCATCGGTATCTCAAATTCAAATCAGTCTGACCTTGTTCAATGTGTATACATTACAACATGCTCATTTCCAAACCACACCGCGCAGATCTCCGTTATATTCATGCATGCATGGGTTTCAAACATTAGGATCTCTTATTCAAATATTTGAATTCAACTTTACATTGATTATGACCTCACCTATTCTTTTACACCCACATAGTAGTCTTCTCTTTATAATTGTACCACTAACTTTCTCTCATGCATGCATGCACACACACTACCAGTCGACATTATCCATCGCACGCATGCAATCTTTTTCTTCAGGTCAGTCTCCCATGAAGGCACACACCCACACACATCCCCCTCTCCATCATATCGGGCATTTTTTATCTCTCACGCGTGCATGCACAACGATCGATGTTCCTCTATGTATGTGTGTATATAGCTAGGTCTTTCATAGTTTTCCACACAAATTGATCAATCGATATATCCAATGAGGTCTCACCCTCTTTCCCACGTCCACATCGATCAATCTATACCTCTCTATATAGGATTAACATATATAGCTAATACACCCACAATAATTATATATCCAACGTCCCCCTCTCATCATCCATGCCTTCCGCTTCATCTCTCAGACGCGTGCACAATGGCGAAGACAGGGGCAGTAAGGGCCCTGCCCCCCTCCCCCCTAACATCACTATATATCGAGGCTAATATGAATGTGATCATTAGACAATTGCTGCTAAAAATGGTTTAAGTTCATGAATTGACCCTCCTCGTAAAGGATTAGCAATGCTTGGCCCCCTAGCTCATTTATTTTTCATGGCTCCGCCACTGCGCGCAACAGCGCACGTGTTCGCCCCCTCTCTCTAAATATCGATCTCGCACTTGTGCATTCCTTCATAGTCTCCCTCCACTCGGCCCCTCGCACCATCTTCTAGCCCCCCACCGGATTTTGCCACATGTACAATCTAGCAGACTCCATGGTTGAACTTAAGCATAATGCACAAACCTCAAAACAACAGTGGTTCTCTTTTGTTCTAGAATCTTCCGTATCATAACTGCCCAAACTTTTTTTCTAGTTGAATTGCCATTGTTTTTTTTACTTTATGCTTTACAACGCACAATTCCATGAATCATAAAATAGATTAAGGGCTTCTTTGACTCAAAGGATTCTCAAAGGAATTTTGGAGGATTCTAATCATTAGGAATTTTTCCTATCTTGGTTGTTTGATTCGTAGGATTGTAAACCATAGGAATTTTTCCATATGATTCATTTGCACTAGATTTCATAGGAAACATCTCATCCACTCAAACCTCTTTGAAAGAATTTTGTGTTTTTTCTATGCACAAACAAACACTCGTACAATCCTGTAGGATTCAAGACGACATTCCACTATAATCCCATGTTTTTCCTATTCCCGCGTTCTTAGCTTTTTTATAAAAACTAATTGATTTTGAATGAGATGAACTATAAGAATTAAACGAAGGGCTACATCAGGCATATATGACTCGGAGCTTACATGCTATAGTGTGGTATTTATTCATAATTTGGTTGCAAAATCTGATGCGTGCAATGCACGTGTACCTTACTAGTACTTCGAGTATGTGCAAAACACGTAAATTAGAATACCAATGGCACGCTACACGGTGTCTCTCTTACAGTTCATGAAGCCACGTGGCACATGTGGAGGGGTTGTCGCGACCTCCTTGCGTGGATTGATCACATTGACGTGTTGCTAGTTCCAGAAGAATATACTCGTCCTCCCTGAGCCATACTGGCGGTACATGCACGAAGCGAAGCTGTGCACGCACGCCACGCACGCACTCATTCCTTCGCACGCACACGCGGGTACACGGGCGGACGCAATTTTGTACCAAGATCCACCCCATGTGATAATTTGACGCGTGTAAAGTCGTTCACTTTATTGATGGTCAATTAATACAGCGCATGCAAATTGAGTGGATGTGAGGGCGGAAGAAAGACATTATTACTCCACTACGCGCATGCGAGTAGTTAAATCGTGGGTTGCTAGTAGTACTTCCATTGGTCTCCTTTGTATTTTGTGCCAATTTTTGACAGTAACATAATATTTACGCATTTGAGCAGTGTAGTACTTGAAATTTATGTTCCGCTAAACTCATCGGGAGTCGTTTCAGGCCTCGAAACCAAAACCATCAATTAATCTTTACCTTGTTCCCATCACATTCGAAAGCCTGCTCACACCTACTAGTACGTACCAAACCTGAACGTGTTCCCACTATGCAGGTATTAGTACTAGTGCTAGTACTTAGGTTATAAAAATGGGAACTACCTAACCGAAAATTACTCTACCTTTCCTCCTCATAAGTGCTTCTTCTTCATCAGTCGTTGCCATGGCCGGTGAGCAGAGCTCTAGGTCGAGAACTACTTGTTACAAGGGAGCGGCAACCAAGGCTACGGGAAAAAAGAGAGGGCTTGTCGCCACGCAGAGACCTCGAAAGATCTCTCACGGGCAGGCGATGGCTCCCAGGAGCGCCCTAGCCGCAGAGGCGAACATGCCGAGCTGGCGGAGCTGGAGTCGTTATCCCTCGACGGCATGCCCGATCAGCTCAATAAGCACCTCAATAAGCAGAAGGAGTGCATCCAAGGCTTGATGGAGTTGCTGAAGGAGAGCCTCGACGACATGCCCGCTAAGCTCAATCAGCATGGGGAGTTGACCGCCGGCTTGGTGATGCTGCTGAAGAAGAGCATTGCCTCGGAGAAGAAGGCGACCGGCGAAATCCTGCGACTTCAGGAGGACAAGGCGAAGCTCTGCCACGAGATCGACCTGTTGAAGGAGAAGAACGCCAGCTGGAAGAGGCTTCATGAGAATAGTAGTTCCTCGATGAAGATGCTGCAGGCCCTCATCATGGAATAGAAGGAGGAGTCGGCGAAGCTCCACATCGAGCACCCGGCTGCTGTCAAGGTACGTAATGCGGCCATGGAACAGATGATGAAGGCTCGCGTCAAGAAATCCCGTGTCATGGACATAATGAAGAAGATGGCGGAGGAGACGCGCAAGGAGATGGAGGTCGTGGAGGCGATGAAGAAGCAGTTAGGACACCGCGGTGAATTAGATCATTTGGGGTGATAATCTTCCTTCTTCTTTTGCTCCTGTGTTTCATCTTTTGCTTCGGGTGTTTCGCCGCACGTGTCACGTTCTCTGCGAGGCATGAATAGAACAATGTTTTTTTGAGGGAATGAATAGAACAATGCTAACAATGAGATGACTAGCAAATTAGATCATTTTTATCGCCATATGGCATTGGGCTGCCGTGTTTCGTGCTCCTCCGTCGCAGTACTACTCCAGTGGAAAACTTGAGTATACCGCACGGTTCTTTGCTCCTCCTCGATCAGGTCGTCGGCGCATTTATATGAGCAGTCAAATCACAAGGCCCCGCCTTCCAGCAGTAATGAGTCGTCAAATCACAAAGGCCCTCGCCTCTCGTGAAACTGACCAAGCTAGACTACCCCGCCCTCTAGCCTTTTAAAAATGTATACTTTTGTACAGCAGTAGTATCGATGGATTGCGCCATGGAGCAAAACTTGAAATTAAAAAAAGGTGGTACATATAGAGAGTGCTCGTCGCCAAATTATGCATGTAGTACTATTAAAAAGGCTAGTCACAATAATGGTGTCCAGCACAACCCACCCCTCAAATAAAACTAAGAGGGTGCTTGGATACGTTTTAGTCCCATGACTAAAAGTAGTGGGACTAAAACATGCTAGCCTCATCCATGCTTGGATCCAAATACTAAAAAGGCTAAAATCAAGTTAATGAGCATTTATTATCCTCCAAACCCTCCAATCCAGAACTCGCCTGTGTTAAAGGAGAGGAGTTAAATGAGTAGAGAGAGGACTAATCCACATTTTAGTAGGGGTACCCTGACTAAAAATTTTTAGTCTCAAGACTAGTTTTAGCCCCTCTTTAGTCAGGGGTGCTTGGAACTTTAGCCTCCTAAAGAGACTATTTTTAGTCAGACTAAAATAAGTCCCTTGGATCCAAGCACCCTCTAAGCATCCTGGAATTCTTTGACAAAACTAAGCACCCTGAAATTCTTTGACAACTAAACTGCTGGCTATATGATGTTGGCCATATATATTGTACGTATATAATGTGAAGAAACGAGTGGTAGTACTATACCAACTAAAAGATGAAATGAAAGAAATACTAATATGTACGTACTGAAGAGTTAAAGTAACGAGAAGAAACATGACATAGTTCTGCTGGGGGCTCAGCACAACACACCCCTCAAATTAAATTAAGCACACCTGAAATTAAACTTTGCAACTATTCCGGTAGACACTGCATTAGAACCACCATGAGCAACGACACTGCCACCTTACTCGGAGTCCTCGTCCATGTCCTCGACTTCGTCCTTGTCCCTCTTCCTCTTGGCCGATACTTCTTTGCTTGAACCGCACACTTGGCTGTTGCTCTTCATCCAACCCTTGTAGGTATTGAAGCAAAGGTAGCCATCCATTGTAGCATAGTGGATGTGGTCTATATCTAGTACATTTCGCTGCCATGCATGATGATGAAACGTGTATGGAGGTTTCTCCAGTTTACCGTACGAAGGATGAACCATGGCTCCTGCCAGGGTCAGCATTGAAGGCTGACGAGAGGACACCAACCAATTCTTCTGGAGGTCGAAGGTGTTGCCTACAACGAGGCCTATCCGACGCAGGACGTCTTTGTCATTACCAAAGTCTACAATAATGAATTTGACTAGGTTGCTCTTGAGGAAGTCCTTAAAATCCTGGCACTTAACGTCGGCATGGCATATGTGGTAGACCAAGCATAAGTCATGCACGCAAACCTGGATCACGGCAGGCTTCTTCCTCTCTTCGTCCTTTAGATCCTTCTCTGGTCCCGGGACTGTGGTGTACTCAACATCTAGCCCAGCGACCCACTCATCATCTGAGTCTTCGAACATGCGTCTGAAGCGAGAAAGGCATCCTTTCACCATTGCGGAAGAACGTGTGTAGATGACGTCGAACTCATCGTCGGTAATGGTTATAACCTTGTACTCACCGCTGACCATGGAGATTTGGGACGCCATGGATTTGGGAGGAGGGTTAGGATTAGTGGAACTGCCGTAATGTGAATGGACGGGACAACTAGGAGCGAACCGCCGTAGTATTGAAGGACGTGCGAGGACGAGTAGGAGTGGCATTAATTAATTGAATCGTCTCGCCTCCCTCCGCATGCAGCCGCATGCAAGCCTCATGCGCACATCCCTAGTGCATGCTATGACTAGGTATTTATTTCTCCCAATCAGCGTATGCAACGAGTAGTGGAATCAATGTAATATGTGGTGATTTAATTACAGCAGGACTAATAAAATGGGACTAATATGTGGTGATTTAATTATCTTCTCCTCTTAAACCACCGTCGCTCCTCTCCTGTTCCAATCTAAATGCAGCACCGCTCCTCTCCTCTTCCATTCCAAAACCACCGCCCCTCCTCTCATGTTCCAGTCCAAAACCAGCGTCGCTCCTCTCCCGTTCTAATCCAAAACCAGCGCTGCTCCTCTCCTCTTCCATTCAAAAACCACCGCCGGTGAGTGAAGGTGTTGTGGAGAAGTAGATCGATGGAGGAGTACAACCGATACGTGAGGATCGCAGACGGCGACCCTGTGAAGCTAGCTAGGATGTTCGAGATACAGTCTTGGTTTGACAACAAGGACCAACTAGCGGCGACGGCGACATCCATGGCCAAATATCTGTAACAGAGCGAAAAGGCGGCGATACTCCCGGAGGGAGTCGCGCCGGAGTACATAGAGCTGCTCCTCTGGGCCATGGAGCAAACAGATTCACCGAATCCGATTGTGAGGGAGCGGTGGTGGGAGTATCGATCCCAGATGGAGCATCCACCAGAGATTGAAGGATCGACCATCTACAGGGTGCCGTTTGTGAGGGTGTCCTGCCAGAGCGAGCCGGTGGAGTCTTCGTCGACCGAACCCAACTGCAAGAGGAGAAAAGCAGTTGGCCCGACGATGCTTCCCCGCCATCGTCTCCCTCGCCGTTCACATTGTCTCACGGGGCGGTTGTCTGCCGCCGAGGAATAGGAGGGGGTTGCCCCCCAGCCCAATAGTCGGGCAGGTTGTGAATTGTCAGGAGGAGCTTAGGGTTGTCAGTATTTGCAGGTTGTGAATTGTGTTTTGTGTTGTGTATTTTGAGAGTACTTTCAGATATGAATGTCTTTTGAATTTCAGATTTGCAGTATTGAGCATATGAAGTATTTTATGAATTCTAGAGATTTATTTTTAGCACTTAAAAATGTAGTTTCATATGAGTATAAAAGTGCAGACAATGTGATTCTCACAGAAGAAACTGCAAGTTTCAGTTTCAGATAAGAAACTGCAAGTTCAGTTTCAGATAAGAAACTACAACTTTCAAAGGCAAAGCATTTATATTAACACGGCATTTTCAAACAGGGTTAACATCATATTGGAAGTTTTATTCATGGTCGAAAATGGAACTACCAGCCAGTTAACATCATGCTGATCAACATTCATGCATAGCACATCTTCATATGATGCACAGTCAAAATGCCCACACAATGTCGAGTGTGCGAAACACAGAGAAAACGAGGGACGGAGTTTTGGCAAGTGTTGGACGTGGTTTTGGGCTGCCCCGTCTAGGCTGTCATTTTTAACATGCACAGTCCACGACCTCGGATGGGAGGTCCATAGGCCATGTATCGACCGGCCTATGGACCTCCCATCCGAGGTTTTATTTTTGGCAGCCCAATTTATGTATTTTTTTAAGAAAACGCAGAGGTTTGTTCTATTTTTCTATATAAGAATAGGAACGCCAGGTCCAACTTATGTTTCCCTTCTAACTATATTATATATATTTAAATTATTTTATATGTTATTATATATTATTTTTATTGTCATCATATATTTAACAAACACTTACATATGTAAGAAAACAATATCCCACATCTTATTAACTTATAAAAATAATTTCTTAACAAATAAAATATTGGATTGTTTTGGCACGAAAATCCTAGTGATTGTGCACAAAATCTTGGTAAGATTTAAGGACGAATGTAATAATATCACTTATTCTTTAAATATATTTATAACAAAATGCTCAGCCCTTTTTATTTTTTGATAACATTGCTGGCCCAACCCAACATTATAATTAGAATCAGCCCAGCAAAATCGTGTATTTCGAGAATGTGAAAATGGCCTGTAATTTTTTAGGAGATAAAATAAATGGGCCGCATGGACGCTACATTATTTGTTCACCCACCTCAGCTAATGACTGTAATTCAAAAAAATCAAATTGACTGTAAATTCTATGGCGCAAAAAAAAGACTGTAAATTATGAAAAAAATGGGTTGAATACGTGCCACATTTTTGGAGGCTGAAATGTGGGCCAATGGGTCGAAGCCAACACAAGTCGTTGTCAATTTAGTCAACAAATGATTCTGACATGTTAGCCATTGGATTTACATCCAACGACCGGCATCCATCTTCAATCTCTCGTCTTCTTCCTCCAGCGTCGCCGGGACCACCTCCCGCCTCCTGCTGCTAGCAGCTCTGCTTAGCACACTTTGCTATGAAGCGCTACTCCACCATTGGCCAGGCCATCCCTCCACACCTCCTGTTCTTCTCCACCTACTGCCGAACCACACCGCACTAGAACCAGTTAACCCTCATACACCTCTCCGTCTGTGACTCTACTCCCGCGTCTTCCCATCTCCGGCTCATTGTTGTCCGGGGCCTCGCCGTCGTCCACCACCTTGGATGCGCTCGGTGCGGCGTGGTCAACGTGATCAACGAACGACACCATCGGAAGTAGACTGTGCGTGGAGAGGCTGACAGCTGGGTCCACGGCCGCACACAAGGAAATGCCTCCTTATTACGCGCAAAATAATAATTCCTCCACCTGACATCTGGGACCCACCAGAAGGGCCTCTGTATTTCACGAAGGCTATCTTCGCACGCAAGGAAGTGCCTCCTTATTACGCACAAAAAAATGAATATTCCCCCTGCCAGCTGGAACCCAGCATAGTAGGAGGCTGACTTGTGGGCCTACCAAATTGACGGGGACGGAGGGCTTTGTCAACTTAGTCAATATGAACGATTCTATCTCCTGTTACCATACGATGTTCATCCAACGGCCGTAGTGCTTCTTCAACCTCTGGTCTTCTTGCTCCAGCCGCCCAAACCAGCGCCGGTCGTGCCGCGTGCTCCTCCTCCTGTGGCCAGCTGTGATGCCGCGGAGGCCTCACCGCCCCCTACTACTCCCACCGCTGGCCAGGCCATCCCTCTACTCACCCACACCCCCTGCTATTCTGCGGCGACAGCAGCCTCACACCACAGCCGAACCAGTGAACCCTCGTACTCCTCTTCACGTGGGCAACCACTACTGCATCTTCCCCGGCTCCGAGTCGTCCCCTTCCTAGTCCTCCTCGTCGTCCACCATCGTGGTGCTCTCGGCGCGGCATGGTCAACGTGGTCAAGGAACGACTTCCATCGGACGTGGACTGTACGTGGAGAGGCTGACAGCTGGGTCCACGGCCGCAGCAAGGAAGTGCCTCCTTATTATGCGCAAAATAATGATTCCTCCACCTGACAGCTGTGACACTCCAAATTTTTTTTTATTTGGTTTTTATCAAAAACTTTGTGGTTTTGAGGAGAGACCTTTTTAAAATTTTTCTTTTTAGAAAAACCTTCCTCTTAAAAACCTCCTTTTGCCTTGGCAAGGATTTTATTTCTTTCAAACTTTGGTGGTTGATCTTTTGCAAACTTCTTCTCTGTTAGTTCCCTCTAAAAATTTATTTTTTTGGGAGTTTTAATTTGTTTTATTTTTTTAAGTGAAGCTCTATGAAAATTTGGGATTTTCTTATCTTTGAAGCCACCCTTGGCTTTGTATTTTTGCCCATGAGATAAAACCCCTCCAAAACCTCCCCTCCCCCTTGTGATCAACCTAAGTTCTCTGTCCCAACTAATCCAAACTGGTTTTGGATTTTATTCTAATTATTTTTTCCCCTCAAATCAATTCTGAAAATTAGTTGGAGCCTGAGGGATTTTCAAAGCAAGTACACTTTCATTTGAGTTTTGACCTCAAACCAATTCTCCTGGATTGTCCTTTGAACCCACAACCCAGAACCATCTTGATCCACTCCTCCTCTTTTCAAATTTTTCAAAATACAGTCTCTGCAAGTTTGGACCAGATTTGCCAAATTTGGTGAAATTCATATCCACACTGCTCCAAAAATTCCACCAAAAATCATGCAGCCTACTTGAGCAAGGAGAAGCCACTCCACCAAAAATCAGCTCAAGGAAAAATCACCAGAGGCCAGTTTCATTCGGTCGAACACCTTGTGGGCACTGTTACTGTTCAAAGTTCAGAAAATTCAGTTTCAGTGTCATCTTCCGTCCGTCAGTTTCAGTCACGCGGCCACAGTGCCCTTGGCACGTTCCTCGCCGCCTCTTCCTCTTGTTCGAAGCTTCACACGCGTGCGTGGAGCCTTCCTGGCGTCGGTAGCGCGCTAGCCCGCCCTCGCCGGTGTCTTCTACGGCGTCGGGACCTCCCGTGGCGGCCAACAGGAGGCACACCACGGCAGAACGCCGTTCTGCGCCGCCCATCGCTCCCTGGCTCTCCGCGTGGCCTCATGCACGCCAGCGCACGCCCGTAGCACAGCCACCGTGGCCGGCAAGCACGGAACGCGCTCTCCGCCGCCGACGGGCCCGCGCCATCCCCGTTCCGTCGAGCTCGCCCTTAACACCCAAACCCCGGCCAGTTTAACACCAAAACGGACCCATTGAACCTCCGTGATGACGCTCGACCCCCTAACCACCCCGACCGAGCACTGCGCCACCGTAATCACTCGCCGGTGATCCTCGTTCACGGCAACCGCCTCGGACCGCCTATATAAAGGGGTCCCGAGCTCACTCTCGTGCACGCAGCACCTCCACTACTCACCAACACCCCGCCAGGCCACTAGGGGGACCTCGAGGAGGTCTCCTCCCCCAGCTCCGGCCGCCTCGCCCCGCCTCGGCCTCCAGCCCGATTCGTTCTGGTGAGGCCATCTCCGGCGCTCAAACCCCGTTCGTTACCCTCTCTAGCTGCCAGGAGCATAACCCCCTCTTCAATTTAACCTTTGCAGCCCTCTCCGACGAGCCCCTCGACCACCCGAGCCGCCGTCCGCCGGAGCAAAGCTCGCCGTCGACGTGGTGCTCGCCGACCGACTCCACCACCATCAACTGACGCGGAAGGGTGCCCTGAGCACTGAGGTACTCTCCGATCTCTCTGCCTCGCCGTGGATCGCCGCCGGCGACCACCGCGGCTCTCGGGCGCCGGCGAACTCTGCCGCCCCGTTTGAACATTTGAACCTGACGGGTGGGACCCTACCGTCAGCCTCTCTGCTCTCTCTTTCGAATCATTTTCTGGAAGCGCCTTCGGGCAGAATGCGTTTTCTCTTTGGGCTGGCGTAGTCGCTACCGAAGCGTTTTCTGTTTTTATAAACTAGCCCCTGGAAATCTTCTGTTTCATTACAGATAAGTCCCTGGACAAAAACCCTTATAACTTTTAATCAGAAAAGTATTTTTGATTGATTCTTTTTCTGTTCTCTTTAAAATTTTGTCTAGTTTTTTATCAGATTTGTTTGAAAAATATTTGGTTTACCTTCTGTGCACTCCTTGGTATTTACGTTAGCGCATATATTTTCTTTAAACCGTAGATACCGAAGGAGGTGACGGAGCCGCGAACTTCACCGAGCTAGGCTCCGACTACTCTGAACCAGGCAAGCATGTTTGAACTTTTGATATGATGAGTGTCTTGGCATGTTTTGCATTTAGTTAGTTTCATGGCATGTTGGTGAGCATACCGATGAACGTTATTTTATGTGATAATGAGGTAAGTGAGTTCGATGATCCATACGTGGATGAATGTGAATATGAATGGCCATGTGTTGGCATGAGGATGGGTACGATGGCAGTGTTGTAGCATGCCAGTCTTACGCCAGACTATGTGACTTCAGTGTCAAACCATATCGGTCCAGTACCTATCATTTCCTTCCTTGTACTACCACATGTTTTCCGCAAGGAATATGGTTTAGTAAGTTGCAAACCGCTTTCATGGTACACACCAAAGAGGAGAGGCCGTGATGATGGTTCCATGGCCTTGGATTAAAGCCAGTCATCCGGTCAGGGGGCATGGGTGTTTCCGGTTGGGACCGAGAGGGGGGCACCCCTTAGAGCGCGCGTATATAAATTTGATCCCATGCTATTCGAGATTGTGATCTCCCCGTCTCAAAAGTTTTTCTTGGACGATGACTAGGGTGATTCCTAGCATCGAGAGGTAGGATGGGTGTGTACCGGTTAGCTGTGTTTTCTTCCGAAATACCGTAAACGGAACTAGTCCTTCGTGACTACGGAAATCCGTTGGCTGTGGGAAAAATTTTGTACAAACTCTGCAGAGTCATATATTCCTCCAAATCATCTATTCCATGTCGAGTTTCGTTCCATCTTATCCTAATCAATTGTCAGCTTTGATGACAGAGACTCCGGTGAATCGCATGAGTGCTAAGTCCGGTTGAATGATTATCCCTGTGGATGGACTAACCCGTTTATTCTCATGGATTGAATGTTTATTATGAGTATTATTTACTGGTGAATTTAAAGCCCTTTCTGCGATGTCGCTCAGACGTCCGACTGTGGCATTTCTTTTAAAGCCCTTTCTGCGATGTCGCTCAGACGTCCGACTGTGGCATTTCTTTTAAAGCCCTTTCTGCGATGTCGCTCAGACGTCCGACTGTGGCATTTCTTTTAAAGCCCTTTCTGCGATGTCGCTCAGACGTCCGACCGTGGCATTTCTTTTAAAGCCCTTTATGTGGCGTCGCTCAGACGCCCGACTGTGGTATTTCTTTTAAAGCCCTTTATGTGGTGTCGCTAAGATGCCCGACTGTGGCATCATTTCCTTATTTTTATTTGTTCACCTTTCGTGGCGTCGCTTCAGACACCCGATCGGTCCTTATTTATGCTCTGTGGGATTTCAGGCGGACTACCGCCGTTTCCCGTTTTACTTACCCGTTATGCCAATTTTATTTATTGTGCATTAAGGAATTAATCATGTTGCATCCATGCACGCATTTGTTATATCTTACGTCCGAACTGTCTTGCGAGTACTTTCAAAGTACTCACTGGCTTGTTGATTTGGCCAGATGCTGACGAAGGCGATCTCATGGATGAAGAGTTCGATAGCGAGTTCGACACTTAGAGGAGTCCCAGTCAGTCTCGTGCGACCCTGGATTTGGTCACTGTTTTATATCCGCTTCCGCTACCAAATAAATTTATCGAGCCTCACCTCGACGTTCGATGAAATGATATTCTTAGAGTCTTGTATTTCCCTTGCCGCTGTGTTTTTCCACCACCAACCTATCCATGAGTCAGTAGTATGTCTCCACACCACTGTGTCCTGTCCGCCATTATGTATGATTATTGGCGTGCTTGTAATAATTTGGTTGAGCGACCGCAGTTCAACCCTGTAATATATTTTATGCTACTGGCTTATTGTATCAAGAAATTGTCTACCAGTGAGGAGGATTTCTCTCATACTGGACTCAAAAGACTGGTTTATCAATAAATATTTTTATTGGAAAACCGGTCGTGACAACAGCGGGGACCCACCGGACGGGCCACCGTATTTCGTGAAAAAAAACGTTTCCACCTGACTACTGGGACCCACCAGCTACATCTTCGCACGCAAGGAAGTGCGTCCGAGCAAAAAAATGATTCGCCCCCCTGACTGCTGGGACCCACCAGCTACATCTTCGCACGCAAGGAAGTGCGTCCGGGAAAAAAACGATTCGCCCCCCTGACTGCTGGGACCCACCAGCTACATCTTCGCATGCAAGGAAGTGCCTGATAGTCGGGACCCACCTGGTCGAAGTGTACGTAGCGTTGTCATTCTGGTCGCGAACGTGTACGTACATATATACTGGTGGATGTAGAGGCACGCACGTGTCGTAGTAGAGGCGCGTACGTGTCGTAGTAGAGGCGCGCATGTAGCATGTACACGTACGTACAACGGCCAGGGTGCAAGAAAGAAAATACGGCCATGTATGTGTACATACGGGCGGGGTCTCGAACGCCTACTCGCGCATACGTACGGCCAGGGCTCGTGTACATGGCTGGGTCGGAACGGAGAAACAACATCGTCGTCGTTTTCATGGGGAGGCAATGGAATGCGTCATGTTCATGGGGAGGCAACGGAATGCGTCGTGTTCATCGAGAGGCAAAGGAACGCCTGGGAGCCAACCGGCTGGGTCGGAACGGAATGCGTGGTCGTGTTCATCGGGAGGGCTTGGACGGAACAGGTGATGGAAACGAGGCCTGATGTACCGCAAAATGGAGGAAACGGACCTCCTACGTTCGTAACGGGGTCCTGTTGATCAGGAGGGGTGTGGCGTGCCGCAAAACGAAGGAAACGGACCTCCTACGGTTGAAACGGGGTCCTGTTGATCGGGAGGGGTGTGGCG
>NC_041382.1:130285570-130354232 GCF_002162155.2 Triticum dicoccoides | reverse complement strand
CGGCAACGCTCACTGTTCATCCAATCGATCGGCTTCAGTTAGCAGTAGTAGCGAAGGAATCGCTCGATCGGGTTCAGTTAACAGCCATCGATCAATCGATCGGGTTCAGTAACGCATAGCCTGCAGTGCAATCGTTCGGGTTCAGTTAGAGCCCAACGCCTCGCTCGGGTTCAGTTAGAGCCAACGCCTCGCACACACGCGCATACATGTACGAGAGAAACGCGCAACGCTCGGCCCCCGACCTCCCACCGTAACCGGGAACTCCCCAAAATTTTCCTCCCCTCGCTTCTACCACGGTTTTTTCCGTCATGGACGGCCCAAAAAATGTCATGCAGCTGTGTCTCCGGCCCGCCCAGGACGAAAAGCCCATTTTCTGTCATAGAAGTAGGAGCCCACCACATCTATGATGATACCGGGTTTTGTCACAATTATCGTCATAGAAGTGTCATATGTATGACAGAAAAAAAATCGTTCGGCCCAAAATGTCACGAATGTGTCTTTTTTTGTAGTGTATGTCAAAGGCCAGAACATCCACTCAAGAACTTTGGGATCTGCACCCAAAGAACAGGTTGTGGCGGAGAAGAAAAGGAAAAAAGGGTCAAGAAGACCATGGCCAGAGTAATTGGGAAGCCCTCAATGATGGAAGATGAAGAGGAAGAGGTTGCTGCACCAGCACCTAAAGCTCAAAAGGTTATGGGAGATGCTATAAGATCAGGGGTTGCTCCATCTAAGCCCAAAGAAGCTCCCAAGGCAGCTGCTCCAAAACCCAAAGCTGCACCCAAGAGGAGTACAAGGAATATCCCAGCTGCAGAGAAGAACAAGGCCCCAGTGCCTGAAGCTGCTATAGAAGAAGAAGATGATGAGTCACATGTCTTGAGGAAGTTGAAGCCCAAAATTCCATATCACAATGATGCTCATCCAGTAGCTGAGGACATGAAGCTCAGGAAGGATGCAGGACTTAGACAGTGGAGTTGACTGATTCCTATGCAGTCAGGAGAAGAACTGTTGTGGACTACAGGTTCCATACAAAGAAACAGCAGGACTTCTATGAGACAGTGTTGCTTGACAAGAAGCCTATAGTCTTTGGTATGAGATGGGTGGACTGGGAGTACATCAGGAAAAATGAAGAACACTATCCTGGAGTCTATGATAGTTTCAAGTCTTGTGGAGTAGAGGACTTTGTTGGGCAGAAGCTCATAAAGTGGAATGATGAGCTTATTATGCAGCTCTACTCCACAGCTCATTTCTACCCAGATGGAAGGATTGTCTGGATGTCTGAAGGTACTAGGTACCAGTCAACGGTTGAAGAATGGGCAAAATTGATCAATGCTCCTAAGGAGAATGAAGATGACTTGGATGTCTATGCCAAGAAGAAGAAGGATCACAACACCATGGCACATATGTATAGAGAGATCCTAGATGCTGCTCTTGAGACGCACAAATTTGGATCAGTACATTACCTTCTGTCAGGTTTGCCAACAATCAACTGGATCCTCAGGCACACTCTATTGCCAAAGTCAAGTGATCACAAGATGATCAGAGGCCATGCAATTAACCTGCTTCACATATTTGATGTGCCTCAAAAGTTCAAAGTCATGAGCCTAATTGTGGAAACTATAAAGAGAACAGCTGCAGATCAGAAGAGAAGTTGTGGGTATGCCCCACAGATTCAGGAGCCAATCAACTTTAAGATGGGCACTGGCACATATCTCTTGGACAAGGATCATATGCCCATCTACCCAGACTTTGAGGACAACATTATGGTAATGGATGAGAATGAACCATCTTCTGTGCAAGCACAAGAAAAGAGGGAGAAGGCAAGGAATGAAAAGGCTGCAAAGATGCCAACCATTGATGAGGCATCTCAGTATCTTCTGAAGAGCAAGCAAGGTCAGCTTGGCTACTTGATTGCCTGCACTCTGAGGATTGAGAAGGGATTGGCCACCCTGACTCGAAACCAGGAGAGCTTGGAGAGGATCATGGAGCAGAAGTTCTATGATTTAGATGTGAAGGTCACTGAGATACAGTCAATTGTTGAGCAACTTCAGGATGAAGTGCAGGAGAAGAAGGGCAAGTCTACCACTGATGCTTTTGCTAGAGTGCCCAGAGGACAGAGATCTGCTGCAGTGCCAGTTACAGACACCAGAGCAACTTCATCTGCACCAGCTACAGCTTCAGTGCCACCAACTCCAGCACCCACTCCACCAGCTCCATCTACATCAACTGATGCCTTCGTTCTTGGAGTTTTATCTACACCACCACCTGAAGACCAAGCCTGAGAGTCGATCTAGCACTATGCATTTTTTATGAACTTTTTGGTAACTTGTTGCCAAAGGGGGAGAAAATGTATAGATCATAGGCTTCGAGAGAGAGAGTGTTGCTCTTTGTTCTCTCTTGTTTTTTTTGGTGGTTGAACTTTGTTATTTGCTTGTTTAAGATACTTTATGCTTTTGTGTGATACTTGGATGATCATGTGTTTGATCATATGCTACCTTAGTGCTTGTTGGATGACATTATCCTTTTATATCCCCATATGATCATTCACTTTGCTTGGTGATGAGTGCATGTATTTAATTATTATCATTTTGAGCGCTCCACCAAGATGTATGTGACATGGAAGAGTAACCCATGGTCCTAACTCATTGTGCATTTGCAGTCCAAAGCAAATCTTAAACTATGCACAAATTTACGGGGAGCTCTTGCTTTTCACATACTTCTCAAAGCGACAATATTTTTCACTCTTATTATCATTTGTCAAAGCTTTGATCTATATGTTGTCATCAATTACCAAAAAGGGGGAGATTGAAAGTGCAACTATTCCTAGGTGGTTTTGGTAATTCCTAACAACACATAGCTCATTGAGCTAATGCTATTTCAAGATTAATATTTTAGGAAAGCTCAATAATTGACATGGCATGAATGAGAAAAGTGGACCCCTCAAAATGCTAAGGACAAAAGGATTGGCTCAAGATCAAAGCTCAAGACTCTAAATTTTCTATTTTAGTAATCCAAGATCATATTGAGTCTATAGGAAAAAGTAATACTATTAAGGAGGGATGAGGTGTTGCTTAATGAGGCTCTTGCTCAAAGTGCTCAGTAATATGCTCCAAAGCCCTCAACTACTTTCTCACATCCACATATGACCTAAACCAAAAGTCAAACTCAGCCCCACCGATTCTTTCTATCCGACGCCACCGAGTTCAGATGTCATAGCCACTGCCACAAACCCTAGGCAAATCGGTCTCACCGATAGGGATCTCGGTCTCACCGAGATGGGATTGTAATCTCTCTGTTTCCCTTCATAACGTTTCGGTCCCACCGAGATGAGCGATCGGTCCCACCGTGATTGCAATGTAAACTCTCTGTTTCCCTTTCGTAACATTTCGGTCTCACCGAAATGAGCGAATCGGTCCCACCGAGTTTACCCGACCAACTCTCTGGTTAGCTTATTACCAAAATCGGTCTCACCGAGTTTGTGTAATCAGTCTCACTGAGATTACGTTATGCCCTAACCCTAACCATATTGGTCCTACCGAGTTGCATGCCGGTCCCACCGAAAATCCTAACGGTCACTAGATTTGCTGAATCGGTCCAACCGAGTTTATCAATTCGGTCCCACCGAGATTGGCAAGTTGTGTGTAACGGTTAGATTTTGTGTGGAGGCTATATATACCCCTCCACCTCCTGTTCATTCATAGAGAGAGCCATCAGAATGAACCTACACTTCCAACTTACCTTTTCTGAGAGAGAACCACCTACGCTTGTGTTGAGGCCAAGATATTCCATTCTTACCATATGAATCTTGATCTCTAGCCTTCCCAAGTTGCTTTCCACTCAAATCTTCTTTCCACCAAATCCATATCCTGTGAGAGTGAGTTGAGTGTTGGGGATACTATCATTTGAAGCACAAGAGCAAGGAGTTCATCATCAACACACCATTTGTTACTTCTTGGAGATTGGTGTCTCCTAGATTGGCTAGGTGTCACTTGGGAGCCTCCGACAAGATTGTGGAGTTGAACAAAGGAGTTTGTAAGGGCAAGGAGATCGCCTACTTCGTGAAGATCTACCCTAGTGAGGCAAGTCCTTCGTGGGCGACGGCCATGGTGGAATAGACAAGGTTGCTTCTTCGTGGACCCTTCGTGGGTGGAGCCCTCCGTGGACTCGCGCAGCCGTTACCCTTCGTGGGTTGAAGTCTCCATCAACGTGGATGTACGATAGCACCACCTATCGGAACCACGACAAAACATCTGTGTCTCCTATTGCGTTTGAATCCTCCAAACCCTTCCCTTTACATTCTTGCAAGTTGCATGCTTTACTTTCCACTGCTCATATACTCTTTGCATGCTTGCTTGAATTGTGTTAAGATTGCTTGACTTGTCCAAAGTTGCTAAAATCTGCCAAGAACTAAAATTGGGAAAAGGATAAGTTTTATTTGGTCAAGTAGTCTAATCACCCCCCCCCTCTAGACATACTTTCGATCCTACACCCTGACCCGAGATCACCGGCGTCACACGCGCCGCCGACGCAAACGACGCCCGCTCGACGTCCGTCCAAAGCCTGATGGCACCTGGTGGCGGAGGGCCTGGAGGGGGCGGCGGCAGAGCTGAAGCAGAGCGCCGCGGCGAGGCTGGGGGTGAAACGGCCGACGCCACAGCAGCAGGAGAAGCCCTAGGACGGAGGGCCGACGGGGGCGCGGCGGCTGCTCCACCGGAGACAAGCTGCAGGGGCGGGTGCAGCCCCGCGAGATGTGACCTTCCCCCCGGCACCGAACATAGAAACTGGGGTTCCTGCACTCCGCCGAGATGTGACCATCGTCTTTGCCACAATTGTAGCAACAGCCAAACAGCTCAGTCGGCATCCTGGACTCCGGCGGCGAACGAGGCGCAGCCAACACGCGCTGAGCATGGCGACGCCGCTGGGGGAAGGCAGGGCGGGCAAGCGGCCCTCTCATGTTTTACTGTTTTACTTGTTGTTTTAGGATGCTCTTTATTATTCCGGTTATTTGTGCATGTGATACGGTATGCTTGTACGGATCAAAGACTTTGCATTATTTTGTGGTTTGAATACAAGCATACTTCTTTTAAAAAAAATGCAGAGTTACTTGAAGTTGACACTGATGAGATGAAATTGCACGAGCGTGACTGCAATTTTCGTTCTCACTAGTGTAGGGCCAACATCACCGGAAAATGCCAATGGAGGCCGAGCTCCAGTGAGCTCGTTTTCAATTTTTATTTTTTTGGAGCGCAAAAAATTCTAAATTTATTTTTTGAACACACATGCACATGTATACTATGTATATGCAAAATTTACAGTATTATACGTTTACATGTGGCGTACAGGAAAAAGACAAATGCATATTTTTTAATGGGCCTTTTATTTTTGTTATTGGGCCAGAAATTTGTTATTTTTGTACAGCCTACGAATCACAACATTTTTCGACGAAATTTAACACGTTCTTGCGGAATACATATAGGTTTTCATGGTATTTTTTTCAGATTTTTTTGGAACTTTTAAATACGCTTTTTGATTTATTTTTTTAAATACCGAGCTCACTGGAGCTCGGCCTCCAAAAATCCGCACTCCAACATCACCCTCTTCTTGTCCTTACCTGTCTTCTGACATCATCACACTCACTCGATCATCCACTATCCTTCCCTTCCCAGCCAGCAGCTAGCATAGCAATCAGTCTCCCCTTCTTGATTTCATCCTCCCCGACATCTCCGGTAGCTGCCCATCCTCCCGAGTCCTCAATCGCTACTACAGGTATGGTGCCTGCCTGCTGCTCCACCTCCACGCACGATCCCCTCCTTCAATTCGCTGTCTCCTACGGCCGTCCCGCTCTCGATTTGCTGTCGATCTCCGGCTGACCGGCTGCTCTGCGAGACCCCGTGGGGGGCCTGGCAGATGAGACCGCCGTGTTACTGTGGATCTTGAATGATCCCCGACTGTGTGGTGCAGTGAAATGATTGAAGTTGCGTCGGAGATCCAGTGGCGATTGTATGTCCTCCCGCTGTTTTCTTCTTAATTTGTCCCCCGTCTCGCCAGACCCAGTCCCGGGGCCTTATCTTTAAGCTCAGTAGGACACCTCCTTCCTATGATGTTCCAGTAAGCAGCAGGTCAAGTGTTCGACCTTGGGCCTCACAAGGTTTCTCACTGGTTATTGCGGTTGATCAGAGCGGACTGTTTGAGATTTGCTCCTCCGATCATGAACAAACGCTTTGTAGTCCCGAAGACGTGCATCATCTGGATTGGCCCAGCCTTTATTTGAATGTAGATGCGTGTTTTTGCGCCTGGGTAGTGAACTTCTGAATGTGCTTAGTGGTTTTAAGTGTTGAATGTTTGTATGAACTGGTGCTAAGCCGTAGCACAGTCTATCCATTTTTGGAACGTAGTAGAGGAGTACTCGAGTACTTTTTATCGATAGGCTGGCTCGCATCAGGTATGCAGTTACACTTTCAAAGGACTTTGTACTTGAATAGTTTGATCTGGAGCCATTTTGATCTGCATTGTACTCTTCGATTCCCTGCAGTTGTCAGTGACCAACAGTAGAAACTCACTGTTTTGCCCCTTCAATTTGCATCTACCCTGAGGCCCAACAAAAATCCGCACCACTTTGTATCGGTTCGGCCGTTTGGGCTTTATATATAAAGCTGGGCTGAAGCCTGTTTCGAGGAGACTGAACAAAAATGAGTTATGATACGCATTCTCGCAGTAAAAACTTCTCTATGTAACTCCTAACTTAAAAACAGTGAAGTTATATTATAGAAATTGTTGATAAGTTATAGTGCTCAATTATTGGCAAGTTTTTACACCTGAATGGATATTAAATCAAATTTTGTGCCTCGAGTTTCTTCGGAACTGTACTCTTGTTGCATTACTTCTGTATATGTACCTTTCTATAAAATCTGCAGAATAAGAATTTTAACCATCTTGGCTGAGTCCGTTGTGATCGGATTATCTTCTTTAGAGAAGCTACATGATTAGATTGTCAGTAAGCTTTTGTACCAAATTGAATAAATCAAGTTTGGCACTGCAAATGTTTGTCTAACGGCACTTTACTCCATAAATGGTATTTGCAGCATGATTCAGATATTTCAGTTTACAAACATGTTTTATTAGTACAGCTGCATCATCATAAAAGGCCTGGCTATTTTTTTCAAATGCAATAGGCTGATTTTCTTCTATGCTTCATAGCATAATCTTAGAAGAAAATAATTTTCTTATAAATTCAACTTCAATCAGCAATCAGACCTTTTTGGATTTGACGAATCAATAGGAATCGAAACAAGAAAAAAAATGCTAAAAATAATTCTGCCCGAGGTCGACCAATGGAAGATGGCAGGGGCCGTGGCCTTGAGGAGCTTGCCTCTGCACGCTCGGCCTCCAGTCCTACAATAGACAGTGGTAGCAGTAGGGCTTTGGCTTTCTTCTTTCATACCTTTTAGGCTTATGTTGGTTTTTTTGGTTCTTTCTGGTTCTCCCGGTTTACGCATGTAAACTTTGCACCAATCTTGGCGTTCTTTTCTAATATAAAACGCGTGTTCGAGAAAAAACAAATTGGCTCAAAGATCAAGGAACACAAGCAATAGGTTGTCTACTAAAAAAGAAAAGGGCAGCTCTGAAAGGTGGCCAGTACTGTATTTTATAGTTCTTTCGGACGTATATAGAGACTTCAATTTAGAGCTCTGTATATGTGTAAAAGATGTAATGATTTGGCACTAAAGTACTGAAAAATAGGCATCTAGTTGGACAGTTGGTCATATGTAAAGAAAGATCTGAACCGATGTATGGTTAAAATTCAGATATTTGCATCAGCTGAATGACCTCTAAACATTCTATGTAGAAGAAATGGAGAATAATCTACCAGTCAATATTCGTGAGTATCAAGAACTCGCCAAGAAAGCACTGCCAAAGATGCACTATGATTATATCAATGGAGGAGCGGAGGATGAACACACATTGAGGGACAACATTGCAGCATATGGAAGAATTTTGTACTGTTCCTATACTGCCTCTTCCAGGTAAAATCTTCATTGACCTGAAGAGTTTGGACTTGAAGATTTTCTCGATGTGTATTCTGCAGGTTGCGACCTCGGGTTCTTGTAGATGTCAGCAACATAGACATGTCAATAAACTTATTGGGATATGACATGCCCTCGCCCATAATTGTTGCACCAACGGGATCACACAAATTGGCAAATCCAGAAGGTCTCATAGTTCAAAACTTATTTTAGAATGTCAAAAATATGACATCTAAACTTTGTAATATCTCTACATCTCTTGTTTCAATGCTAATTTCAGGGGAGGTGGCTACAGCAAGAGCTGCAGCAGCATGTAATACCTTAATGGTTGGTGTCAACTGACAATTCATGATCTTTCAATCGTGTTTTATTTCATCTGTCAATTGCTATATATGTTCATTTTTGTCAAGTACAGGTGCTATCCTTCTCAGCCAGTTGCAAAATCGAAGAAGTTGCCTCCAGTTGTAATGCCATTCGTTTTTACCAGTTATATGTATGACATCTAGACTTCAAGCTCGATATAATTCCTTTCGTGATAATGTGATCTCAGATTTTGTTTTATGTACAAACATTTTAGGTGTTTAAGAACAGAGATATTTCAGCAACATTGGTACAACGGGCTGAGAGTCATGGGTTCAAGGCAATTGTTTTGACAGTTGACACTCCTATGCTCGGTCGACGTGAAGCAGATATCAGAAATAAGTACAATTTTATCTTCAAAGTTTTAAATATTTTGTACAACAATTTGTTATTTTCCTTCTACATATACTACCCTATTTTTTGCGGCAAACCACATGACAAGATAATATGCTTCTATTTAAAGATAGAGTTTATTCGTTAGGACTTTAAAGTTTGCATATACTTTTAATAGCTCAAAGTATACCTGATCAATCTGCAATGTTATAGTTTGAACCCACCAAAATAACCATATGGGAATTTCCCTCTTATAGGAAATCTGGTGATGTTAGTACCATCTTAATAATATTCTTTGTTAGAGAATACCAACTTAATAATATGATATAACTCGATTCACTGAGGTTAAAATTTGATAAGCCTACAAATGTCTCATGCCTGAAATCGTACCTAAAAGATATTTATATGGCCTTTGAATGTCATAAACAGACACCATGGCACAGAATTCTTATGTTTGGTTTGCTGATCTTATTGTTCATGCAGAATGGTTGCTCCTGCGAATGCAAACCTCGAAGGTTTGATGCCAATAGATGATCTCGATACGGTGAGTCAATGCCTGCTTGATGGAATATCTTACCTTGAGCATGTTTACTCGAGGATAATTTGTCCGTGCTGGACAGATGAACAAAATAGTTTATGACATTCGGACACTACATGGATTCATTTTTCTTTCTGAAAGGCTCATATTTCTCATCTGCAGACGGACGGGTCGAAGCTTGAGAAGTACGCGCGCGACACGCTGGACCCGTCTTTATCATGGAAGGTACAGCAAAATCAGCACCCATATGCAAATTTAAAGCTTTAGATCCTACAGCATGTGCGCCAGTACTCCATAAGTATGTTCAACAGTAATTTCAAGGACAATTCTGCCATTCTGCATGACCCATCTAGAGGCACGCTATACATTCAAAGCCCTCTGGCAAGAACAGGGTTGCCTATCAGTAGAGAACGTGCCTTACATATAGGGAGACAGTAACCTTGAATTGCTCCAGTACTTGGCTGCTGCTGCTGCACTGATGTCCGAAACAAGGAGCCAATCCTTCAGGAGCATAATGGAAGTTGGAACGTGAATTCTGACATTCTCTCTCCGGTAACCCTGTGTGTAGGACGTGGAGTGGCTGAAATCCATAACCAGCCTGCCCATTCTACTGAAGGGCATCGTGACCGCCGAGGACGGTAAGTCGGCAAACGCTGTTCGGTATCTTCAGTCATTTCAGAGGATAAATTTGTTGATCATATCTTTCATCTTTTATACATGAAATGTTGAACACCATGGGGAACAAACAGCCAGGAAAGCAGTGGAGGCCGGGGCAGCCGGCATCATCGTGTCCAACCACGGCGCTCGGCAGCTCGACTACGCGCCGGCCACCATATCCGCCCTCGAAGAGGTTCACTGCACCAATGCCCGTCGTCTTCCATTTTGTTCAAAGGGTGTGTGTGTGTGTGTGTGTGTGTGTGTGTGTGTGTGCAGCATCATAAAACACATTCTAAAGGCGGTGCTTCGCGTGTGTGTGTGTGTAGGTAGTGAAGGCGGTGGCGGGGGCGGTCCCGGTGCTGGTGGACGGCGGAGTCCGGCGGGGGACCGACGTGCTCAAGGCGCTGGCGCTGGGGGCACGGGCAGTCATGGTGGGGAGGCCGGTGCTGTACGGGCTGGCGGCGAGGGGCCAGGCGGGGGCGAAGCACGTGATCGAGATGCTCAACAGGGAGCTGGAGCTGGCCATGGCGCTCTGCGGCTGCCGGAGCGTCGCCGAGATCACCCGGGACCGCGTGCAGACCGAGGGCGACCGGTTCAGGTCGCTGCTCTGATGAGCGACGCGCGCGGCATTCGCAGCACACTGCATACTGTGAAGGACACGCTGCATGTGCCAACGCCGGCATCGATCATTCGAGATGCTGGTAGTAAACTAGCTAAGGATCTGTAAAATGGGAAATTGGATTTTGATGCTTTGTGCAGCCCTGAGAACAAACTTGCATTGTTTTGCTGAGAGAAGGATTTTATCCAAACACCCAGCATATATAAGTTGGATTTTATCCAATTTTTCTTTTGAGAGTTCGTATTAAGGTTTGAATGGACGCGCTTGTATTTCTCTGTTCCCAACCCTAGCACTCTGGTTGATCTATTCAAGACATCTACTTCCTCCGTTCCTAAAATATTTCAATATGGACTACGACTACATATGTAGTCCATATTGAAATCAACGGAGGGAGTACTACAAAACAATTGATCTATTCAAGTCATCTACTACAAAATGTGAACACGAAATAATCGGCAGAATGTCCTGCACCACGCTCACAAAAGGAGGTTAGAGTAGGGTATTCATTAGCAACTTGTAGCTGCATGCAAGCAATGGTCCAAGCAAACTAACGCAACCACGCAATTGGTTTACAGTAGTAGCACAACACAATGGGCAGACATAGCCCACACATGTTACGGTAACATAACATTGTCACAGCAGTTCAGTGCTAAGCATTGCATATAGCTACTAGGGCAAGGTTTTGTTGCAGCACAGAGCCTTCCATTCAAACAGTCTACCAGCTTTAGTCCCCGCCAACCTGACGCTTCCACGAGTCCTCCACAATGAGCTCGTCGACTCCCCAGTCCTCGTAGCTATTTCAAAATAAAGTAAAAAATGAGGCTATAGTACATAATAGCCAGCAAAGAAAGGTGATCATTGGATTTTCCTTTAAATCTCACCTTCCATCAGGTAAGTATCGCCTAATCGTGAAGGGGATCTTGCGTGCTCTCAGTTCTTTCATGGCAATCTGAAGATGCACAAAGACACAAAGATCAGCGGAGCAGGCAATTTAGTAACTACTCCCTCAATCCCATAATACAAGAGCGTTTTTGACACTACACTAGTGTTGAAAACGCTCTTATATTATGGGACGGAGGGAGTAGAAATGAGTGCGATGGTATACTATGTTCCACAGTAAATGGGAGCAAAAACCATCTGGGTAGTGTTTGTAATGGACTATTGACAGACGAGGACGAATTTCATTTCAATTACCCTTTGCAAGAGCATTATTACTTCTCAAAATATCGACCGTTTCATGGTTTTTCTGCTCTTACCTAAAACTATTCAGATTCTTTTTGTTCTGACAAAACAGAACACATATTGTAGAATGTGGTTTCAGAGAAAGGGGTAGAACCATAGGTGATTAACAAGGACATCCTTTTGGTATAAAATGGTGTAATTTAGTGGTTTACTGCTTACAATCCCTGTTCATACAACTGGAGTAAATAAGAATCCTAACTAGCTAGTAGCTACATGTACATAGGTACAATGACTAAACCAAATTCAGTAGACAAACAGAAACGCTTATTAACTTCTGTTATGTCTAGCGCTATGCTTTATAAGGAAAACACATACTCACAAGGTAGACTAATACAGCAAGAACATTTTCATAATTGCACATAAGAACATTTCCTTGTACTGGCATATTGAAACTTCAAACTAAGTGCCTAATTAGATGCAATATTACAAAGCAAGAATCCCAATAATTCAGTAGAACAATGAAAACACATCAGTAACTGGTTGCATTGCTGACCCGTGATCCTAAGAGACTATACACTATCAATTATTCCCTCCGTCCCATAATATAAGAACATTTAGTGTCAAAAATGTTCTTATATTATGGGACGGAGTATTTAACAATCAAACATATCTACGTTAACAAATTCATAAATATAAATATTTCCAACAATGTTGGATATTCATTAGTTAGCACGGAGTAATTCAATATAAAGTACTCCTCCGTCCAGAAATAAGTGTTGCTCAAACGGATGTATCTAGCACTGAAATACATATAGATACATTCGTTTGAGCAACACTTATTTCCGGACAGAGGAAGTAGATTCCTAGATCACCACATCAGAATGTCAATCTTCTCATTGCAAAGCCTATTCATAAGTTTATATAGCTCCATATAAAGTAGATTCATAAATAAGCATGGTCGTTCTTATACCTGGCACACGACTAATTCCACAGTATCAAGGCAATCAATCTCTACTTTAAAAGTAAATTTCCATCTAAATATACTATCAGAATTTTTCTAGAAAGAGAAGTACAACAAGACAAGTGGAACTAAAGAATGAAAGCAAACAGCCAAGGCTATCGTCTAACTGGAAGCCGACATTAAAAGTATATGT
This sequence comes from Triticum dicoccoides, assembly GCF_002162155.2. NCBI lineage: Eukaryota > Viridiplantae > Streptophyta > Magnoliopsida > Poales > Poaceae > Triticum > Triticum dicoccoides. Next base: position 130,341,368 of record NC_041382.1, on the reverse strand, counting down.
AAGCAAAAAAATATACGACTTTACCTCAAGAGGATCAGTTTCGCCCTCAAGCTCAACCATAACTGGGGCATTCATGCTACAAAAATCAATGGGTCAATTACTTCATTAAATGAACACATTAACAGGAATGTGTACCCAGATATAAGTATACCTTATCTGCAAAGCACGTGTGCCAAGGATGCGTGCCCGCTCATACTTGGTCATATATTTTGTTGTATTGCGTGGACGGGCAGTCTTTTCCTGTTCCTTTTCTTCACCCTCACCCCCTACCACATCATCAGGGGCATCCTCATTGTTCTCAGGATCTTCTTCAACCCCTTCCTATTTAACAGTAATGCACCAGTAATACTTATATGAAGCTACAAGCTCTTCCTCTAAAGAATACCAGCAGTATATGAAATAGTGACAGATCTGCACCTCAATATCAGCTTCTGGAGGCTCATCCTCATACCTGCATAAGAAATGAGGAATTGTAACTCAAAAATTCATTCAATGAAATAAACTCTGATAGGTACAGTGGCATGAGAAGAGAAATATAAGGATCTATATTGACCCCAAAGGAAGTGAAGTACAAATTGTATATAAATGGTAATTCTACTAAAGTTAAGCATCCATATCTTTTTGTTTAAACAATTAGGCAGATAGTGTCACATAATCACAGTGGCACCCTGAAAAGATAGGCTTGAGTACCTGACCAACTAATGCATTAATTCTTCACCACCAAATCACAAATGGAAGGCTGAGCTGAAATTTTTATCCCAATTAGAAGCAAGACCTTACAGCTGCTGCTAACTTCGATGGGAGCATCAACAACTAACCTTTAACTCAAACATTTACCGCCTTGAAAAGTTGTATACCCGCAATTCAGGGGCACAATTTCCAAATCAGATGGGGAACAAAGCCTACAATCATGTCCTAGTCAACTTGAAGACAAAATATTGCACTGTCAATTGACAATCACACGAGCCTATTATGCGTGAGAACCAGTGCGAACTCAAAATCAGCACCAGGCGCTTCCGAAACCCAACGAACCATACCTAGGGCCTGATTGTCACCACTACTTTCGTGCGGAGCGCCAAATCAATCATCAAGGGCCAAGCTTCTGCAACCCGAATGCTATCGAAACGATGGCAACAGGTTCGTCCTAACGAAGACGCTACTCTGTCCAAACCCTAGCCTAGATTACGGTGATCGCGAGAGGGAGAGGGTGAGGGAGAGAGAGAGAGAGAGAGAGAGAGAGAGAGAGAGAGAGAGTGTGTGTGTGATAGAGAGAGAGAGGCGAACCCCATGTCAACTTCATTGTAATCGTCGTCCGCCATGGCTGCCGCCGCCGAGCGCTCCGGTCGCTAGGGTTTCGCCGCGGGAGGAAGCCTCGGGCGTGGGGATTATGGTGGGTGTTCGCCGACAAGGTGGAAAGGGGAAGAAGTTATTAGGGAGTACCGATGCGGGCACGCGGCTTCCACTTAATCGGGCTCTGGCTCGGGTTTGCGCCCACGGCAGGCCCAGGCTGGGAGGTAAGGCAGGATGATGGCCCGGCCCGGTTTTGCGCCCTCTCGTGCCTGTGAGACCCCGACCGGATCGTAGCCAGCTCAATTTTGGAATCTCTTCTCTACTTATTTAAAAAAAACGTAAGGTTTCCTCTCCCCTCTTACGTCGTTCACCCTTCGTCCATCCTTTCGTACGACCCCCACGGCCCCACCCCACCACCGATTTTCTTTCCTCCCTCCACCGGTTTTCTTTCTGCTGGTTCCCTATTTGCCAGTTTTATTCACATCTGGCTGGATGGACCCGCTATATTTTTGGCAACCAAATAATTCATGTATGGTAACCAATCTTTTGTTTTGTAATACAAACGTGATCAGTACATGTATGGTACGGTAATGAATATCCTCCTTGATTGCGCAAAAAAAATGAATATCCTCTTTGGTAATGCAATAAACTCAATGGAGGTCATCAATTTCCTTTCTTTTTTCCACCAATCGGTAAACAAACCAGAAGGAAGCAATCAGATGCATGTACGGAAGATAATCGCGGAGACCGCGCGTGGCATGCAGGAAGAAATTGTCGAGATCTGCAGAAACGAAGGAAAGAAATCTCTAGGCTGCTCGCACTCCCCCATCAACGGCCCTGCACATGCACTATCCATTTGGATTTTCTGAAAACGTGATTCATATATCTCTTTCTTATCCCTATGGCCTATCGTTGTGGGCACGTTTCATCTGTAGACGCGGGCGACCGAACAGGCTCACCGGTGTACCGCACCTCAAGACCATGATTCTCAAGATGCTGCGCCACGGCCGCCCGCCATGTCCGTAGCACCCACTGAGGTGAGCTCCTTGCATTCGCGTACGTGCATTAGCAACCATCACATCAGCTTTCTAATTGTGCTTATGCGTGGTAACAAAGCAGAGAGATCACCAATAAAAAGGCGGCAGCAGTAGCTACTGCTGCAAGAGCAAGACAGGACAGCGAGAGCATGTGACTCCAATTAGAATTCAGATAATGACAATCCTGCGGTAGTGGACAGTGCTTATCTTCTCAGATCATGCTGGTGTTGTACATGAGAAATTATAAAGGGGAAGTACAGATTCAGGTGGTGAAACAGTTAAGGAGTACAAGCTCAAGACAGTCAATGATTCAAGGCATGCACTAATGTCCAGATTTCCATACATTCCAGTATGTTGGTATATGTTAATGTATAACCTGTAAATTGTGATCATATGCCATGGGCACTGCTGATGGGATTTCGTCTCCAGAGACTCGATCGTCATCGAAGAGCAAGGTGACAAGGGTGGAAGCTGGACCACATAACATCATGTTGTACTACTATGTATTTAGAGTGATCATTGCATGCATCTTTCATTATTTTTGTAAATAAGAAATTTAATATGACGTCTCCTGTGCAGGTAACAGTTGTTTCACTTGCAAATTAGACATACAATACACTTCATCTCCCAAGCGAAGTAGACGACAATATGATTACGTATGTGTTGGTGTTCGAAAAACACAAGCAACTATTCCCTATGTAACATAATATAAGATATTTTTAGACATTATTGTAGTGTCAAAACATATCTTGTTGTAGAGGGAGTAGAACTCAATCTTGGGGTTTCATTGCCCGTTCATATTCTGTCCATATAAAAATGGGACCGAAGGATGCATTACATCTTATATTTGCTTTCTAGCTAAATGTTTATGAACAAGACATGATTTGGCAAGATGTGCATGAGGATTGTAAAGGTATATATTTGCCATGATTGTACTGGACCATTAAAATATTTATGCCCCGTTGCAACGCACGGGCAATTACCTATTGCTCAAAAAAAGGCAGCTCAATTGGCCAGGAGGCAGGAGATTACCCCTAAAAAAATGACCAGGAGGATAATTCTCAAAAAAAAAACAGGATGATCTAACAACAAAAACATTCATATAAAATTATGTATTTATTATAAAAATGTACTCCCTTTTTTTGCATGGTAAAAATCTACTTCCTCGGTTCCTAAATACTATAACACTTTTTAGAGATTTCAATACGGACTACATACAGAGCAAAATGAGCGAATCTACACTCTGAAATATGTCTATGTGCGTCTGTATGTAGTCCTATAAAAATCTCTAAAAGGCTTATATTTTAAAACTGAGGGAGTACGTGATGTATGGGAAAATGATAGGGTGGTCCAAACCGGTAGGAGCAGCAAGCGAAGAGTGGAGCGACATGACGGTGTGGCGCGCTCAGCTTCTCATCTGTTGCTGCCGTTATAAACTGGCGTGTAGAATTGGGAGGGCGGTGGCGGCACGTTTCGCCTGCGTCAAACGTTGCAAGATGGACGAAGCAGATGAGTGTGTATGAGTTTGTAAAACTCATTCGAAATTTTCATATAACTTTGTTCAGCTTCCAATATGTCTCAGGACTTTAGAAGGCCAGAACTGAGCTCAAATTATCCTGGGGCCTACATTTTCCTCTGAGTTGTACTAGAAGGCAAGGCCAAACCTCAACGGACAACCAATCCTTTATTGTAGGATAAATATGTTTGATTAGAGTTTGGACGCTCGATTCATGAACAAGAGTTTCAGAGCTCGCTATCGATGCACCTTTTTATTCACAAGTACCTCTGTGATCATACATGAGACCTGCAAGAAGCCCGGTAGTGGATTCCTCCTTTGGTGGGCAAGTCAAGTTGGGCGTGGTCGGTGTTGTTGCCAAAGCTACGAACAGAAGTGTTGTCAACGTATAGTTTTTTGACGCATCGGCAGTTGTGTTTTGAGGGCACCAACGATCCAGAAACATTTGAAGCTTGCAGAAAGTGAGAGGCGGTAGTTCTCGCCAAGGATCTTTGCATTGCGAAACTTGTCATTTTCAGGCGTATAGTTTGGCACTTGCTAGATGACGAGGGATTCCTCCAGCTCTGTTTTGTATCTCTATAAACATTGTTGTTAAAATTCTACTTCAAAAAACAGGGTGATGCTATTCAGCCCATGTTCGCTGGGGTGCATGGCAAAACCAGCGTTTCTGTCAGAGATTTATGGGTTGGAAGCATTCGTGTTGCCAGCACGTTCACAATTGTATGTCCCACAGCAAACATTCACTGAAAATTAGAGTTTGTTCGTGTCCAATGCAAAGAACCAAAGCCAGGCACAGAGACGCACCGACCAATTTCGTGCTGCCTTTGAAATGCAACGATTATAAGACCGCTTGCAAGTTATGAGCAATAGCCTCATAAATAAAGTAGACATATCTAGAGTATCACATGATCCGGGCTTTTATAACATTTCAAGAGAATCTGACCATACACTTGCTGGCAAAATGGAACTTCAAATAAAGCTATTCGATGAGAGGCAGCAGAAGGCTGGGGTGATAACTCCCAGCCCCTGCAGAGCCAAGAAGACAAAAATCGATTTCCATCTAACATAACTCAGCACTGTAAAAATTAAATCTACTTAACCAGCGTCTACCAACAGAGTACTGACGGGGCAAATAACACAGCCTTCACCCGTAAACCACGGCCGAACTCCTTCACTCCACAGTGCCGAGTAGCATAAACCTTGGGTCAAGTCCTTCACTCCCAGTTCGGAGTAGCAGCTGGTGCTGCTGCAGGTGCGGGAGCGCTGCCCTGTTCCCAGCCAGTAGGGGCAGGTGCTGCAACTGCATCCCATCCATCGGCCGCAGGAGCTGAAAATCAGAAATGTAATTTGAGTACATTTTGAACATTTCAGGCTTCAAACAATAGTCAAACTGATAGGCAGAGACAGGAAAAGAAAGTAGAGAATAGCAAATGGCATCTTAAAAGGGTAGGGTTAAAAAGGGGGTATGAATTAAATGTGAACTTGAAAACTTACTATTCCCAGATCAAGCAAAGACCATATAAAGCTAAAATTTATACTAACATAAACTAGGACAGCAGGTTGATCTAAAATGTGGGCTGAAACTGAGACTAGAGGTTGTTCCTAAAGTTCCAATTTAATTATGCAATTACAAAATAAAAGTCTCCATTCAAACCTGGAGCACCAGTCCACTCAGCCCCAGCCGGGGCTTCGACGGCAGCAGCTGGAGCTGCAGCTCCTGGCCATTCAGCACCCCAGGTATCTCCCGCTGGGGCAGTGTACTCTGCAACTGCAGCGTACTCAGGAGCACCCAAAGCCTCATCTTCCTCAAGCTCCTTAGCTTCCTCTGGGTCCCTGTAGAAGAACAGATCAACCTACAAAAGGGAAAACAGCATTCAGGAACAATTAGATGAAGAAAATATTGTATTAGTTCCAATAACCAAACAATGACAAGCAGACTGCTTCGTATGTGAAAGCTAACCATGATTTCCCACTTGTGTCCTGGGAGAATGGTACCACGCATCTGCAGAACCATCCTGGCGAGCAGCCAAAATAGGCAACCAATGCTCTGCTTCCCCTTGTTGTTAGCAGGAATGCCAATATCAACGTAACGCATAGGAGAGTCAGTGTCGCAGAAGGCAATGGTGGGGATGTTTCCAAGTGCAGACTCCTTGATAGGCTGTATACAGTTGAACAGAATGATTCATAAATGGCCCCATTTGACTAACAGAACACAATCCAGTAAAGAGAATAGAAGTGTACCTGGTGATCAGTCCTGGGGTCGGTCAGGATAAGAAGGCGTGGCTCACTGAATGAAGTCTGCATCTGGTTGGTGAATGTACCAGGAGTGTGCCTGCCAGCAATGGCGTTAGCACCAGTGTACTGGGCAAACTTGAGGACAGCCCTCTGTCCATAGGGCCTAGCAGATTGCACAATGATGTCCTGAGGGTTTTCAATCGCAACAATGACCCTTGCGGCCATCTGAAGCTTCTCCCAGGTCTTGCCAAGGTTGATGATGTAAATGCCTGAAAAGAAGCGCAAAAGGGCAGCATTGCTCACTTGCAGTTCATTAAGGTAAATTGCTGAAAGGAACTGTTTACTCTACACTAAAGCAGTTGGCACCAAGTTAACCTCATGAATTATGAATTACATGTTAAATGACACCATCTGAAAATACAGTGATTCCAGACTCTCCATTGTGATCACAACTGACAGTGGCAGGATCATATCGACACAGCAGATTCTAGTAGCCACTGAATCATCAAGTTACATAAGACTCAACAGACATTATGCGACTACAAACTGAACGAAGCAGCACCATCGATGAGAGGCTACTTAAGAAATATTTTCGCACAGCATGCTCATATGATTCAACAAGTCATTCCATCGCACGCGCCCATAATTAACAAGTAAGCACTACACCACAACCTATTGACCGCACATGCCTAGATCCAAGTATACTTTAGATTTAACAGCAGCTTTCTCGTGCGCCGAGATAAACCAACGGCACGGACGGATCTACGATTTCTAAGACGGCGCTCGCAAACAGCACAAAGGGATTCGCTATGTACCGTCAGTGCGGCGCTTGTAGACGTAGCGCTCCATCTGGAAGTCGCAGTTCTTGGTGCCGAGGTGGACGTCGGCGGCGAGCATCATCTGGATGTCCTGCTCGCGCTGGGACAGCGCCCGGACGCCACCGCCTTCAGCCGCCATGGTGGGAGGTTAGGGTTTCGGACGCGAGCCCCGTGCGCGAGAGAGCGAGGAGGAAGAGGAGGCACGGGTGGTGGCGGCGGGAGAGGTCGCGACGGGTTGGGGACGGGACTACTTATACGGGCTGGCCCGTGTGTGGGATAAAAACCCTAGCTCGGGCAGTTTTCCTTTCGCTCCCTGTGCCGTCCGGGCCTTTCTGTGGGGAAAAGGACCTGTTTGCGTTTCTGAGGTTTCTGGAGGCCCAGGACTATTTGAAGATTGAAACACAAGACAAGAAACAAAAAGTAGAAATGGAACGGATTGTAGGAATTTGATGCCATGTTACATTCCTAAAATGATCTGAAATGCACGAATGGTATGGACGTGGTTGTTTGGATGCTCCACAGGATCCACGGGAATTTTATAGATTGTATTTTTTTAGAGAGAAGAGGAGAAACAAATGTCATGTTTTGTAAGTTCGAGCGATGTTTAGATTCTTCCAGAATGTAAAATAAAGAGAAGATTTTTGTATGATTTTTCAAAAGTGACACTATGACCCAGAGGATGTCATAGGAAAATTTTCCATGACTATATGAACATGTAGCTTTTAGAGCATTTGGACACTAAACACATGATTTTTTTTAAACAAAGACTTAGTGAACACCTATTCAATTTTACCATAAAATCTGCAATTCCAGGGGTGATTGTAGGAAACATTATTATCGTCAACCCATTGTTTCTTGCGAGTCACATTTATGCAGAGCGTTGATATTGGCAGAAACTGAATGCCTCGTCATCGTAGTTGAAATCGTGGTACTATTCCATAAGATAGCATAACTGTATACAAACACTGATGAAAAAAGAAACATTACGTAGTCATATGGATTGTTAAGATGTGCACTTCAAGATGTGAAAACGTAAAGTTTGAGCAAATGTTTATAATCTTCCAAAATGCGAAGGAAAGGAAGGATTCTTGTACAATTTTCAAAGGTAGTCCTACAACCCAGAGGGCGTCATAGTGAAAAATTTCATGTAATCTCATTCCTATGAAAATCCTCTTAAAATTCATTTATGTGAAATGGGGACTAGTCGTTTTTGTTAATAGAGGGACCCCCCCCCCCCCTCCATTTTCTTTAATGAAACGACCAACATTTTATAACATGACTATGCAAACATGTAGCTTTAGAGTGTTTGGACGCTGAACACATGTATTTTATTTAAAAAACTGAACAAAAACCTATTCAGTATAACCATAAGTATGCAATTCTATGGATAATTGTAGGAAACATGATTATCGTCAAAGCCATTTGCTTCTTGTGAGACTCACTTTTATGTAGAACATTGATATTGGCCGGAAATGAATGCCTTGTCATCACAGTTGAAGTCGTGGTACTATTTTATAAGAGAGCATAATTGCACAAAAACACCAATGAAAAAAACATTACATAGTCATATGGACCGTTAAGACCTCAACTTAAAGATGTGAAAACATAAAGTTTGTGCAAATGTTTAGAATATTCCAAAATGCGGATGAAAGGAAAGATTCTGGTATAATTTTTCAAATTTAGTCCTGCGACCCAGAGGGCATAATAGGAAAATTTTCCATGTAATTTCATTCCTATGAAAATTCTCTTAAATTCATTTACCCCAGATGGGGACTAGCCAATTTTTATATATAGCCCCCCACCCCCCACACACACCCACACCCACCCACCCACCCACCCATTACCATTAATGAAACCACCAACATTTTACTACATGACTATGGAAACATGTAGCTTTTAGAGTGTTTTGACGCTAAACATATTGATGACCCACAAGTATAGGGGATCTATCGTAGTCCTTTCGATAAGTAAGAGTGCCGAACCCAACGAGGAGCAGAAGGAAATGATAAGCGGTTTCCAGGAAGGTATTCTCTGCAAATACTGAAATAAGTGGTAACAGATAGTTTTGTGATAGGATAATTTATAGCGAGCAACAAGTAACAAAAGTAAAAAAAGTGCAGCAAGGTGGCCAAATCCTTTTTGTAGCAAAGGACAAGCCTGGACAAACTCTTATATAGAGAAAAGCGCTCCCGAGGACACATGAAAATATCGTCAAGCTAGTTTTCATCACGTTCATATGATTCGCGTTCGGTACTTTGATATTTTGGTATGTGGGTGGACCGGTGCTTGGGTACTGTCCTTACTTGGACAAACATCTCACTTATGATTAACCTCTACTGCAAGCATCCGCAGCTACAACAAAAGTATTAAGGTAAACCTAACCATAGCATGAAACATATGGATCCAAATCAGCCCCTTACGAAGCAACGCATAAACTAGGGTTTAAGCTTTTGTCACTCTAGCAACCCGTCATCTACTTATTACTTCCCAATGCCTTCCTCTAGGCCCAAACAATGGTGAAGTGTTATGTAGTCGACGTTCACATAACACCACTAGAGGAGAGACAACATACATCTCATCAAAATATCGAACGAATACCAAATTCACATGACTACTAATAGCAAGACTTCTCCCATGTCCTCAGGAACAAATGTAACTACTCACAAATCATATTCATGTTCATAATCAAAGGGGTATTAATATGCATATAGGGTCTGAACATATGATCTTCCACCAAATAAACCAACTAGCATGAACTATAAGGAGTAATTAACACTACTAGCAACCTACTAGTACGAATCCCGGACTTGGAGACAAGAATTGGATACAAGAGATGAACTAGGGTTTTGAGAGGAGATGGTGCTGATGAAGATGTTGATGGAGATTACCCTTTCCCGATCAGAGGAGCGTTGGTGATGACAATGGCGATGATTTCCCCCTCCCGGAGGGAAATTTCCCCGGCAGAACAGCTCCGCCAGAGCCCTAGATTGGTTTCGCCAAGGTTTCGCCTCGTGGCAGCGGAGTTTCGTCCGAGAAGATGGCTTATGATTTTTTCCCATCAAAAGACTTCATATAGCAGAAGATGGCCACCGGAGGGCCACCAGGGGGCCCACGAGGTAGGGAGGCGCGCCAGGGCGTGCCCCCACCCTCGTGGGTAGGGTGTGGCCCCCCTGGTGAACTTCTTGCGCTCAATATTTATTATATATTCTGAAAACGTCTTCCGTGAAGTTTCAGGACTTTTGGAGCTGTGCAGAATATGTCTCTAATATTTGCTCCTTTTCCAGCCTAAAATCCCAGCTGCCGACATTCTCCCTCTTTATGTAAACCTTGTAAAATAAGAGAGAATAAGCATAAGTATTGTGACATAATGTGTAATAACAGCCCATGATGCAATAAATATCGATATAAAAGCATGATGCAAAATGGACGTATCAACTCCCCCAAGCTTAGACCTCGCTTGTCCTCAAGCGAAAGCCGAAATCGAAAAATATGTCCACATGTTTGGAGATAGAGGTGTCGATAAAAATAAAATACGGACATGAGGGCATCCTGATCATTCTTAGAACAACAACTTACATAAATCTTGTCATATGATTTCTTATACTAGAGTAATAATTCAATCACAATTTCAAGTATGAATCATAAACTTCATTGAAAACTAACAAACTATAATCTCAGTCATTCACTACTAGATATTTCATTATAACCGAGGGTCCAATCACCGTCGGATATTTTTTATCACCGTCAACTATTACTAAAACCGACGGTACACCGTCGGCCATCTCCCGTCGGCCTTGCTCCGTTGGCCATTACAGTAATGGTCGACGGTACAGTCGGGTAATATTGTCACCTACGGTAGTAAGCCGACGGTGAGCCGTCGGGCATGTTATTGTGACCAGCTGGCTCATCTTAGCCCGACGACATTTATAGCCGACGGTTCCTCGTCGAGCATTTACTCTCCGACGGTTATTGCTTCCCGTCGGTTTTCAAAGTAGTCGACGGTACATTTGTCCCGCTGGACTTATTTATGACCGTGAGGAGAACCAAACCGTCAGCTCATTAGATGGTCGACAGTGTATACGGCCTTTCAGGAAACCTGTTAGCCGAGGGTGAGCGAACACCGCCAGAAAACCTGTTAGTCAAGGGTGAGCAAACACCGTCAATTTATAAATTCACCAACAGTCTGAAGTCCCCATTGGCATTCTCTATAACCGAGACATATTTTCCACCATAGGTCATTACTCACCCCTCATATATTTCTTTCACCAAGGGGTGTTTCATTCCATCTCATACACAAGCACAAGGTATTGAGTTGCATCCAAATTGCATTAACCATAATTATCAAATGTCGAATGCAGAACAAAATAGTAACTGAGATAGGCCACATTTTGCATAAGATAAATTGTCCACTAAGACAAATTTGTCCATAAGATAATAAAGTGTTTCAAATATCTAACACAACTACATTTTGACATGACTTGAAGATCATTAGATTTTATAGCCAATCATCATCATCGCCATCGCCACCGCCATAGCCATAGCCATAGTCATCCTCATCTCCATAGTCATCATATTCCCCATCAACATAGTGATCCTAGTGCTCATCACCATACAGATCACCCTCGCCATAGTTACCATATCCCCCATTGCCATAGTCGTCGTCCTCATCATCATTTCCATGACTCGTACTGCCTCCAGTCATGCTTCCCATTCCCTAAGTAATGACAAGACTAGTTGTCAGTATAATGTAGCTGAAATTTAAGTGACCTACAGGGATCAAACTTAATTGTTCTAATTGACAGGTTATCTGCGAACAGCTATATGACAGCATGATTATCCAACAATATGATGCCTATTCACCTTTCGTTCCTTCACATGAAATTTCCAGAGGAAATATGAATCAGCAGGAACACATTCCATACACATTTACCAAGTACTATGCATATCTATCTGCAACCCCATTATCAACAGTGTTTACATTTCGCAGTCACATGACAAAGCCGAATTAGTAAACTAACAGACCGCTATTGGCTAGTTTGGGCATATAGTAAACTAATTAAGAATGGCATGTACAAAGAGCATAAACTAGCAGCATGTGCCCCAAGGTGAAATAATATTTGCATGTATATGTATTATAATTGAAATGCATATGTACAGAGGCTTTATCGAACATGGTACAATGCTTAGATAAAGGAAGAGTATCCGTAAGAAAAATATTCCGGATGGTTAGCCTAAATGCTTTCATGTCTACTAATTCGTTCCCTGCGACCTCAATAAATTATACATGAAGTACAAATAAATTATTGTTCATACTATCATATTTTTCCTATTAATGATTTTTTAATTAACATGGTTCAGTTTATCTAGTTTTGCACATAAGAAATGATAGCGAATTTAGATATGCAAGCAAACAAGGCATATGTACAGAGATACAAGCAAACAAGGCATATGTACAGAGATACAAGCAAACAAGGCATATGTACAGATAAACAAGCATGACAACTGTAGGCTATCAAGTGTGGTCTTCACTGCATTTTTTTTCTCATCGATGTGCAGATAAACTTGTCCTATCAACCATCAAGTATTTACATGCAGCATCAGTCATTTCTCTTGGGTGATATAATCCTTTAGAGGAATGCGCCAATATAGTTAACCATGCATTTCTTTTCTAAATCTGTAATTAAAATATATGAAGGATCTACATCTGCTGCTACTTTCCATGACCAAAAATACTGCACCTGACTTGCACACACAAATTCTCTCTTGATGTGCTAATACATATGCAAAGACAAACACATAAATGGTGGAACAAGGAGAGGTAATCCCCAGACTTGCGAGCACGACGACAATGAACTAACCTTTTCGGTTTGGTGTTGAGGCACATCACCTCGTCCCCTTTGAAATCCGCCTTCAGAATATGATGGAGACTATGTATCATACACAAAAGAAACATTACTTAATGGGTTCAATTGCTGAAAGCCTACAATTCAGATGGGTATAACTTACCAAGTCATCTGTTGCTGATTGCATTATGCCATCAAAGTCGACTCCCCCTTTCTCGGCCAAAGACTACAAACATCAGCATGTCAGCACATACCTATTCACTCAGACTCTAATTTACAAGAGAAGATAATATTACCTGAATAACAAGCTCAATGCCTCGAAGACGCTTGATCTCCTGTTTCAAATATTTGTTTTCTCTTTCTAGACGCTCCTCCTTAGCAGATTGCACCGGCTGTGAGGCCATCGCCCTTTTAGACTTAAACTTCGCCTTCTCTGCTTTGCTAAACAACTCATTAGCAATTCCCAGCCTGCCATGTGGCATTCTGCCTGCTGCTTCATAGATGATTTGTCCATCTAAATCCGGGTGCTCCTCTTCCCAATTTTCTCCATGGCATTTTTCATTGCCTTATCAAAATCCTCCTTTTCAAATTAAAAATTAATGGCAAACTGCAGTGTTATGCACATAGTTCTCATGATGATTATAATGAACTAAGTTGCAATATTTTACTGACCCAATGATCAACAGTTCTTTGACTGCATATCTGCTCTTCATCAGTCCCTCGATGCAATTTGTGCGTGTGAAGCCAAGCACCAGAAATTCCAGGGTCTTTCCCGGTTTTGAGTTTCTGCATTTCAAGAGTGTGACACATCATCCAATGTAAATGAAACTTCCTTATTAAACAGTAAGCACAAAGATGTTTGACGAAAATAGTACCAGAAATTGACGTGTGGCGACGACATTTCTAGCACCACTGCAATGGAAGACCGTGTCCCCATTAGCAAGTCTGTTCCTTTTGTTGGTTAAAGATAACCCTCTAAATTCAGTACTACTCCAGTGCTCACATAGTAGACGCCAACCAACGTCTGTACCAAAGTCAACTCTCTTTGCAGAAATTAAAGCTTCCTTAGTTGGCCAGCGGTTACCATCCTCATCCTCTTCTGTTAGTTCTGTAGGCAATTGTCCCTTCTTCTTTAATCTTTTGATGGCTGCCGCCTTTTCCTCATGTAGCATCTGCTTCACTTTCCTAGTTAAGTTCTCCTCCAAAACACCATCTGCCTTCTCTTGCTCCGATGGGTCACACTTGAAACGCCACTGCCAAAAACCATCCCAAAACATTTTTTTGTTAGTTACTAGTGCATTTGTGGAAGTGAGCATATGCATAATCATCAAAGCTTCCAACACTTCATAGATAAACCAAGTAGTTTTGTCATGGTTGTGACCAAAATAAATAATTTTAACTACCACCTATCCACCAGTTTTAGACTTCTTATGTCTAAATATAATATGTTCACCTCTGTTTCAGAATTCTAAGTACTAGAAAAACCGATTCAAAATTCTCAAAGCATTGTGCGCATATACTTACCCAAAATTCTTCCACTATTTTGGAAGCTGCTGTTCTTACTTCTGGACCAGGGGACCACTTGTAGTCCTCCCAACACAATACCAGTTTCTGATCATTTTTTGGACCAATTGGCGGTGGATACATCTGGCGCACTAAGGCACCTAGCACCGTTGATGGATCACGAGCGCTGTATGGGTGCCTTTCCCATGCCCTGTTATAAATAAAGATCAAATGTAGTTAGCACATGAACATTGCTCCAACAAGTAAAGCAATTGGAATATTTAATACTTACATGCCAACGGGAACTATAAGCGGTCGGTCAATTTCCTCTAGTCTGAGACCGGCTGAAGTCCTAGTTCTTGGTGTTCTAGGCTTTTTAGCCTGTACAGTTGACTGAGTTGATCCATTATTTCCTACGGAGGCACTAGAAGAAGACCTGTTCAACCTAGCCATTGAGACACGCCTATGATGCAAGCGGGTCATCCTATTTACATAGTGACAAATGCATTCTTATTAGCCACATAAAAAAATTAGTAGATGATTACCAAAGGCATGATAGTAGAAGAAGAGAACAACAGAAAACATTATGTAACAACTAAACTAGAAATACTATCAAACATAATATATTATTCAATAGTTGTGTCACTAAATCACTATGTAATATGTATTACTACCAATAGTAAAACATACTATATTATTCACTAGTTGTGCCACTATATAATATTTATTGGTACCAAGACAGAAAATGACAAGTGCAAAAGCTACAAATGTTCAGTAATCATCATCGTCATATTCAGAGTCATGCTCTATTGCATCATCCTCATCTTCGGTCTCATATGTCTCTTCTTGTCCTTCCTCTTCAGGTAAATCTTCTTCTTCCTCATCAGTACTCTCGTCCAATTCATCTTCTGAAGATTCTTCTCCCTCATAATTATTGCCTTGATTTTCTATTACATAAATTCCAGAGGGATCAAGCTCCACATCATCTGACTCATTTCTTGGCTCAGTAGATTCATCAACAAATTTGCCACCATCTACAGAAAAACTACCCAGCTGACCACCTTCCTGGAAATATTCATCTGTAGTAGATGGGTCATTTGCGCAGTCATCAAAGTTACTCAAGCTGGTACTTGGCTGAATAGTGTAAACAACCCTCCAATCACGAAGATCTCTCCTGGAGGATGCGTAATGCAAGTAATAAGCTTGCGTAGCTTGGTGAGCCATGGCAAATGGTTCAAAATTACTTAGCCTTGAAGACCACTTTATCTCCACCAAACCTAATTTTGCATTTGGCTTCACACCCTTGATGGGGTCAAACCAACGACATTTGAAGAGTACCATCTCAATTTTTCTACCAGCTGTGAAGGATACTTTGATAATTTCCTCAATGACACCATAGTACTCAAGTTGTTCAGTCTCTGAGATGAAGGATGACAAACAAACCCCTGTGTTCACCGTTTTCAACCTTCTACGTTTTTTCTCATATATCTCTGATCTAAAGCGAAAGCCATTCACATCATAGGAGCTATAGGAATATGCTCTAGAGCTGCATCCATTAGCTAAATTCCACAAGTCCTCATCAGAATTGGGATCTTCTTTGCACTACAATGAAATGAAAAGAAAAAGTCGGATTATGAAACATAGTAGTAGTTGAATCGTGAGGATATAATGCTAATTAAAATGTGCTTACAGGAATCTCGAACCATTCCATAAATTCGGATGCCATCATTTCATCAAGGCCCTCCGATGGCAAGTTTGGATGACTTGCATATTTTTCATCTTCATATGTTCTGCAAATCCGCGTATGATTATAAACATCTTGCACACTTCAATTCTAAAATTACAAATTATTCATCACTTACTCACGAAATCTATCAACAGCAGAGCAGTTAGTCAAAATGTACAACCTTGCTGCATTCAACTCTTCAGGCGATAGTTCTCGGGCAATAGGCCTCCCATGTAGGTTTCCAACATGCTGAAATACATCTAAGGTGCAACCATCATTCTGCACGCGTGTTCCTCCATTATTATATCGAGGATTCTTCTTCCATATTGTGCGAACATGATCACTAAAGTAAAGAGAAACACAATTCATGATCTCCTGCACAATACAAGCTTCAACGATTGAACCCTCCACTCTTGCCTTGTTTCGCACTTTTAAACGAAGATAGTGCATTGCCCTATAACAAAATATTAGAAGTTTCAGCAATAAATGAAATAAATATATGAAAACACAATGTACAGATCAATGTTATATAGTCTAACATACCTCTCAAAAACATACATCCAACGATATGCCACAGGGCCGCCAACCCTTGCCTCATATGGAAGATGCACTATCAGGTGTTGCATTACATTGAAGAAGCCTGGTGGGAACATTTTCTCAATCTTGCATAATAGAACAGGAACCTCCTCCTCAAGTTCACGCATCCGTTTTGGAGCAATTTCTTTGGCACACAATTGCCGATAAAAAAAACTTAACTCTGCTATGACCTTCCATTCAGGTTCTGGGATGAAGCCTCGTAGGGCAACTGGCAGGAGGCGCTCCATGATGATGTGGTGGTCATGGCTTTTCAGCCCAATGAATTTGTTTTTACTCAAGTTGACAGTTTTACTCAAATTAGCAGCAAACCCATCAGAAAACTTCACTTCTTTAAACCACTTAAGGATGGTCATTCTATCTTCCTTGCTGACACAATATTTCGCTCTAGGTTTCTTCCACACACCCTTGAATTCTTGTTCAGGTGTAGCTTTGGTCGATCACAATACAAAGCAACATCAAGGCGTGCTTTGTTGCTATCCTTAGTTTTCTCAGGAATATCAAGGCATGTGTTTAGTAAAGCCTCAGATACATTTTTCTCATTGTGCATTACATCAATGTTATGGCGAAGCAGCAACTTCCGAAAATACTCTAGCTGCCACAAACCACTTATAGCTATCCAATTGTGCTCCTTCCCAAACCCCTCAAATTTACTCTTGCCAGTTTCATCATGGACAAGACTTTGGAGTTCTTCATACACCTGTTCTCCGGACAAGGGCTTTGGTGGAGGATCTAAAACTGTTTTTTTCTTGCGAAAACATTTCACACTCCTACGAAATGCATGGTCAGTGGGAAGGAATCTCCTATGGCAGTCAAACCAGCATGGTTTTCTCCCATTCTTCAATGAGAATGTCTTTATGTCAAATCCACATATAGGGCAAGCAAGCTTTCCATGAGTGCTCCAGCATGCTACTAATCCATAAGCTGAAAAGTCATGAATAGTCCAAAGCAAAGCTGCCTTTAAGGTGAAATTTTGCTTTCGATAACTATCATAAGTTTCTACACCATTTCTCCACAAATCATCAAGTTCGTCAACTAGAGGCTGCATAAAAACGTTTAGGTTCTTTCCTGGATGATCTGGACCGGGAATAACTAGTGCAAGGATCAGGTTACTCTGCTTCATGCACATTTCTGGTGGAAGATTATAAGGCACAACAAATACTGGCCAACATGAGTAGGAGGCTGCTGTAATACCAAAAGGTGTAAATCCGTCAGTTGCTAGACATAGCCTTATATTCCTCACTTCCTCAGCAAATTTTTTAAATTCCTTATTAAATTCCTTCCAAGCTTCACCATGAGAAGGGTGAACCATTACTTCATCACTGTTATGAGGCCTTGCGTGATAGTCCATGTGCTTGGCAGTGCTTTGTGACATGTACAACTGTTGTAGCCTAGGAGTAATTGGGAGATAGCGCAGAACTTTTCTTGGTATCTTCGTAGATTTATTTCCTGCGGTTGTTTCCTCATATCTAGGTTCTTTGCAGATAATGCATTTTTCTTTATTTTCATTCTCCTTATAATAAATCATACAATTATTGGGGCATGCATGAATTTTGACGTAAGGCATTGCTAGACTATGCACAAGCTTCTTGGACCTATGGAAGTTTGCTGGGAGATCTTTTGCAGCATCATCCCCAACAATGTCATGTATAAGAGTCATCATCTCATTGTAACAAGCTTCTGACAGATTATGTTGTGTTTTAATAGTCATTAGCCTTCCTACAATGGATAGACGTGATTGTGTGGTCTTCTCATGCAAAGGTTTGTCGGCTTCCATCAACATTTCATAGAATTTTTTAGCAGCTTTTGTTGGCTCATCACCTTTAGAAACTCCTTCAGCAACAATTGCATCAACTAGCATGTCATTCATTCTATCTCCACCCCCCACGTTATCATGCTCTACATTTTCAGGTGCATCAGACTCCCCGTGGCTAGTCCATCTCTCATATCCTAACATGAACCCATTGCTGCACAAGTGTGTGGTCATGACATCCCTTGTGCACTTATGACCGCAAAAGCACTTGCTGCAAGGACAACGGGATTTCCCGTCTGCAGCAGCATCGGGCAATGAGAATGCATGATCTAGAAAATTATCTACTCCATGTTGCCAAGCATCACTGATCAACTTCCCTCGTCTCTCTTTGTACATCCAACTACGGTCGACATCTACATTGCTACAAAAATGTAGAATGGAAGTAGGAGGTATAATATAAGCATTGGATTTAATCATGAACGTAAAGTGTGAAATATATTAATTATATAGTAACAATGAGAACATTAATCAAACAACTCTATATTTGGCCTACATTGGCCATAACTAACAAGATGGTCATTAGGAGCTCTATCCAAACAAGCTAACTAATGTGCAAGTTTATTAATACCTATTTCAACTTTCTGAACAAGAAACTGAGGGAACTGTTCAGGTTATTCATGGCCATCAGAAGCACATACTAGTTGGACATAAGTTGCTACTGTAGTAAACACATAAAACATAACCTTTTTGTGAGCATACCAGTTGAATCCTAGATTTAAGGTTCTACAAATATTCTCTCCGTTTCTTACATAATTAGTTCCCGGCTAACATGGTTTAGAAAGAAAAGAAAGAAAACAAGATCAACTCGTACAACAAGAAAACTTGCCAAACTAAAATTATGAACCGCCAACAAACCAATACTGATGGATCGTGCAGAAAAGAAATTGCAATGTACAAATAATGGACAATCAGCACAATCACGTAAGATAGAAAAGAAGAAAATTACTCAAGGGGGTGTGCCAGAGACGAACAGAGAGGGGAATGGGGAGGGAGAAGAGAATGATACCGTGGCGCCCCACTGTGATCGCTGCGTGCCGATTGATCGGCCATCGCAGAGGAAGCAGAGGAACTCCTGACCACCCGTCGGAGTGGAAGCAGAGGGACGCCGGGCACCCCTCGAGCTAGATTGGTTTGGAGAACGAGGATGTGTTTGTTTTCAAAGAGGACCAGGAGACTATGGCGGTTAGTTTAGGACCTGATTTGGTGCGTGGTGCGTCGGCGCGCGAGAAGTTTTTGGTGGCCGCGCCAAGAAATCAGCGCCAGATCGCCAAAGAATTCGGTAACAGGAGTCCACGACTGCGAGGTGGGCACTAACCACTACGCGAGAAACGTGAAAAAAATAGATAACCACGAGGCCTCCTCAACGGATTGAACGGACTCAATTATATTATCCCACGAAAACCACGGTAGACGGTACATATGTTATTATCTCTAGATCACATAATCGTGTCAATGTTGCAACAAATTGTCTCTGGTGTACGTGCTGATTAACTAATTGACCAAACAACTCAGTCTCCACATTTATTTGTGTCAAAATTTCCTCAATTTCAGTTTCAAAAAAAAATCCCAAATTGCCTACTGTACTGTACTGACCTGAAGAGATTGGGCGTGGTTAGGTCGTGGCCCGCCCAGACGGTGTCGAAGAAGTCGCCATGCTTGCAGGAGGCAGGGTCGAACTGGACGCGGCGGCGAGATACCTCCGGGGCCGCCAGTAGCTCCGAGGCCGCCAGTCCTCGTCCGTCTTCTCCGCCAGTGCGGGCTCTCCCCACCCAACCCCCGCTTCCCCATCCAGCTCATGGCGACACGGGAACCTGCTGCTGCTGCCTGCCGCTTGACTTTGGGGTCAAATCTGAGACGAGAGTGGAGGACGGTGGCAAGTCAGGTGACACATCTAGGCGGCGACCGGCGTTGAGAGAGAGGTGAATGTGAGCCGCAGGACTGAGGGGATAATAAGCGGCGGGGCTGGTCAACTGCGCTTTGAGAAGGTCTAGTATAGATAATATCTGAGGAGGCATATGTCACAACTTGTCTGATGTCCACCTGGTATAGCACGCTAGGCAAGCCTGTTTAATCTTGGGTTCGAACCGTGCGGTGCACTTAATTTTTGCACACGCGTTATTGATTAATTATTATTACGTATGAAATCATATAGGAGTACAATAACTTTTATTTTTTGGGCCATTTGTTTTTTTAAATCCTATTTTTATTCTTAGATTTCTCACAGTTCGTCTGGCACATACACGATTCCTTTTTTTTTGACATGGCACATACACGATTCTTGGTATGATCATAATACGTTTTTTTGCGAAAAATGGCCACAATACCTTGGATGATCCATTGGTGTGTTGTATTTGGTTCCACCGCGCACCGGTTTTTTTTGCATGGTAATACGTGTCTCATTCATATCATAAAGATCAAATTACAAGCTACGTAAGGATCGACATGACAAAACTGAAAAGATAGCAAAACATCTCTGAGCTAGACACCAACGCTCCGTCACATGCCCCCAGCACGACCACAGCAGCCACCGAAGAGAAGAACGACAGATCACCTTCTCACCCAAGCTCGACGCGGCTCCATTGCTGATATGCAGCTTTGTGGACCTCCAAGGTGGCTCACCAAAACTGAAGTCATTGTCGTTGAATGAATCAGATCTGGGCAACACCCCAGGACACGCTATCGAACTCAAGATCTGGCACTCCACCACGACTAAGACGCCGAAGGAGGAAACTACACTTTCCATCCATCAACCACGAACCCAACACATGTTCCGTCTTCCAAATGTCGTCGATGCAATCCACAATCTACATCCGCTCCTGGACTACGTACCTCCCAAGCTCCGTGCCGATGTTGGGGCAGACGCCGGCCCAAGGACACATGTCCACCACGAGGATGCCGCCGCCACACCATCCTTGCTTGAACAGGCTGGTTTTCAAAACCACCCCAACCATAGGGCCGATTGACTTGTCGGAGAAGGATCTGAAGAATCTTTATTCAGCGCCGTCATTGCCGCCGCCGAAGCCAAGACGATGAGCAACCTAAAAACAAAGCTAATTTAGCCTAAAACTATTCCACACACACACACACACGGAGAGAGAGAGAGAGAGAGAGATCCGGCGACCCCCCTAGCACCAACGATCGAGGTCGTCGGCGGAGGGGAGCCGCCGTCGAACTCTCTTTGGGAGAGACGCTAGCGAGATAGCCCTTTTTCTTCATGAGGAAGAAAGAATGACCACTGCTTAATGGTTGATTTGTTGTGTTTGTGGTGTCTCATAAGGATTGTACGTAGAGAATCATATGTATATATATATATATAATGACTCTTTTTTTAGTTTTGAAATACGGAACTCGGGCTTGTAAGTCACGATAGTACTAGTACTTCATGACCAGCCATATGTGTTTACTAAGGACCTAAAATGGTGATGAAAAATATGAACGGGTTCATATTGTACAAACATAGCCTCACCGATGCAGGGGACGGCAGCACTTTGAAACGGTAAGGCCCCTGTTGCTCCATGTGGCAGACTCTTTGTAGAAAAGGTGATGCCTCCCTTTTACTTTCTTGGTTGGGAGGAAAAAGAATGGTCGCACTGATTCGGACAAAAAGGATCATGTGTACGTATAGTATCGTATGCATAGCATTCCACTTCCTTAATTTTAAAATACAACACTCATCCTCGTTATAATTCAAGATGTAATTAATACTTCACGACACATTTGCATTTAATTAATAATACACATTTGCACTTATGACCGCAAAAGCACTTGCTGCAAGGACAACGGGATTTCCCGTCTGCAGCAGCATCGGGCAATGAGAATGCATGATCTAGAAAATTATCTACTCCATGTTGCCAAGCATCACTGATCAACTTCCCTCGTCTCTCTTTGTACATCCAACTACGGTCGACATCTACATTGCTACAAAAATGTAGAATGGAAGTAGGAGGTATAATATAAGCATTGGATTTAATCATGAACGTAAAGTGTGAAATATATTAATTATATAGTAACAATGAGAACATTAATCAAACAACTCTATATTTGGCCTACATTGGCCATAACTAACAAGATGGTCATTAGGAGCTCTATCCAAACAAGCTAACTAATGTGCAAGTTTATTAATACCTATTTCAACTTTCTGAACAAGAAACTGAGGGAACTGTTCAGGTTATTCATGGCCATCAGAAGCACATACTAGTTGGACATAAGTTGCTACTGTAGTAAACACATAAAACATAACCTTTTTGTGAGCATACCAGTTGAATCCTAGATTTAAGGTTCTACAAATATTCTCTCCGTTTCTTACATAATTAGTTCCCGGCTAACATGGTTTAGAAAGAAAAGAAAGAAAACAAGATCAACTCGTACAACAAGAAAACTTGCCAAACTAAAATTATGAACCGCCAACAAACCAATACTGATGGATCGTGCAGAAAAGAAATTGCAATGTACAAATAATGGACAATCAGCACAATCACGTAAGATAGAAAAGAAGAAAATTACTCAAGGGGGTGTGCCAGAGACGAACAGAGAGGGGAATGGGGAGGGAGAAGAGAATGATACCGTGGCGCCCCACTGTGATCGCTGCGTGCCGATTGATCGGCCATCGCAGAGGAAGCAGAGGAACTCCTGACCACCCGTCGGAGTGGAAGCAGAGGGACGCCGGGCACCCCTCGAGCTAGATTGGTTTGGAGAACGAGGATGTGTTTGTTTTCAAAGAGGACCAGGAGACTATGGCGGTTAGTTTAGGACCTGATTTGGTGCGTGGTGCGTCGGCGCGCGAGAAGTTTTTGGTGGCCGCGCCAAGAAATCAGCGCCAGATCGCCAAAGAATTCGGTAACAGGAGTCCACGACTGCGAGGTGGGCACTAACCACTACGCGAGAAACGTGAAAAAAAATAGATAACCACGAGGCCTCCTCAACGGATTGAACGGACTCAATTATATTATCCCACGAAAACCACGGTAGACGGTACATATGTTATTATCTCTAGATCACATAATCGTGTCAATGTTGCAACAAATTGTCTCTGGTGTACGTGCTGATTAACTAATTGACCAAACAACTCAGTCTCCACATTTATTTGTGTCAAAATTTCCTCAATTTCAGTTTCAAAAAAAAATCCCAAATTGCCTACTGTACTGTACTGACCTGAAGAGATTGGGCGTGGTTAGGTCGTGGCCCGCCCAGACGGTGTCGAAGAAGTCGCCATGCTTGCAGGAGGCAGGGTCGAACTGGACGCGGCGGCGAGATACCTCCGGGGCCGCCAGTAGCTCCGAGGCCGCCAGTCCTCGTCCGTCTTCTCCGCCAGTGCGGGCTCTCCCCACCCAACCCCCGCTTCCCCATCCAGCTCATGGCGACACGGGAACCTGCTGCTGCTGCCTGCCGCTTGACTTTGGGGTCAAATCTGAGACGAGAGTGGAGGACGGTGGCAAGTCAGGTGACACATCTAGGCGGCGACCGGCGTTGAGAGAGAGGTGAATGTGAGCCGCAGGACTGAGGGGATAATAAGCGGCGGGGCTGGTCAACTGCGCTTTGAGAAGGTCTAGTATAGATAATATCTGAGGAGGCATATGTCACAACTTGTCTGATGTCCACCTGGTATAGCACGCTAGGCAAGCCTGTTTAGTCTTGGGTTCGAACCGTGCGGTGCACTTAATTTTTGCACACGCGTTATTGATTAATTATTATTACGTATGAAATCATATAGGAGTACAATAACTTTTATTTTTTGGGCCATTTGTTTTTTTTAAATCCTATTTTTATTCTTAGATTTCTCACAGTTCGTCTGGCACATACACGATTCCTTTTTTTTGACATGGCACATACACGATTCTTGGTATGATCATAATACGTATTTTTGCGAAAAATGGCCACAATACCTTGGATGATCCATTGGTGTGTTGTATTTGGTTCCACCGCGCACCGGTTTTTTTTGCATGGTAATACGTGTCTCATTCATATCATAAAGATCAAATTACAAGCTACGTAAGGATCGACATGACAAAACTGAAAAGGTAGCAAAACATCTCTGAGCTAGACACCAACGCTCCGTCACATGCCCCCAGCACGACCACGGCAGCCACCGAAGAGAAGAACGACAGATCACCTTCTCACCCAAGCTCGACGCGGCTCCATTGCTGATATGCAGCTTTGTGGACCTCCAAGGTGGCTCACCAAAACTGAAGTTATTGTCGTTGAATGAATCAGATCTGGGCAACACCCCAGGACACGCTATCGAACTCAAGATCTGGCACTCCACCACGACTAAGACGCCGAAGGAGGAAACTACACTTTCCATCCATCAACCACGAACCCAACACATGTTCCGTCTTCCAAATGTCGTCGATGCAATCCACAATCTACATCCGCTCCTGGACTACGTACCTCCCAAGCTCCGTGCCGATGTTGGGGCAGACGCCGGCCCGAGGACACATGTCCACCACGAGGATGCCGCCGCCACACCATCCTTGCTTGAACAGGCTGGTTTTCAAAACCACCCCAACCATAGGGCCGATTGACTTGTCGGAGAAGGATCTGAAGAATCTTTATTCAGCGCCGTCATTGCCGCCGCCGAAGCCAAGACGATGAGCAACCTAAAAACAAAGCTACTTTAGCCTAAAACTATTCAACACACACACACGGAGAGAGAGAGAGAGAGAGATCCGGCGACCCCCCTAGCACCAACGATCGAGGTCGTCGGCGGAGGGGAGCCGCCGTCGAACTCTCTTTGGGAGAGACGCTAGCGAGATAGCCCTTTTTCTTCATGAGGAAGAAAGAATGACCACTGCTTAATGGTTGATTTTTTGTGTTTGTGGTGTCTCATAAGGATTGTACGTAGAGAATCATATGTATATATATATATATATAATGACTCTTTTTTTAGTTTTGAAATACGGAACTCGGGCTTGTAAGTCACGATAGTACTAGTACTTCATGACCAGCCATATGTGTTTACTAAGGACCTAAAATGGTGATGAAAAATATGAACGGGTTCATATTGTACAAACATAGCCTCACCGATGCAGGGGACGGCAGCACTTTGAAACGGTAAGGCCCCTGTTGCTCCATGTGGCAGACTCTTTGTAGAAAAGGTGATGCCTCCCTTTTACTTTCTTGGTTGGGAGGAAAAAGAATGGTCGCACTGATTCAGACAAAAAGGATCATGTGTACGTATAGTATCGTATGCATAGCATTCCACTTCCTTAATTTTAAAATACAACACTCATCCTCGTTATAATTCAAGATGTAATTAATACTTCACGACACATTTGCATTTAATTAATAATATACATGAAGGTCGGGGTCCTTCTAGACAAAGTTGCATTTATTAGAAAAACTAAAGATACGTGCATGGCAAAAGTTACAGAAGTACATGACCAAGAAATTATCAAACTAGGACTTTAATTAGTAAGTGCAATTTTTTTAAACATCATATTTGTATTATCATGTACCAATTTTTTTAAGCATCCTATATATTAATTGTGAAAAAGAACATAATGCACTCGCTTACAATAGCAATGCTAGATGTTAGTTCTTGGAATCTTCTTATACTGAATTATCTGGAATATAACATCGGTCATTCTACATATGTTGTCCATTGAAACATATCGTCAAGAGGGAAAGTCAAATGCCGGTTATCACTATACACCATCGGGTATTTTCTCAAATAACCAAGAGGCACATATCTACCGCCGGCCATGTCCTCTCATAGGTGAGAGTTTTGTTTTCACCTTCGGCTATTAAATTTCACCGTCGGTCATTACATGTAATCCCCGTGAGTGTGGCAAAAACCGTCGGGCATTACATGTAATCCCCGAGGGTGTACCAAAAACCGTCGGGCATTACAATTAACCGTCGGGCATTACATGTAATCCTCGTGGGTGTAGGGAAACCCGTCGGGCATTACGTGTAATCCCCGTGGGTGTAGGGAAACCCGTCGGGCATTACATGTAATCCCCGTGGGTGTAGGAAAAACCGCTGGGCATTACATGTAATCCCCGTGGGTGTAGGAAAAACCGTCGGGCTTTACGATGAACCGTCAGGCATTAAGTTGGATATCCGAGGGGTGAATTTTCACCGTCGGACATTCTAGTATACCCGGGTATTAGTGGTAATACTCGTGAGTCGACAGTAACCGTCAGCCATTATAACTACCGTCGGCTATTACTGTAATACCCGACGGTCCGTCGGCTATTAGATTTCACCGTCGGAAATATGGGGATTTCTAGTAGTGATTGGAGCAATTGCAATTTATCATAACATAGGAAAGAGTCAATATATAAGAGCTTTTCAGCAAGTTCACATACTCAACTATCATATAGTCTTGAAGGAAATATGCCCTAGAGGCAATAATAAAGTTATTATTTATTTCCCTATATCATGATAAATGTTTATTATTCATGCTAGAATTGTATTAACCGGAAACATCATACATGTGTGAATACATAGACAAACAGAGTGTCACTAGTATGCCTCTACTTGACTAGCTCGTTAATCGAAGATGGTTATGTTTCCTAACCATGAACAAAAGAGTTGTTATTTGATTAATGGGATCACATCATTAGAAGAATGATGTGATTGACATGACCCATTCCATTAGCTTAGCACCCGATCATTTAGTATGTTGCTATTGCTTTCTTCATGACTTATACATGTTCCTATGACTATGAGATTATGCAACTCCCGTTTGCCGGAGGAACACTTTGTGTGCTACCAAATATCACAACGTAACTGGGTGATTATAAAGGAGCTCTACAGGTGTCTCCAAAGGTAAATGTTGGGTTGGCGTATTTCGAGATTAGGATTTGTCACTTCGATTGTCGGAGAGGTATCTCTGGGCCCTCTCAGTAATGCACATCACATAAGCCTTGCAAGCATTGCAACTAATGAGTTAGTTGCGAGATGATGTATTACGAAATGAGTAAAGAGACTTGCCGGTAACGAGATTGAACTAGGTATTGAGATACCGATGATCGAATCTCGGGCAAGTAACATACCGATGACAAAGGGAACAACATATGTTGTTATGCGGTCTGACCGATAAAGATCTTCGTAGAATATGTGGGAGC
Source organism: Triticum dicoccoides (assembly GCF_002162155.2). Taxonomy (NCBI): domain Eukaryota; kingdom Viridiplantae; phylum Streptophyta; class Magnoliopsida; order Poales; family Poaceae; genus Triticum; species Triticum dicoccoides. The sequence goes on along the minus strand of NC_041382.1, from coordinate 130,313,922 downwards.
CAATATGAGCATCCAGGTTCCGCTATTGGTTATTGACCGGAGACATGTCTCGGTCATGTCTACATTGTTCTCGAACCCGTAGGGTCCGCACGCTTAAGGTTTCGATGACAGTTATATTATGAGTTTATGAGTTTTGATGTACCGAAGTTAGTTCGGAGTCCCAGATGTGACCACGAACATGACGAGGAGTCTCGAAATGGTCGAGACATAAAGATTGATATATTGGACGGCTATATTCAGACACCGGAAGTGTTCCGGGTGATTTCGGAGAAAACCGGAGTGCCGGAAGGTTACCGGAACCCCCCCGGGAGAAGTAATGGGCCTTATGGGCCTTAGTGGAGAGAGAGAGAGGGGCGGCCAGGGTGGGCCGCGTGCCCCCTCCCCCTCTGGTCCAAATTGGACTAGGAGAGGGGGGGCGGCGCCCCCCTTTCCTTCTCCCTCTCCCCCTTCCTTTCCCCCTCCTAGTAGGAGTAGGAAAGAGGGGAGTCCTACTCCTACTAGGAGGAGGACTCCTCCTCCTTGGCGCGCCCTAGGGCCGGCCGGCTTCCTCCCCTTGCTCCTTTATATACGGGGGCAGGGGCACCTCTAGACACACAAGTTGATCCTCGTGATCGTTTTCTTAGCCGTGTGCGGTGCCCCCTTCCACCATACTCCTAGATAATATTGTAGCAGTGCTTAGCCGAAGCCCTGCGACGGTAGAACATCAAGATCGTCACCACGCCATCGTGCTGACGGAACTCTTCCCCGACACTTTGCTGGATCGGAGTCCGGGGATCGTCATCGAGCTGAACATGTGCTAAAACTCGGAGGTGCCGTAGTTTCGGTGCTTGATTGGTCGGGCCATGAAGACGTACGACTACATCAACCGCGTTGTCATAACGCTTCCGCTGTCGGTCTACGAGGGTACGTAGACTACACTCTCCCCTCTCGTTGCTATGCATCACCATGATCTTGCGTGTGCGTAGGAATTTTTTTTGAAATTACTATGTTCCCCAACAGTGGCATCCGAGCCTAGGTTTTATGTGTTGATGTTATATGCACGAGTAGAACACAAGTGAGTTGTGTGCGATATAAGTCATACTGCTTACCAGCATGTCATACTTTGGTTCGGCGGTATTGTTGGATGAAGCGGCCCGGACCGACATTACGCGTACGCTTACGCGAGACTGGTTCTACCGACATGCTTTGCACACAGGTGGATGGCGGGTGTCAGTTTCTCCAACTTTAGTTGAACCGAGTGTGGCTACGCCCGATCCTTGAGAAGGTTAAAACAACACTAACTTGACAAACTATCGTTGTGGTTTTGATGAGTAGGTAAGAACGGTTCTTTCTCAGCCCGTAGCAACCACATAAAACTTTCAACAACAAAGTAGAGGACTTCTAACTTGTTTTTGCAGGGCATGTTGTGATGTGATATGGTAGACGTGCTGAGATATAAGTTGTTGTATGAGATGATCATGTTTTGTTGAAGTTATCGGCAACTGGCAAAATCCTTATGGTTGTCTCTCTATTGCATAAGATGCAAGCGCCCAATAATTGCTTACTTTATCGCTATGTGATAGCAATAGTTGCAAGAGCAATTGTTGGCGAGACGACCACGTGATGACACATTGATATAGATCAAGATGATGGAGATCATGGTGTCATGCCGGTGACGATAGAGATCATGACAGTACTTTGGAGATGGAAATCAAAGGCGCAAGATGATGATGGCCATATCATGTCACATATTTTGATTGCATATGATGTTTATCTTTTATACATCTTATTTTGCTTAGTTTGACGGTAGCATTTTAAGATGATCTCTCACTAATTATCAAGAAGTGTTCTCCCTTAGTATGCACCATTGCGAAAGTTCTTCGTGCTGAGACACCACGTGATGATCGGGTGTGATAGGCTCTACGTTCAAATACAACGGGTGCAAAATAGTTGCACACGCGGAATACTCAGGTTAAACTTGACGAGCCTAGCATATACAGATATGGCCTCGGAACACGAAGACCGAAAGGTCGAACCTGAATCATATAGTAGATATGATCAACATAGTGATGTTCACCATTGAAAACTACTCCATCTCACATGATGATCGGACATGGTTTAGTTGATTTGGATCACGTGATCACTTAGATGACTAGAGAGATGTCTGTCTAAGTGGGAGTTCTTAAGTAATATGATTAATTGAACTTAAATTTATCATGAACTTAGTCCTGGTAGTATTTTGCAAATCATGTTGTAGATCAATAGCTCGCGTTGTTGCTTCCCTGTGTTTATTTTGATATGTTCCTAGAGAAAATTGTGTTGGAAGATGTTAGTAGCAATGATGCGGATTGGATCTGTGATCTGAGGTTTATCCTCATTGCTGCACAGAAGAATTATGTCCTTGATGCACCGCTAGGTGACAGACCTATTGCAGGAGCAGATGCAGACGTTATGAACGTTTGGCTAGCTAAATATGATGACTACTTGATAGTTTAGTGCACCATGCTTAACGGCTTAGAATCGGGACTTCAAAGACATTTTGAACGTCATGGACCATATGAGATGTTCCAGGAGTTGAAGTTAATATTTCAAGCAAATACCCGAGTTGAGAGATATGAAGTCTCCAACAAGTTCTATAGCTAAAAGATGGAGGAGAATCGCTCAAGCAGTGAGCATGTACTCAGATTGTCTGGGTATTACAATCGCTTGAATCAAGTGGGAGTTAATCTTCCAGATAAGATAGTGATTGATAGAATTCTCTAGTCACCATCACCAAGTTAGTAGAACTTCGTGATGAACTATGATATGCAAGGGATAACGGAAACGATTCCCAAGCTCTTCGTAATACTAAAATCAACGAAGGTAGAAATCAAGAAAAATATCAAATGTTGATGGTAGACAAGACCACTAGTTTCAAGAAAAGGGCAAAGGGAAGAAGGGGAACTTCAAGAAGAACGGCAAGCAAGTTGCTGCTCAAGTGAAGAAGCCCAAGTTTGGTCCTAAGCCTGAGACTAAGTGCTTATACTTCAAAGGGACTGGTCACTGGAAGTGGAACTGCCCCAAGTATTTGGCGGATAAGAAGGATGGCAAAGTGAACAAAGGTATATTTGATATACAGATTATTGATGTTTATTTTACTAGTGTTCGTAGCAACCCCTCGATATTTGATACTGGTTCAGTTGCTAAGAATAGTAACTCAAAATGGGAGTTGCAGAATGAACAGAGACTAGTTAAGGGTGAAGTGACGATGTGTGTTGGAAGTGGTTCCAAGATTGATATGATCATCATCGCACACTCCCTATACTTTCGGGATTAGTGTTGAACCTAAATAAGTGTTATTTGGTGTTTGCGTTGAGCATGAATATGATTTGATCATGTTTATTGCAATATGGTTATTCATTTAAGTAAGAGAATAAATTGTTGTTTTGTTTACATGAATAAAACCTTATATGGTTACACACCCAATGAAAATGGTTCATTGGATCTCGATCGTAGTGATACACATATTCATAATATTGAAACCAAAAGATGCAAAGTTAATAATGATAGTGCAACTTATTTCTGGCACTGCCGTTTAGGTCATATTGGTGTAAAGCGCATGAAGAAACTCCATGCTGATGGGATTTTGGAATCACTTGATTATGAATCACTTGGTGCTTGCGAACCATGCCTTGTGGGCAAGATGACTAAAGACTCCGTTCTCCGGAACAATGGAGCGAGCAACAGATTTGTTGGAAATCATACATACTGATGTATGTGGTCTGATGAATATTAAAGCTCGCGACAAGTATCATTATTTTCTGACCTTCACAGATGATTTAAGTAGATATGAGTATATCTACTTGATGAAACATAAGTCTGAAAAGTTCAAAGTATTTCAGAGTGAAGTGGAAAATCATCGTGACAAGAAAATAAAGTTTCTACGATCTGATCACAGAGACGAATATTTGAGTTACGAGTTTGGTCTTCAATTAAAACAATGTGGAATAGTTTCACAAACTCATGCCACCTAGAACACCACAACATAATGGTGTGCCCGAACGTCATAACCGTACTTTATTGGATATAGTACAATCTATGATGTTTCTTACCGATTTACCAATATCGTTTTGGGATCATGCATTAGAGATAGTTGCATTCACGTTAAAAAGGGGCACCATCTAAGTCCGTTGAGACGACACAATCTGAACTGTGGTTTGGCAAGAAACCGAAGTTGTCATTTCTTAAAGTTTGGGATTGTGATGATTATATGAAAAAGTTTCATCCTGATAAGCTCAAACCCAAATCGGAGAAATATGTCTTCATAGGATACCCAAAGGAGACAATTGGTACACCTTCTATCACAGATCCGAAGGCAAGACATTCGTTACCAAGAATGGATCCTTTCTAGAGAAGGAGTTTCTCTTGAAAGAAGTGAGTGGGAGGAAAGTAGAACTTGATGAGGTAACTGTACCTGCTCCCTTATTGGAAAGTAGTTCATCACAGAAATTTGTTCCTGTGACTACTGCACCAATTAGTGAGGAAGCTAATGATGATGATCATGTAACTTCAGATCAAGTTACTGCCGAACCTCATAGGTAAACCAGAGTGAGATCCGCACCAGAGTGGTACGGTAATCTTGTTCTGGAGGTCATTCTACTTGACCATGATGAACCTACGAACTATGAGGAAGCGATGATGAGCCCAGATTCCGCGAAATGGCTTGAGGCCATGAAATCTGAGATGAGATCCATGTATGAGAACAAAGTATGGACTTTGATTGACTTGCCCAAAGATCGGCGAGCCATTGAGATTAAATGGATCTACAAGAGGAAGACGGACGCTGATAGTAATGTTACTATCTACAAAGCTAGAATTGTCGCAAAAGGTTTTCGACAAGTTCAAGGTGTTGACTACGATGAGAGTTTCTCACTCGTATCTATTCTTAAGTTTGTCCGAATCATGTTAGCAATTGCCACATTTTATGAAATCTAGCAAATGGATAAACAAAACTGCATTCCTTAATGGATTTATTAAAGAAGAGTTGTATATGATGCAACTAAAAGGTTTTTTCAATCCTAATGGTGCTAACAAAATATGCAAGCTCCAGCGATCCATCTATGGACTGGTGCAAGCATCTCAGAGTTGGAATATACGCTTTGATGAGTTGATCAAAGCATATAGTTTTATACAGACTTGCGGTGAAGCCTGTATTTACAAGAAAGTGAGTGGGAGCACTACAACATTTCTGATAAATATATGTGAATGACATATTGTTGATCGGAAATAATGTTGAATTATTCTGCAAAGCATAAAGGAGTGTTTGAAAGGAGTTTTTTTAAAAGAAAACCTCGGTGAAGCTGCTTACATATTAAGCATCAAGATCTATAGAGATAGATCAAGGCGCTTGATAAGTTTTTTCAATGAGTACATACCTTGACAAGATTTTGAAGTAGTTCAAAATGGAACAGTCAAAGAAAGAAGTTCTTGGCTGTGTTACAAGGTGTGAAATTGAGTAAGACTCAAAGCCCGACCACGGCAGAAGATAGAAAGAGAATGAAAGTCATTCCCTATGCCTCAGCCATAGGTTCTATAAAGTATGCCATGCTGTGTACCAGATCTATTGTATACCCTACACTGTGTTAAGTAAGGGAGTACAATAGTGATCTAAGAGTAGATCACTGGACAACGGTCAAAATTATCCTTAGTGGAATAAGGAAATATTTCTCGATTATGGAGGTGACAATAGGTATGTCGTAAAAAGTTACGTCGATGCAAGTTTTGACACAGATCTGGATGATTCTAAGTCTTGATCTAGATACATATTGAAAGTGGGAGCAATTAGCTAGAGTAGCTCCGTGCAGAGCATTGTAGACATAGAAATTCGCAAAATACTTACGGATCTGTATGTGACAGACCCGTTGACTAAACTTCTCTCACAAGCAAAACATGATCACACCTTAGTACTCTTTGGATGTTAATCACATAGCGATGTGAACTAGATTATTGACTCTAGTAAACCCTTTGAGTGTTGGTCACATGACGATGTGAACTATGGGTGTTAATCACATGGTGATGTGAACTATTAGTGTTGAATCACATGGCAATGTGAACTAGATTATTGACTCTAGTGCAAGTGGGAGACTGAAGGAAATATGCCCTAGAGGCAATAATAAAGTTATTATTTATTTCCTTATATCATGATAAATGTTTATTATTCATGCTAGAATTGTATTAACCGGAAACATCATACATGTGTGAATACATAGACAAACAGAGTGTCACTAGTATGCCTCTACTTGACTAGCTCGTTAATCGAAGATGGTTGTGTTTCCTAACCATGAACAAGAGAGTTGTTATTTGATTAACGAGATCACATCATTAGAAGAATGATGTGATTGACATGACCCATTCCATTAGCTTAGCACCCGATCGTTTAGTATGTTGCTATTGCTTTCTTCATGACTTATACATGTTCCTATGACTATGAGATTATGCAACTCCCGTTTGCCGGAGGAACACTTTGTGTGCTACCAAACGTCACAATGTAACTGGGTGATTATAAAGGAGCTCTATAGGTGTCTCCAAAGGTAAATGTTGGGTTGGCGTATTTCGAGATTAGGATTTGTCACTCCGATTGTCGGAGAGGTATCTCTGGGCCCTCTCGGTAATGCACATCACATAAGCCTTGCAAGCATTGCAACTAATGAGTTAGTTGCGAGATGATGTATTACGAAACGAGTAAAGAGACTTGCCGGTAATGAGATTGAACTAGGTATTGAGATACCGGCGATCGAATCTCGGGCAAGTAACATACCGATGACAAAGGGAACAACGTATGTTGTTATGCGGTCTGACCGATAAAGATCTTCGTAGAATATGTGGGAGCCAATATGAGCATCCAAGTTCTGCTATTGGTTATTGACCGGAGACATGTCTCGGTCATGTCTACATTGTTCTCAAACCCATAGGGTCTGCACGCTTAAGGTTTCGATGACAGTTATGTTATGAGTTTATGAGTTTTGATGTACCGAAGTTAGTTCGGAGTCCCGGATGTGATCACGGACATGACAAGGAGTCTCGAAATGGTCGAGACATAAAGATTGATATATTGGACGGCTATATTCGGACACCGGAAGTGTTCCGGGTGATTTCGGAGAAAACCGGAGTGCCGGAGGGTTACCGGAACCCCCCCGGGAGAAGTAATGGGCCTTATGGGCCTTAGTGGAGAGAGAGAGGGGCGGCCAGGGTGGTCCGCGTGCCCCCTCCCCCTCTGGTCCGAATTGGACTAGGAGAGGGGGGGGGGGCGCCCCCTTTCCTTCTCCCTCTCCCCCTTCCTTTCCCCCTCCTAGTAGGAGTAGGAAAGAGGGGAGTCCTACTCCTACTAGGAGGAGGACTCCTCCTCCTTGGCGCGCCCTAGGGCCGGCCGGCTTCCTCCCCTTGCTCCTTTATATACGGGGGCAGGGGGCACCTCTAGACACACAAGTTGATCCTCGTGATCGTTTTCTTAGCCGTGTGCGGTGCCCCCTTCCACCATACTCCTCGATAATATTGTAGCAGTGCTTAGGCGAAGCCCTGCGACGGTAGAACATCAAGATCGTCACCACACCGTCGTGCTGACGGAACTCTTCCCCGACACTTTGCTGGATCGGAGTCCGGGGATCGTCATCGAGCTGAACATGTGCTAAAACTCGGAGGTGCCGTAGTTTCGGTGCTTGATCGGTCGGGCCGTGAAGACGTACGACTACATCAACCGCGTTGTCATAACGCTTCCGTTGTCGGTCTACGAGGGTACATAGACTACACTCTCCCCTCTCATTGCTATGCATCACCATGATCTTGCGTGTGCGTAGGAATTTTTTTGAAATTACTACATTCCCCAACAAGCCTTTCACAATTGCTGACACTCACGCAATACTTATGGGTATGGAGTTTTAATCGAACACAGAGAAAGATAGGGGTTTATAGTTTTGCCTCCCAACGTTTTACCTCAAGGGTAATGTCAATAATAATAGTTCATGAAAACTCACATCCGATTAGCCATATATACCAGGATCTTTCCAAGATACTGTGCTTGCCAAAGGATAAAATGTGAAAAGGAAGGGTGAAGATCACCATGACTCTTATGCAAGGTAGGAGATAAAAGTAAAAGATAGGCCCTTTGCAGAGGGAAGCAGATGTTGTCATGCGCTTTTATGGTTGGATGCACAAAATCTTAATGCGAAAGAACGTCAATTTATATTGCCACTTGTGATATGGACCTTTATTATGCAGCCTGTCGCTTTTATTTCTTCCATATCACACGATCGTATAAAGCTTATTTTCTCCCACACTAATAAGTCATACATATTTAGAGAGCAGTTTTTATTGCTTGCACCGATGACAACTTACTTGGAGGATCTTACTCAATCCATAGGTAGGTATGGTGGACTCTTATGGCAAAACTGGTTTAAGGGTATTTGGAAGCATAAGTAGTATCTCTACTTGGTGCGATGAATTTGGCTAGCATGAGAGGGAAAGGCAAGCTCAACCATGTTGGATGATCCATGACAATATAATTTATCTCATATGTAAGAGAACATAACCCATTACGTTGTCTTCCTTGTCCAACTTCAACTCTTTAGCATGTCATATTTTAATGAGTGCTCACAATCATAAAAGATGCCCAAGATAGTATATTTATATGTGAAGACCTCTCTTTGTTTATTACTTCCTATTAATTGTAACGATGACCAAAACTATGTTTGTCAACTCTCAACAAGTTTTATTCATCATACTTTTTCTATGTGAGCTCATTACTTTCCATAAGATCCATATGATCTCTTTGTTTCCTTTTTATATATTTATTTCTCTTTTATTTTGTTCACTTAGGATCATGGCAAAATAATCAAGCCCTTGACTCAACACTAATCTTTATTATATATAGCTCACAGACTCGATTACATAGAGGGATCATAAAGCAAAACTCAAAACTAGACCATGCCATAAACTTTATTCTACTAGATCAAGATATTACCAAAAGGATCGAACTAAGAAAAACGGTAAAGATAAAAGTGATGGTGATACGATACCGAGGCACTCCCCCAAGCTTGGCAGTTGCCAAGGGGAGTGCCCATACCAGATGCTCAATTCTTTTTTGTTGGTGGAGAAGGTGGAGTTGTTGATGCTGGATAGTCGCACATCGAGCGTAGGAGGTCTTCTAACTTGCGGATAATGCCTTTGAATGCGATGATATGCTCCTTCAACAAAATATTTTCACGTGTTGGATACTTATTTTGTATACGAGCTAGCTCAATCATCTTGAAAGCTTTGATCTCAGTTGGGGTAAGAAGATTGTGATCAAGTTGAAGGATGTCTTCTGTTGCCGGAGCTTGGTCCTCTGTGGCTTTCTTGATCCCTTCATCCTTGTTGATCTCCATGGGTTCTTCCCTCTTCAGCTCTATCTTCATTAGCCAAGCATCGTTGCCTCATGGTTGGAGGAGGAGGGAGACGACATAGTGCCTGGCCTTGACAACCCTGACAGAAAACAGCTCGAAACAAAGACAAGAGATATTTGCGTAATACAGGAGTCAAAACCCCCGGGAGATTATATAATGAATTTTTACCGACCAAAATACGTATCGTATAAGAAAACGGAGTCCGGAAAGCGCACGAGGTGCCCACGAGGTAGGGGGCGCGCCCTCCACCCTTGTGGAGCCCTCGTGTCCTTCCCGGACTGCTTCTTATTTTTCTATTTTTCTAAATATTCCAAAACAGAGAAATATTGCCTTTAGAACTGTTTTGGAGCCGGTTTACTTACCGTACCACATACCTATTCCTTTTCGGAGTCTGAAACGTTCCGGAAAGTGTCCCTTATGTATTCCTCCAGGGTTACGGTTTCAATAACATTGGTTTCAACATTTATGGGATTACCTGAGATATAATGTTTGATTCTTTGACCATTCACCACCTTCGGATTTGTGCCTTCGCAGTTGTTGATTTTTATGGCACCAGAACGATAGACCTCCTCAATAACGTAAGGACCTTCCCATTTAGAGAGAAGTTTTCCTGCAAAAAATCTTAAACGAGAGTTGTATAGCAATACACAATCACCTACATTAAACTCCCACTTTTGTATCCTTTTATCATGCCATCTTTTAACTTTTTTTAAACAACTAGGCATTTTCGTAGGCTTGGGTTCTCCATTCATCGAGTGAGCTAATATCAAATAACCTCTTCTCACCGGCAAGTTTAAAATCATAATTGAGCTCTTTAATAGCCCAATATGCCTTGTGTTCTAGTTCGAGAGGTAAGTGGCATGCTTTTCCATAGACCATTTTATACGGAGACATACCCATAGGATTTTTATATGCAGTTCTATAGGCCCATAATGCATCATCAAGTTTCTTGGACCAATTCTTTCTAGACCTATTGACAGTCTTTTGCAAAATTAATTTGAGTTCTCTATTGCTCAATTCTACTTGACCACTAGACTGTGGGTGATAAGGGGATGCAATTCTATGATTAACATCATACTTAGCAAGCATTTTACGGAAAGCACCATGAATAAAATGTGAACCACCATTAGTCATTAAATATCTAGGGACTCCAAATCTTGGAAAAATAACCTCTTTAAGCATTTTAATAGAGGTGTTATGATCAGCACTAGTAGTTGGAATAGCTTCTACCCACTTAGTAATGTAATCAATAGCAACTAAAATATGTGTATATCCATTAGAGGTAGGAAAAGGTCCCATATAGTCAAAGCCCCAAACATCAAATGGTTCAATAATGAGTGAATAGTTCATAGGCATTTCTTGACGTCTACTAATATTACCAATTCTTTGACATTCATCACAAGATAAGACAAACTTACGGGCATCCTTGAAGGGAGTAGGCCAATAAAAACCAGATTGCAATACCTTATGTGCAGTTCTATCTCCAGCATGGTGTAATCCATAAGCTTTGGAGTGACACTTGCGTAGGATCTGTCCCTGTTCATGCTTAGGTACACAACATCTAATAACACCATCTACTCCTTTATAAAGACGTGGGTCATCCCAAAAGTAATGCCTCAAATCATAGAAGAACTTTTTCTTTTGCTGGTATGTGAAACTAGGTGGTATGAATTTGGCAACAATGTAATTAGCATAATCAGCATACCATGGAGCAGTATGAGAAGCATTTATCATATTTAATTGCTCATCAGGAAAGCTATCATCAATAGGTAGTGGGTCATCAAGCACATTTTCTAACCTAGATAAGTTGTCTGCAACGGGGTTCTCAGCTCCCTTTCTATCAACAATATGTAAGTCAAATTCTTGTAGCAAGAGAACCCATCTAATAAGTCTAGGTTTAGCATCTTTCTTTTCCATAAGATATTTAATAGCAGCATGATTAGTGTGAATAGTTACTTTAGAATCAACAATATAAGGTCTGAACTTATCACAAGCAAATACAACTGCTAAGAATTCTTTTTCAGTAGTATCATCATTTCTTTGAGCATTGTCTAGGGTTTTACTAGCATATTGAATAACATTTAATTTCTTATCAACTCTTTGCCCTAGAACAGCACCTACAGCATAATAACTAGCATCACACATAATTTCAAAGGGTAAATTCCAATCATGTGGATGAACAATAGGTGCAGATATCAATGCTTTCTTAAGTATTTCAAATGCTTTTACACAATCATCATCAAAGACAAATGGTATATCTTTTTGTAATAAATTAGTCAGGGGTCAAGAATTTTTTGAGAAGTCCTTAATGAACCTCCTATAAAAACCAGCATGACCAAGGAAGCTTCTTATACCTTTTATGTCCTTGCGACATGGCATCTTTTAAATAGCATCAACCTTGGCTTTATCAACTTCAATACCTTTTTCAGAAATTTTATGCCCCAATACAATACCTTCATTAACCATAAAGTGACACTTTTCCCAATTCAAGACAAGATTAGTTTCTTCACATCTCTGCAAAACTCGATCAAGGTTGCTCAAGCAATTATCAAAAGAAGATCCATAAACGGAGAAATCGTCCATGAAAACCTCACAAATCTTTTCACAAAAGTCAGAGAATATAGCCATCATGCATCTTTGAAAGGTAGCATGTGCATTACATAAACCAAAAGGCATACGTCTATAAGCAAAAGTACCAGACGGACAAGTAAAAGTAGTCTTTGATTGATCCTTGGCTGACACAGGTATTTGAGAGAAACCAGAATAACCATCTAGAAACCAAAAATGTGTATGTTTGGATAATCTTTCTAGCATTTGATCGATAAAAGGTAAGGGGTAATGATCATTTATAGTGGTCTTATTTAATTTGCGGAAATCAATTACCATCCTATAACCTGTAATAATTCTTTGAGGAATCAATTCATCTTTATCATTAGGAACGACAGTAATACCTCCCTTCTTAGGGACACAATGGACAAGACTTACCCACTGACTATCAACAACGGGATAGATTATACCTGCCTCAAGGAGCTTTAGTATTTCCTTTCTTACCACTTCTTTCATTTTAGGATTCAGCCGTCGTTGATGATCACGGACTGGTTTAGCATCTTCTTCCAAATTTATTTTATGTTAACATAGAGTGGGACTAATGCCCTTAAGATCATCAAGAGTATACCCAATAGCAGCATGGTGCTTCTTCAGAGTTTTCAATAATCTCTCTTCCTCAAGCTCTGAAAGGTTAGCACTAATAATAACAGGATATATCTTTTTTCTCATCAAGATAAGCATATTTAAGAGTATCAGGCAACTGTTTAAGCTCAAACACGGGATCACCCTAGGGTGGAGGAGGATCCCTGTGACACCTGGATAATTAAGCTATAGTGATCCTCTGCTAATGATGTCACGGCACCTCGATTACTGTTGCTAATCTCGCATTAGTTCAAAACCGATTCAAATTCAAAATCAAAATCAAGCTAACAATAAAAGTTTTCAAGCGTCAAATCTAAAATGTTCAAATTGTAGCAAATAAATCATGGATGGTTATGGTGGTGAAACCACATTGTTATGAAATTTTTAAATACTCCAAGTTAAATAGAACATCAGCCAAAACCAATAATTACATGCCTTTTTTTAAGTATAAAATATTAAACTAATTCTTTTGGGTGCCCAAGATATAGTGGCATTAGAATAATAAGTAGTGATACTATTTTAGGAACTAAGATCATAATTATAAAAACTAAAATAGAGAGAAACTAAAAATAAAACACAAAAGGAAAAATTAAGACAAACGAAATGCCAAAAAAAGAGATAAAAGGAACCCCCCCTCATTGGGCTTCGGCCCAGCAAGCCACCAAGCCGCGTGGCCGGCCCAACCGGCCTCCCACTCCCCCCATAACCCCCACTCCCGTAACCCTAACCCCTCGTGTCGCCCCCACTTCGCCCCCCCACTCACCTCGCTCCCCCTCCGCCCCCCACTCACCTCGCCCCCCCTCCGCCCCCCGATCTAGATCGAGATCGGGGGCACGACCCATACGAGGCCGCGGCGCATGCCGCTCGCCCCCGACACCGTCGTCGGACCACCCCACCTCACGCGGGCGCCCCACCGCCACACCAACGCCGCCCCGTCCTCACCTTCTCTCGACTAGCGCCCAGCGCTCGGCGCCCCCACCCCGTCGTCGCTCGATGCCGCCACCACCGGATCGCCCTCGTTGCCATTCGCCGGCTCACCCGCTACCTCGCCGGCGCCGCCTCCTCGCCGGGCTGCATCGTCCCCGTCCCCTCCTCGCGCCGCTTCTCTGAGCCACGTTGCCCGTTCCCCTACTGTGTGGGTGAGGAACCCTCTCGACCCGCCCGATCACCGCGGCCGAGCCACGCTCACCCATCCCTGGACCGCGCGCGCACACACAATCAACCACGCCGGGCCATGCTCACGCGCATGTGTGCCCTGGCCCGCTGCTTCTCATCTCGTCCGCCTTCTGTTGCCGTTGGCCGTCGTCGTATCGGTCGACACTGGCCACCCCCGGCTGTGCCACCATCACCATGCGATGCACCGTCGTGTAGGTGTTCGAATGGACCCATCCGCGCCACGAACGACTCCTGTACGCCGTTTCCGGCGAGCTCCTATGCCGCTGCCGTTCTGTAGCTCATCGCCGATGCTAATCTGGTGGCGTGCTGTCGTTAGTCACTAATCCCCCTTAAACATTCACTAACGCCGGGGGCCCACCCGCTAAAGTAACCCTGCTTTAAAAACAAACCAATTAATAATCTGGACTATGACATATGGGGCCCGCAATCAAAAAAAGAAAGAAAGAGATTAATTAAATAATAATTGTTAATCAATTAATTAGTAATTTAATTAGTTAACTTAATTAACCTGCTTAATAACCTAATCAACCAGATTAGTTAATCAAATGTTGTTTAGTAAAACATGTATCAATGACACATGGGTCCCACTGGTCCTATTGACCAGTCAAACCGCTGACTCGGATAACCCAGTAAATGACATGCGGGTCCCATGGGCCCCTTTTGACCAATCAACGGTCCAGTCAAACGCTGACTGGACATTTGACCAGGGCCCCACCTGTCAGCCCCTTAGACACAATCTGGGTACACTTCCTGTGTACCCATAGCATTTAAATGCAAATTTAATTTTGAATTAAATTAAATCCTGAAATTAGAAAATCATTTTAAATCTTTAAATTTTTATATAAAATAAACCGTAGCTCGGATGGAAAAACTTTCTACATGAAAGTTGCTCAGAACAACGAGACGAGTCCGAATACGCAGCCCGTTCGTCCGCCACACATCCCTAGCATAGCAAACACGCAACTTTCCACCTCCGGTCCATCTGTCCGCAAACGCGAAACACCGGGAATACTTTCTCGGATGTTTCCCCCCTTCATCGGTATCACCTCCTACCGCGTTAGGGCACACCTAGCACCGCTCATTGTCATGTCATGCATCGTTATGCATATGTTTGCTTAATATTTATTGTTTCTTCCCCCTCTTCTCTCGCTAGACACCGAGACTGACGCCGCAACTACCCAGTACGACTACGGGATTGACGACCCCTCTCTCTTGCCAGAGCAACCAGGCAAGCCCCCCCTTTGATCACCAGATATCGCCTACTCTTCTCTCTACTGCTTGCATTAGAGTAGTGTAGCATGTTACTGCTTTCCGTTAATCCTATTCTGATGCATAGCCTGTCATTGTTGCTACAGCTGTTGATACCTTACCTGCAATCCTAAATGCTTAGTATAGGATGCTAGTTTATCATCAGTGGCCCTACATTCTTGTCCGTCTGCCATGCTATACTATCGGGCCATGATCACTCAGGAGGTGATCACAGGTATATACTACATACTTTATACATGATACATGTGATGACTAAAGACGGGTCGGCTCAAGGAGTACCCGCGGTTGATTCACGAATTGGGGGCTGGAAGGACATACTTTCCCGTCAGCCCTCTATGTGGATATTTGTGGCAAAGTGACAGGACAGGTTGAGACCACCTAGGAGAGAGGTGGGCCTGGCCCTAGTCGGCGTTCACGGTTATTTCAAAATAACACGTTTAACGAGATCTTGGTATTTGATCTGAGTCTGGCTAATGGCCTATATGCACTAACCATCTATATGGGGATAGTTATGGGCACTCGACGTCGTGGTATCAGCCGAAGCCTTCGTGACGTTAGCGATTGAGCGGCGCGCGCCGGGTTGGAGTGGAACACTTACTCTTGTATAAGGGAGGCTAGGTCTGATCATCGGCCGCGTATGCAACGTGCAAGTGTGCAATGGGCGATGGGCCCAGACCCCTGCGCCATAGGATATAGACCGGCGTGTTAACCTCTCTGTTGTGCCTAGGTAGGGTTGCGACGTGTTGATCTTCCGAGGCCGGGCATGACCCAGAAAAGTGTGTCCGGACAAAGGGGATCAAGCGTGTTGGGAAATGTGGTGCACCCCTGTAGGGAAGTTAATCTATTCGAATAGCCGTGATCTTCGGTAACAGGACGACTTGGAGTTGTACCTTGACCTTATGACAACTAGAACTGGTTACTTAATAAAACACACCCTTTCAAGTGCCACATACAACTCGGTGATCGCTCTCTAACAGGGCGACAAGGAGAGGATCATCGAGTAGGATTATGCTATGCGATGTTACTTGGTGAACTTACCATCTACTCTCTTCTTCTGCTGCAAGATGGAGGTTACCAGAAGCGTAGTCTTCGACAGGACTAGTTATCCCCCTCTTATTCCGGCTTTCTGCAGTTCAGCCCACATATGATACCCTTATTCCATTTGATACCAATGCATACATATGTAGTGTAGCTCCTTGCTTGCGAGTACTTTGGATGAGTACTCACGGTTGCCTTGCTCCCTCTTTCCTCCCTTTCTATACTCGATTGCTGCGACCAGACGTTGGAGCCCAGGAGCCAGACACCACCGTCGATGACGACTACTACTACTCGGGAGGTGCCTACTACTACGTGCAGCCTGCTGACGACGACCAGGAGTAGTTTAGGAGGATCCCAGGCAGGAGGCTTGCGCCTCTTTCGATCTGTATCCCAGTTTGTGCTAGCCTTCTTAAGGAAAACTTGTTTAACTTATGTTTGTACTCAGATATTGTTGCTTCCGCTGACTCGTCTATGATCGAGCTCTTGTATTCGAGCCCTCGAGGCCCCTGGCTTGTAATATGATGCTTGTATGACTTATTTTATTTGTAGAGTTGTGTTGTGATATCTTCCCGTGAGTCCCTGATCTTGATCGTACATGTTTGCGTGTATGATTAGTGTACGATTGAATCAGGGGCGTCACAAGTTGGTATCAGAGCCGACTGCCTGTATGAATTCCCCTTCCACACTCCTTGGCCGAAGTCGAGTCTAGACATTGCAAAACTTTTTACTAACATGGTTGTGTGTCTTACGGGCCCACGTCGCCATTTGGGTGGTATTAGGATCTTTTACTCCTTGATCCTTACTCTGGGACTCTCATCTCTCTCCTATTCGGGTTAAATGATTTTCTAACTCTAACTCTAGGTTCTCGTAAATACTTTCTTCCGGAGAGCCCCTCGGTCCAAACGATCGCTTGCTTCACGAGAAGATTCTGAAGACACTCTTTGATTTTCTCTCGAGACTTTGTGCCCACCACTTTTGCTATCCCTGACCACCGATAAATCCTGATAGATAACTGCTTACACTTGTAGTTCATACATCCATTCCCAGTTGCCCTTGTTATTACTTGATACCCTGAAAAATTCACCGATAATCCGAGAATCCTTTGTGCCCACCGCTTTGCAGCTCTTTTCTGCGTTAATACTCCTATGGATAAATCCTCGCACTTGTCGAGTATCCGCTCATCCCCTGTTGTTCATGTGTTTCACAAAAGTCTTCAAAATACCATTTGGTCTTCTGCAAATCCTCAGGAGCCTTTTGCCCTTGAAATTCTTGCTTACTTACATTATGGTTAATCCCATAAGTATAGTAATCTTATTGGCAGCATTTGTCACTACCATTTTGAGTCCATTGATTCAATATGTTGCGAATGCTCGCAATCCTCAATCAGATCCTATAATTCATCCTTCTACCTCAGATGTTATTTTAAAGATGAGCTGGATCTCAAGCAATCAAATTGCCATCGATTGTACCCCTAAACCTACTCAACTTATCCATCCTTAATCAGAGCGTTTGCTTTTGATCCCTTGAATGGGAAATCATAATTCCTTTGCATTTGAGCTTTGAATTAGTCAGTTGTTTCTATGATCAATGCCGTCGCATTGTTCCTTCCTCTGGTTGTGTGCCGATGCTCACATCAGCTCTATTATGGACCGTTAGATCCTTTGTTGAATTATCATCTGACAGTGTCCTTCGTATACAAAGACCTCGAGAAGTTCTTTCCCTGATACATAATACCTTTGGTAAATTGTATCCTCTGCTTTGACAACCATGCTCTACTTTCAAGCTTGTCTTAATTACTACTGAAAGTTTGTGGTATATGTTTCCACGATGCCCCGCTGGGTTGAACCTATGCCTTCCTTAATATGTGTGAACTCGAAAGCTTTCATGAGTCATACTCTTCTGGTATTTTGCTAGATAAAAATTCAACATTACAACCTCTTCAAAAATGAGAAGTGAATGAAAGGTTATGCATTGGAGAAGTGGGAGTCGACCTTGAACTTGTGTTCATGCCCATGGACACGATGTAGATCGTATCATTAAAGCTTCTCTTCAATTAAATATTCCCTTGGTATAAGTTCATCTTATATCTAGGATCTGGCCTTTTACAATCGTGGTTCCGGCCATGTTCTCCTTTAACTACCATTTCTCAAACAAGTTATAGCACTTGTCTTTTGCAAGTCAATACCCTAGTCCAACCTCTACTTTGATCTACCGTCGAGTATTACCCTCTGGTATCTCGAGAATATCTAAGAATTGTGTTACATCTTATGGGTTCTTCATCAATTGATTATTTCTCACTGATTCCAATTTTCCTGGGTTCTGGGTTGTCGTCAACCGAGGACATCGATATGCGAACTGATTCTGCATTCCGGTTTGATAACCCTAAGTAATTTTCGTTGTTTATGAGTTTACTAATCCTTCAAGTCATTCCTAGCCTGGTTGGCTATATCCTTGTCGTGTCGATCTTAACTGTGCAACCTAGTCCTTCTTCTCGGAGCACAATTTTCGACGATGACCTAATCTTACGTCGATCTTCCTCATTATACCATTTCTCCTTGAACAACGAACTTGAGTTCGAGTTCATGTCATACCCCTGGTTCCCATAACTTTTCGCTTCATCATCATTGGACTTGATGGCATCGCCGACCGATTACATCTTCATGAAATCTCTCGACAACTGTGTCGGGATCATCATCAACATCCTAAGCTCTTCCAAGATATATATCGAATTCTTGATGGGCAATACCATCCTTGCCCCTCGATGATTCGTGTTATCATCAACCACTTTATTGCCTTCCGCTCAACACAAATTGGTTCGTGTTTTGTGTTATACCTTGAGATCCTTGCTACCTTGCATTTGTTCTTCTTTACCTTGGAAGTATTACCATCTTTTATGTCAAGAATGTCGTGAGAGTTTCACCACCTCTTATGAAATTCTTGATACAGTGATGCTTCTCGCCGTCACCATTCTAACATTGAACATGCAACCCAGCCCATATTTTGGGTGCACCTTTCAACCATTGTTTAATTAAGTATTTTTTTCTCCTCCAGCATACATCGTTATACCGTTTGATATGACAACTGTTACCTCCTTGATCACATAATTGTGGAGACCTATCTTTTTGGAAATCTCAATGAATTGTCGCTGATTCCATCAGCCACCTCCTCATCCTCTTGTTGGTTTACTGATGAACTCTTGTTTTGGAACTTGCTTACATAGTTCATTTCCCGAGAATCTTACAATGTCATCTCATCAATTTGTGTTGCACCTTTTCTTCTCAGGCATACTGAGTCTGAGGTATCCAGACACCAATCGGAATGGAATCTCGGTCAGATATGATGGTTGGGACATATTTCCAAGAGTTATAACATTGGTCTTTTATATGACCCAGTAAGGTGATGTCATGCCTAGCACAACTAGCCGGAGGACCTATTGTTATAGTTTCCATTTTAGCAAGGCTAACCATTCTTCCATGAGCAAATTGTAAGACTTATTCTATAAGTTGTTACTGATGAATCCTTTGTATATCCAAGTCCAACCTTTGCTTGAAGACCTTGTCAATGCTATCTCGAAGCATGTCTGTGGTACTCCGGTTTTCAACAAGAACATTTGAAGCCCAATGCTAAATGTTTCCTGCTCAATTATCCAAACACCGCTGTATGGGTAATATCATGAAATTTCTCTCACCTTACCTAAAGAGTTTTCTACTTTGTATCATGTCATGGATATCATGCTCTGCTTGTCCTTGGGAAGGATATACCCTTGAAATATGTGTTTAAACACATTTTCCTTTCCATTGTTCTGTTTAATCTGATAGACACTTTTCCCTTTCCATTGGTTTGTTTAAACCCTTTCTATGATCTATATGATTTAAGCAGTAATAATTCCCTGCTTGTGCAAACACATCGGTGTACAACTCTGTCAGTAAGACCCTGTTACTATTGTTGATGACATTCCGGTAACCACCGATGGATGAGAACTTTGCCTATTGGTCCGCCTCGTTTGAATGAGCAGGAAAATGGTTCTGTTTGTCCCTTGCTCTTGGTACCGACGTTGTTGCTGACATATAACTGACAGGCTACCCTCTGACATGCCTTGCTAACATGATCGTGCAAGACATCACCGCCTTCCTACTTTTAACCCACATGGTGGGCCCATAACCCACAGTTCCACAGGATCGAAACCTGACTCTCCTATACACCCCCTGTTCTTAAGGTTATTCCTCGCGCGTGGCCTCGTACGTAAGCCATGAGCCACCTTCCGAAAGATCACCAATTCTGTTATCAGACACAATACTTATTCCCATTACTATGAACCCTATCACGTTTTGTTTCAGGCAATGAACGATTGCCTATCCTCTCGAAACTTCTTATTGCACCGTCTTACTTGCTCTCGGTGTTTTCTTAAGTTCCAATTCGAGAGTTACTTTCCGCCACCTTCCCCGATATTATAGACCTGATAGTCAACCTTGTGGAGGTCCATTCTCCTGGGATACCCACCCCTTAATTCTTTCGTAAGTACGATGGAGTTCCCGAAGAAAGGATGCCGACTTCATCATGATGACATGCAACAGAGAAATGAAGACATCAACGTAATGGATCGACCTCTTCGAGGAGCACAACCAAGACCAAGAAGATCCGTTAGAATTTCGTAATCAGACCTTTTCCCCTTTTCCACCTCTTTAATCTCGGGACGAGATTTCTTGTAGTGGAGGAGAATTGTGACGCCCGGATAATTAAGCTACAGTGATCCTCTGCTAATGATGTCACGACACCTCGATTACTGTTGCTAATCTCGCGTTAGTTCGAAACCGATTCAAATTCAAAATCAAAATCAAGCTAACAATAAAAGTTTTCAACCGTCAAATCTAAAATGTTCAAATTGTAGCAAATAAATCATGGATGGTTATGGTGGTGAAACCACATTGTTATGAAATTTTTAAATACTCCAAGTTAAATAGAACATCAGACAAAACCAATAGTTACATGCCTTTTTTAAAGTATAAAATATTAAACTAATTCTTTTGGGTGCCCAAGATATAGTGGCATTAGAATAATAAGTAGTGATACTATTTTAGGAACTAAGATCATAATTATAAAAACTAAAATAGAGAGAAACTAAAATTAAAACACAAAAGGAAAAATTAAGACAAACAAAATGCCAAAAAAAAGAGATAAAAGGAACCCTCCCCCTCATTGGGCTTCGGCCCAGCAAGCCACCAGGCCGCCTGGCTGGCCCAACCGGCCTCGCACTCCCCCCATAACCCCCACTCCCGTAACCCTAACCCCCCCGTGATGACTAAAGACGGGTCGGCTCGAGGAGTACCCGCGGTTGATTCACGAATTGGGGGCTGGAAGGACATACTTTCCCGTCAGCCCTCGGTGTGGATCTTTGTGGCAAAGCGACAGGGCAGGTTGAGACCACCTAGGAGAGAGGTGGGCCTGGCCCTGGTCGGCGTTCACGGTTATTTCAAAATAACACGTTTAACGAGATCTTGGTATTTGATCTGAGTCTGGCTAATGGCCTATACGCACTAACCATCTACGCAGGGACAGTTATGGGCACTCGACGTCGTGGTATCAGCCGAAGCCTTCGTGACGTTAGCGATTGAGCGGCGCGCGCTGGGTTGGACTGGAACGCCTACTCTTGTATAAGGGAGGCTAGGTCTGCTCACCTGCCGTGTACGCAACGTGCAGGTGTGCAATGGGCGATGGGCCCAGACCCCTGCGCCATAGGATTTAGACCGGCGTGCTGACCTCTCTGTTGTGCCTAGGTAGGGCTGCGACGTGTTGATCTTCCGAGGCCGGGCATGACCCAGAAAAGTGTGTCCGGACAAAGGGGATCGAGCGTGTTGGGAAATGTGGTGCACCCCTACAGGGAAGTTAATCTATTCGAATAGCCGTGATCTTCGGTAACAGGACGACTTGGAGTTGTACCTTGACCTTATGACAACTAGAACTGGTTACTTAATAAAACACACCCTTTCAAGTGCCAGATACAACTCGGTGATCGCTCTCTAACAGGGCGACGAGGAGAGGATCATCGAGTAGGATTATGCTATGCGATGTTACTTGGTGAACTTACCATCTACTCTCTTCTTCTGCTGCAAGATGGAGGTTACCAAAAGCATAGTCTTCGACAGGACTAGTTATCCCCCTCTTATTCCGGCTTTCTACAGTTCAGCCCACATATGATACCCTTATTCCATTTGATACCAATGCATACATATGTAGTGTAGCTCCTTGCTTGCGAGTACTTTGGATGAGTACTCACGGTTGCCTTGCTCCCTCTTTCCCCCATTTCTATACTCGATTGCTGCGACCATAAGTTGGAGCCCAGGAGCCAGACGCCACCGTCGACGATGACTACTACTACTCGGGAGGTGCCTACTACTACGTGCAGCCCGCTGACGACGACCAGGAGTAGTTTAGGAGGATCCCAGGCAGGAGGCCTGCACCTCTTTCGATCTGTATCCCAGTTTGTGCTAGTCTTCTTAAGGCAAACTTGTTTAACTTATGTCTGTACTCAGATATTATTGCTTCCGCTGACTCGTCTATGATTGAGCTCTTGTATTCAAGCCCTTGAGGCCTCTGGCTTGTAATATGATGCTTGTATGACTTATTTTATTTGTAGAGTTGTGTTGTGATATCTTCCCGTGAGTCCCTGATCTTGATCGTACACGTTTGCGTGTATGATTAGTGTACGATTGAATCGGGGGCGTCTCAATCCCCTAGGATTTCAACAGGCAAATTGTGTTCCAGAATAGGTTCTTGTTTAAATAATACTTCATTTATTTCCCTTCTTTCATTCATAAACATATCATTTTCATGGTCTAGCAAATATTGTTCTAAAGGATCACTAGGAGGTACGGCAATAGAAGCAAGACCAATAATTTCATCCTTACTAGGTAATTCTTCTTCACGGTGTTGTCTACTAAATTTAGAGAAATTAAATTCATGAGACATATCATCTAAACCGATAGTAACAACAACCTTTTTGCAATCTATATTAGCATTAACAGTGTTTAAGAATGGTCTACCAAATATAATGGGACAAAAGCTATCTTGTGGGGAACCAAGAACAAGAAAATCAGCAGGATATTTAGTTTTCCCACACAAGACTTCAACATCTCTAACAATTCCCATAGGTGAAATGGTATCTCTATTGGCAAGTTTAATTGTGACATCAATATCTTCAATCTCAGCAGGTGCAATATCATGCATAATTTCTTTGTATAAGGCGTAAGGTATTGCACTAGCACTAGCACCCATATCACATAAGCCATGATACCAATGATCTCCTATTTCAACAGAAATAACAGGCATGCCTACCACATGTCTGTTTTTATCTTTAGCACAAGGTTTAGCAATTCTAGCAGTCTCATCAAGGAAATGAATAACATTCCCATCAATATTATCAGACAAGAGATCTTTAACAATAGCAATATCAGGTTCAACTTTGATTTGCTCAGAAGGTGTATAAGTTTTAGTGTTGCTTTTACGAACCACAGTTGAAGCTTTAACATGATCCTTTATCCTAATAAGGAAAGGTGGTTTCTCAACATAAGAAGTAGGAACAATAGGATCATTATAAGTGATAGTCTTTTCTTCAACTTTAATAGGTGCAGCTACTTTTACTTCTATGGGAGGATGATATTTAAACCACTTCTCCTTGAGGAGATCAACATAAGTAGCAAAAGATTCACAGAAAGAAGCTACTATCTCATAGTCAAGTCCATATTTAGTGCTAAATTTACGGAAAACATCGGTATCCATAAAAGATTTAACACAATCAAACTTAGGTGGCATACCTGACTCCTTACCTTCGTCGAGGTCCCAATCTTCAGAGTTGCGTTTAATTCTTTCCAATAAATCCCATTTGAATTCAATAGTCTTCTTAATAAAAGAGCCAACACAAGAAGTATCGAGCATGGTGCGATCATTTCTCTTGAGAGCTCATGATTGGGGCATGAATATAACATTGATTTAAGCCTCCCCCAAGCTTGAGCGATGCTTTCTCCTTCGCAAGGCCAAAAATTATATATATAATTGCGATCACGATGAACAAGATGCATATGATAAAACTTCTGATGAAATTCCAATTTCAATCGTTTGTAGTTCCATGACCCCGTATCATCACATAGCCTATACCATGTCAATGCACCTTCCTTCAAAGATAAAGGGAAGACCTTCTTCTTAACAACATCTCCGGGTACACCTGCAAGCTAAAATAATCCACAAACTTCATCCATATATATTAGGTGTTTACCAGGATGCATTGTTCTGTCTCGTGCAAAAGGATTATCTAGCAGTTTTTCTATCATACCCGAAGGAATTTCAAAGCAGACATTTTCATTTTCATTTTCAGTAGGTTGAGGAGCAACTCTTTACTCTACTGGTCGGGGTGAAGATACCCCAAACAAGCCTCTCAGAGGATTACTTTCCATAGTAACAAGTGACAGTAAATTTCAGCACACTATATAAATTTTTTCTTACCAAATTCCACCTACCAAAGGCGCTTCACTCCCCGGCAACAGCGCCAGAAAAGAGTCTTGATGACCCACAAGTATAGGGGATCTATCGTAGTCCTTTCGATAAGTAAGAGTGTCGAACCCAACGAGGAGCAGAAGGAAATGATAAGCGGTTTCCAGAAAGGTATTCTCTGCAAGTACTGAAATAAGTGGTAACGTATAGTTTTGTGATAGGATAATTTGTAACGAGCAACAAGTAACAAAAGTAAATAAAGTGCAGCAAGGTGGCCCAATCCTTTTTGTAGCAAAGGACAAGCCTGGACAAACTCTTATATAGAGAAAAGCGCTCCCGAGGACACATGGGAAGATCGTCAAGCTAGTTTTCATCACATTCGTATGATTCGCGTTCGGTACTTTGATAATTTGGTATGTGGATGGACCGGTGCTTGGGTACTGTCCTTACTTGGACAAACATCCCACTTATGATTAACCTGTATTGCAAGCATCTGCAACTACAACAAAAGTATTAAGGTAAACCTAACCATAGCATGAAACATATGGATCCAAATCAGCCCCTTACGAAGCAATGAATAAACTAGGGTTTAAGCTTCTGTCACTCTAGCAACCCATCATCTACTTATTACTTCCCAATGCCTTCCTCTAGGCCCAAACAATGGTGAAGTGTTATGTAGTCGATGTTCACATAACACCACTAGAGGAGAGACAACATACATCTCATCAAAATATCGAACGAATACCAAATTCACATGACTACTAATAGCAAGACTTCTCTCATGTCCTTAGGAACAAACATAACTACTGACAAAACATATTCATGTTCATAATCAGAGGGGTATTAATATGCATATAGGATCTGAACATATGATCTTCCACCAAATAAACCAACTAGCATGAACTACAAGGAGTAATTAACACTACTAGCAACCTACTAGTACCAATCCCGGACTTGGAGACAAGAATTGGATACAAGAGATGAACTAGGGTTTTGAGAGGAGATGGTGCTGATGAAGATGTTGATGGAGATTGCCCTCTCCCGATGATAGGAGCGTTGGTGATGACGATGGCGATGAGTTCCCCCTCCCGGAGGGAAGTTACCCCGCCAGAACAGCTCCGCCAGAGCCCTAGATTGGTTCTGCCTCGTGGCGGCGGAGTTTCGTCCGAGAAGATGGCTTATGATTTTTTTCCATCGAAAGACTTCATATAGCAGAAGATGGCCACCGGAGGGCCACCAGGGGGCCCACGAGGGAGGGGGCGTGCCCAGGGTGGTAGGGCGCGCCCCCACCCTCGTGGGCAGGGTGTGGCCCCCCCTGGTGAACTTCTTGCGCCCAATATTTATTATATATTCTGAAAACGTCTTCCGTGAAGTTTCAGGACTTTTGGAGCTGTGCAGAATAGGTCTCTAATATTTGCTCCTTTTCCAGCCCAGAATCCCAGCTGCCGGCATTCTCCCTCTTTATGTAAACCTTGTAAAATAAGAGAGAATAGGCATAAGTATTGTGACATAATGTGTAATAACAGCCCATGATGCAATAAATACCGATATAAAAGCATGATGCAAAATGGACATATCACATATGGAATTTATTTAAGAAAACTCGGCGAAAGCCTATCATTTTGACCATAAGCATGC
The DNA here is from genome assembly GCF_002162155.2 of Triticum dicoccoides. Taxonomy (NCBI): domain Eukaryota; kingdom Viridiplantae; phylum Streptophyta; class Magnoliopsida; order Poales; family Poaceae; genus Triticum; species Triticum dicoccoides. The sequence continues at coordinate 130,287,733 of NC_041382.1, read as the reverse complement.
AATTCTAGGGATGATTATAGGAGACATGGTTATTGTCAACCATTGTTTCTTGCGAAAGTCACTTTTTGCACAACATTGATGTTGGCTGGAAATGAATGCATCGTCATCGTAGAAGTTGTGGTGCTATTTTATAAGAAAACATAATTGCAGACAAACACTGGTTAAAAACATTAAGAAAATGTTTAGATTCTTCCAAAATGTGAAGGAAAGGAAAGAGTCTTGTACTAATTTTCACAAGTAGTCCTACAACCCAGAGTATGTTGTAGGAAAAAATTCCATGTACTTTCATTCATATGAAATTCCTCTTAAATTCATTTGTTCGAAATGTGGCCCTAGTCGTTTCTAAAAATATAGGGTGACCCCCTCCCTCCTTCGCTAATGAATCACATTAAACATATAGATTTTTTTAAAAAAAACTCAGTAAAAACCTATTCAATTTGACCATAAGTATGCAATTTCGGTGATGATCATAGGAAACATGACTATTGTCAAGCCATTGCTTCTTGCGAGGGTCACTTTTCTAGAAAGCACTGGTATTCGCGGGAAATGAATGCCTCGTCATCCTAGATGAAATCGTGGTGCTAAGATAGCGTAACTGAAGACAGCACACTGATGAAAAAAACATTACGTAGGTTTATGGATTGCTAACACATGCACTTATAGAACTATGTAAATAAATAACCAAATTAGGGGGTGCTTGACTAATCTTATTGACAATTATTGTGGGAGACACATCGTGCTATGCTAACTATATATGCCAACCTCAATTAAGCAATGCCCGAAGACAAGTGGTGGAATGAACACGAAAAATGAAACAACTTTTATTTAGCTTAACTATAAGAACATTTTTAATTGAATAAACTGACACAACCTTAGTTCAAACAGAGTGTTGAGAAAGAAAAAACACCCCATGAAAGTCAACGAGCCATGCCTGTCATTTCGGACATTACCCAGGAACAAATAGTTCGACGCGTGTCTATATATCGCCACGCGAGTTGGAACGTAGTGTCCAGTTGGGCCGGCCCATTTTTTCTCATTCATTTTTTTTCTTTTGATCATATTTCAAAGAAATTTAAACACCTATATTCCAAAAATATAAAGATTTTTTTTAAAATGTTAAGAAACTGTAAAAAAATTGTTAGGATGTTCAAAAAATGATGGCAGCGTTAAAACAATGTTTGTGACATTTTAAAAATGTTCGCCAGTTTTTAAAACAAATATACGTGATATTTTCTAAAAAAATATACAATGTAAAAAAGTTTGTGTGATTCAAAAAATGTATGTTACATTAAAAAAGTTATATCATGACTTTTTTCAAAAATGTCTATGCAATCTACAAAAATATTCTCATAGTTTTAAAAGGTCTAAGCTGTACTTGAAATATGTTTGACACATAGTCAAAAAAGGTTAAAAATGTATTTGGAGAAACTGTTAATCATGTGTAAACCCTAAGAAACCGGTGAAGAAACCCAGAACACCAAAACCCAAAAGAAAACAGTTGAAAACCGACACAGAAAAGCAAAATAGGTAAGAGGAAAAAGTTGGGACGGCCCAATTATATATCGCCTAACGCGAGTTGGAACGTAGTGGCCAGTTGGGACGGCCCAATTATCTTAAGGTTTAGTTCGTATTTCTTTGTTTTGTCATTATTATTTTTCTTTAAATCATATTTCCAAGAAATTTAACACTCATATATTCCTTTTTTTAAAGAATGTTACCGCAATGTACAAAAAATGTTTGGATTTTTTAAAACGTTGATAGCGTTAATTTACATTGCATGATATTACAAAAATGTACATTAAAAATATACGCGCGGACGCCAGAGACGCGGCCTAGTTAGGAACCGGTAGTGAACCAACCTGGGGTTAGATGGTTACTAGGACAATGGTATTCTCAGCCCATCAGAGTTCAAGTCCTAGACTTGACATTAGTGCTTGCATTTTCCTGAATTTATTTCACGCTTTTCGATGATGTGACGTTCCCGTTGACTACAAGGTGTCGGTGGGAATTTCGTCAATCTCAAGATACTATGACGGCTCAGTCTCTCGGAGGTGCTTATAGAGGTAAGGTATGCGTGTGTGCGTTCATATGGACGAGTGTATGCTCGTGTATGTGAGCGATTTTGATTATACCGTATTAAAAAAAATAAATCGGTACGGGTGA
>NC_041382.1:130281898-130284925 GCF_002162155.2 Triticum dicoccoides | reverse complement strand
TATATAGCTCCCGCGGAAAGTTGAGCCACGGGCTTGGTCCGAGCTGAGAATATGTCTCCTCTTTTCCACGTCTTGTTAATTCTTCTCATTTTGCATAACCCGGCGGTATCAAAACAGATGAAACCTGTCACCAAAGCAGCTGAAGCAAATCACAGCAAGCCATCCCACGAGAGGCATAGCTAACAATCTCCACTCATCACGTGTAGTGGCACGAGAATCGATCCCTAATCCTCCAACTTAGCAGCAACACCACGCCACTTTCGTCACGACAGGCGATCAATGCCTCTTATCTTTCCGCGACACAAGGATAAGTGATGCTCGATCTGTGAAGAGAAGATCGCGCCAGATCTCATTCAACTTTCGAGCAAGGATTCTGCAATCAGTTCGGAGACGGAGAGCAATCTGGCACCCGTGCCATCAAATCTCTGTCCTGGCTATCTCGAACACATGCTAGTCACTGATTTCGTATATGTAAACAGACGACTACCTATCCAAAAGAATGCTACAGTACTACAGTAGTAAGATTGGTGAGATGTGTCTAGTACGTATCATAAATTCATAATGTTAAATTTCGTAGATTTTTTTGCTAAAACAGTCCAATGTACAGGTAGAGGACTGCTGATATCTAAAACACTGCCTGTTTACGAACATGGAGTGAGCATTACAGTAGTGAGATGTCACCTGTCACTGACCCACTGCATCTAGGCTTCATTGTTAGCCCTTCTCATCGCCTCTTTTCCTCGGAGGAAAAAGCAGACGGGGAAAAGTTTGGGCAAAGGCGCTTAAATGCTCCGTGAAAGGCAGCAGATGCGACGCAAATTTTGCTCGGTATGGATAGACAGCGAAGGGGACCGAAGCTCGGAAGGAAAAATGTCAGTTGGTTTCTTAAACTTTGCTTGGATCATAAGATGTATGGCATCGCCAATTATTGCCGTGCGAGGTTGCAGCATACGCATTATGCTCAAGCCGAGGCGCATTTGCTAGTGCCAGAAGTGAAACAAAAGAGAGGCGACGGAAACCACAGGACAAGAGAGACGGGCTCGAAATGAACAAAGTTGTCACCATAGGGAAGAAATGCAGCTTGGAGGTTGCACTTGGTTAGCATCTCTGGTTGTAAAGAGAGATGCTATATAAGCTAACGATTTTCATGGGCTTTTCCCCCCGAAAAGAAGGTGGAAACCATGGCTTCTACATCAATTTATTCACACAACCATGCTTGTTAATGTTGATGTCAGGCGACAGGGCCAAAATCATCAATATGCGGAGTACTCCTCATTTTTATTTACTCTGCATATTAGTTTTGACCTAAGTCAAACTTTATATTTACCAAATTTATTGAAAATAATCTAAACTTTCGCAATAAATAAATAAATAAATATATATAATAAAAATGTTGAATGATGATTCTAATGGTATTGATTCGGTATTGTGGATGTTATTTATTTTTGTATAAACTTGCTCAAAGTTTAGAAAGTTTGACCCAAGACAAAACTAATTTGCGAAGTAAATAAAAACGGAGGGAGTACATAGAAAAACAACTACTGCAGAACTATTACAAGATATGAATGTAACACGTACGACTAGGTTGACTTCTTCCGCGACAAGCCTTCAGGAAGGGATAAACGCCCTCATGACACCTCATCCCAGAGACAATGTCTTCAACAAGATTTTCATGGGTTGTCTTAGTCTGACTTTTTCTTTCAGCTCTGGCTTTCCTTTCTTCACCCCGATGGCCGGTTGCCATTGCCTTGAGAGAAGGGCCATGTGGGGTGCCGGACGACATGCAAGGTGGTCGTCGGAGGCAAGGAACGTTAGGAGGAGGAGGCAGCGGAGGAGTGGAGACGATCAAGCAAGAGAGAGGGGGGAGGGAGGCTGCCTTGCACAAGAGAGGGAATATTTTGCCGAGAGTTTGTTTTGACTCCTTAAACTTAGAAGAGAATAAACAATTCTTCTTAAATATTTAAGGAGTTAAAGGTGTTGAGAGTTCAACAAAATACAACTTAACTCCCCGAAAACGTTTTTTTAGAAGTTAAGCCCTTTTAAACTTCAGTTAGAGATGCCATTAAATTGTCTACAACCACAATTCACGAATCCGGCCCTTAAGCATCCACGGACAGCGCGCCGGATCATCCCCTAAAATGTCTGCATCCACAACTGTCTTCCTCATTTAGCAAATTTTGAACCCCTTACAATCATGCAACATTAAAACAACAAACATAATTCATCTAGGTCAATACACATAGCAACATATAGGCTTGACTACCAAAAATTGGCATGTTCTACTAGCTATAAAATATGGCTATGGAGTAAATTCACCCACGACCATCCTTGCCCTTGCCGTCTTTGTTGCGGAAATAGCGATCAAAGAGGCAATATGGGTCGACCCGAATATGCTCATTGCTGGAGCTGTCCGATCCATCACCGACATCCTCCTCCTCTTTTTGGGGACAGTGAGACAAGGGCACATACTGCCAGGGTTTAATCCTTTGCGAGGGCACGCGTCGTCCAGACTTGCCGCTTCGCCAGGATGCGGGCACTCGTGAAGGGCATCCTTGGTCTTGTTCAACACAGCGCATCACAGCCTCCGTGATGTGAGTCAACTTCTTCCTCGCACGGCGGACACTACTCTACTCGACGCATCTGTGGTGGTGTTGTCTAGCGGCGTTGACCTTAGACTCATAGTCCGACGTCGTGGAGACGAGGCTCCACCGAATGGGTTGCGCTGCCAGCCCGGGGCAGTCCGGTTGGGCATGGTGGTCCCTCCACCCGATTCTCGCAATCTATGGTTTCGCCGCGGTCACGCGTCTCAAGCCGTCAGCGCCGTTGGATCCAAGCCCTACTTGCACGGGTACAATGGATTCCCACTAGAGAGACTCTAACGTCGGGTCTTGGATTTCCTCCCGAGACCCCGGGAGAATCAGTCGGCCGGCTAACTCCTCATCCCCGCATGGGACGAGTTCCCAGTCGATGGATCAAAAGTATTCGACTGCCGGCCATGTCGAAGAAGGCTAGAGATCGTCAAAAAGG
>NC_041382.1:130212795-130281714 GCF_002162155.2 Triticum dicoccoides | reverse complement strand
GTGGAATGAAAGTGGATTAGCTAGAGTTTGGCTCGGGATGCGAATAGGGACACATTTTTGTGAAGTTGAGGTGGCCTAACGTGGACCGGGTCTGACATGGCGAACATGTCTGGATGTCCCCCTACCTGCCCTACATATGAGCTTGTTATGAGAGGTGCTGAACATATCCGACATATATGATGGTTTTATCCGACATATATGATGGTTTAAGGGACCCAGTTGTTGGGGAACGTAGCAGAAATTCAAAATTTTCCTACGTGTCACCAAGATCTATCTATGGAGAAACCAGCAACGAGGGGAAGGAGAGTGCATCTACATACCCTTGTAGATCGCTAAGCGGAAGCGTTCAAGTGAACGGGGTTGATGGAGTCGTACTCGTCGTGATCCAAATCACCGATGATCCTAGTGCCGAACGGACGGCACCTCCGTGTTCAATGCACGTACAGCCCAGTGACGTCTCCTACGCCTTGATCCAGCAAGGGGAGAAGGAGAGGTTGGGGAAGACTCCATCCAACAGCAGCACGACGGTGTGGTGGTGGTGGAGGAGCGCGGGACTCCAGCAGGGCTTCGCCAAGCACTACGAGAGACGAGGAGGAAGAGGGGTAGGGCTGCACCAACAGGGAGATTCAATCGTGTCTCTGGCAGCCCAAAACCTCAAGTATATATAGGGGGAGGGGAGGGGCTATGCCCCCACCTAGGTTTCCACCCCTAGGGGTGGCGGCCAGCCCTAGATCCCATCTACGGGGGCGGCCAAGGGGGGGAGAGAGGGGGGCGCACCACTAGGTGGGCCTTAGGCCCATCTGAGCCTAGGGTTTGCCCCCTTCCACTCTCCCTTGCGCCTTGGGCCTTGGTGGGGGGGGGGGAGCGCACTAGCCCACCTGGGGCTGGTTCCCTCCCACACTTGGCCCATGCAGCCCTCCTGGGCTGGTGTCCCCACTTGGTGGACCACCGGGACCCTCCCGGTGGTCCCGGTACATTACCGATAAAACCCGAAACTTTTCCGGCGACCAAAACAGGACTTCCCATATATAAATCTTTACCTCCGGACCATTCCAGAACTCCTCGTGATGTCCAGGATCTCATCCGAGACTCCGAACAACATTCGGTAACCGCGTTCATACTTTCCCTATAACCCTAGCGTCATCGAACCTTAAGTGTGTAGACCCTACGGGTTCGGGAAACATGCAGACATGACCGAGACACCTCTCCGGTCAATAACCAACAGTGGGATCTGGATACCCATGCTGGCTCCCACATGCTCCACGATGATCTCATCGGATGAACCACGATGTCAAGGACTTAATCAATCCCGTATACAATTCCCTTTGTCTATCGGTACGATGCTTGCCCGAGATTCGATCGTCGGTATCCCGATACCTTGTTCAATCTCGTTACCGGCAAGTCTCTTTACTCGTTCCGTAACACATCATTCCATGATCAACTCCTTGATCACATTGTGCACATTATGATGATGTCCTACCGAGTGGGCCCAGAGATACCTCTCCGTTTACACGGAGTGACAAATCCCAGTCTCGATTCGTGCCAACCCAACAGACACTTTCGGAGATACCTGTAGTGTACCTTTATAGCCACTCAGTTACGTTGTGACGTTTGGCACACCCAAAGCACTCCTACGGTATCCGGGAGTTGCACAATCTCATGGTCTAAGGAAATGATACTTGACATTTAGAAAAGCTTTAGCATACGAACTACATGATCTTGTGCTAGGCTTAGGATTGGGTCTTGTCCATCACATCATTATTCTAATGATGTGATCCCGTTATCAATGACATCCAATGTCCATGGTCAGGAAACCGTAACCATCTATTGATCAACGAGCTAGTCAAACTAGAGGCTTACTAGGGACATGGTGTTGTCTATGTATCCACACATGTATCTGAGTTTCCTATCAATACAATTCTAGCGTGGATAATAAATAATTATCATGAACAAGGAAATATAATAATAACTAATTTATTATTGCCTCTAGGGCATATTTCCAACAGTCTCCCACTTGCACTAGAGTCAATAATCCAGTTCACATTGCTATGTGACTAACACTCAAGGTCACATCCCCATGTGACTAACACCCAAAGAGTTTACTAGAGTCAATAATCTAGTTCACATTACCATGTGATTAACACTCGATGAGTTCTGGGTTTGATCATGTTATGCTTGTGAGAGATGTTATGGTCAACGGGTCTGAATCTTTCAGATCCGTGTGTGCTTTACAAATCTCTATGTCATCTCCCAGATGCAGCTACCACGTTCTATTTGGAGCTATTCCAAATAACTGTTCCACTATACGAATCCAGTTTACTACTCAGAATAATCTGGATTAGTGTCAAAGTTTGCATCGGTGTAACCTTTTACGATGAATTCTTTTACCACCTCCATAATCGAGAAAATTCCTTAGTCCACTAGTTACTAAGGATAACTTTGACCGCTGTCCTGTGATCCATTCTTGGATCACTCTTGTACCCCTTGACTGACTCATGGCAAGGCACACTTCAGGTGCGGTACATAGCATAGCATACTGTAGAGCCTACGTCTAAAGCATAGGGGACGACCTTCGTCCTTTCTCTCTATTCTGCTGCGGTCAGAATTCGAGTCTTACTCAATGTTCACACCTTATAACACAGCCAAGAACTCCTTCTTTGCCGATCCATTTTGAACTCCTTCAAAATCATGTCAAGGTATGTGCTCATTTGAAAGTACCATTAAGCGTTTTAATCTATCCTTATAGATCTTGATGCTCAATGTTCAAGTAGCTTAATCCAGGCTTTCCATTGAAAAACACTTTCCAAATAACCCTATATGCTTTCCAGAAATTCTACGTCATTTCTGATCAACAATATGTCAACAACATATATTCATCAGAAATTCTATAGTGCTCCCAATCACTTCTTTGGAAATACAAGTTTCTCATAAACTTTGTATACACCCAAAATCTTTGATCATCTCATCAAAGCATACATTCCAACTCCGAGATGCTTACTCCAGTCCTTAGAAGGATTGCTGGAGCTTTGCATGCTTATTAGCATCTTTCAGGATTGACAAAACCTTCCGGTTGTATCACATACAACCTTTCCTCAAGAAAATCGTCGAGGAAACAATGTTTTGACATCCTATCTGCAAGATTTCATAAATAATGCAGTAATCGCTAATATAATTCCAACAGACTCTTAGCATCGCTACGAGTGAGAAAGTCTCATCGTAGTCAACTCCTTGAACTTGTCGGAAAACATCTTAACGACAAGTCGAGCTTTCCTAATGGTGATACTTACCATCATTGTCCGTCTTCCTTTTAAAATCCATATGTACCTAACAGTCTTACGACCATCAAGTAGTTCTTCCAAAGTCTACACTTTGTTTTCATATATGGATCCTCTCTCGGATTATATGGCCTCGAGTCATTCTGGAATCCAGGCCCACCATCGCTTCTCCATAGCTCGTAGGTTCATTGTTGTCTAGCAACATGACTTCCAAGACAGGATTACGTACCACTCTAAAGTAGTACGCATCCTTGTCATCCCACGAGGTTTGGTAGTGACTTGATCTGAAATTTCATGATCACTATCATAAGCTTCCACTTCAATTGGTGTAGGTGCCACAGGAACAACTCCCTGTGCCCTGCCACACACTAGTTGAAGAGACGGTTCAATAACCTCATCAAGTCTCCACCATCCTCCCACTCAATTCTTTCGAGAGAAACTTTTTCCTCGAGAAAGGACCCGATTCTAGAAACAATCCCTTATTGCTTTCGGATCTGAGAAAGGAGGTATACCCAACTGTTTTGGGTGTCCTATGAAGATGCATTTATCCGCTTTGGGTTTGAGCTTATCAGCCTGAAACTTTTTCACATAAGCGTCGCAGCCCCAAACTTTTAAAAAATGACAGCTTAGGTTTCTCTAAACCATAGTTCATACGGTGTCATCTCATCGGAATTACGTGGTTCCCTATTTAAAGTGAATGTGGTTGTCTCTAATGCCTAACCCATAAACTATCGTGGTAATTCGATAAGAGACATCATGGTATGCATCATATCCAATAGGATGCAGTTATGATGTTCGGACACACCATCACACTATGGTGTTCCAGGCTGTATTAGTTGTGAAACAATTTCCACAATGTCTTAATTCTGTGCCAAACTCGTAATTCAGATATTCATCTCTATGATCATATCATAGATCTTTTATCCTCTTGTCACGACGATCTTTCAACTTCACCCTGAAATTACTTGAACCTTTCAATAATTCAGACTCGTGATTCATCAAGTAAATATACTCAACATCTACTCAAATCATCTGTGAAGTAAGAACATAACGATATCCACTACACGCATCAGCACTCATTGGACTGCACACATCAGAATGTATTACTTCCAACAAGTTGCTTTCTAGTTCCATTTTACTAAAAACGAGGCTTTCAGTCATCTTGCCCATGTGGTATGATTTGCATGTCTCAAGTGATTCAAAATCAAATGAGTCCAAACGGTCCATTTGCACGGAGTTTCTTCATGCATATACACCAATAGACATGGTTCGCATGTCTCAAACTTTTCAAAACAAGTGAGCCCAAAGATCCATCAACATAGAGCTTCTTCATGCGTTTTATATCAATATGACTCAAATTGCAGTGCCACATTTGTGTGGTACTATCATTACTATCTTATACCTTTGGCATGAAAATGTGTATCACTACGATCGGGATGGTATTATTCAAATAAATAGAGTAACCATTATTCTCCTTAAATGAATAACCATATTGTGATAGACATAATCCAATCATGTATATGCTCAACGCAAACACCAAATAACAATTATTTAGGTTTTAATACCAATCTCGATGGTAGAGGGAGCGTACGATATTTGATCAACCTTGGAAATACTTCCAACACATATCGTCATCTCACCTTTTAGCTAGTCTCCGTTTATTCCGTAGCCTTTTGTTTCGAGTTACTAACACTTAGCAACCGAACCGGTATCTAATACCCTGGTGCTACTAGGAGTACTAGTAAAGTACACATTATAATGCATATCCAATATACTTCTGTCGACCTTGCCAGCCTTCTCATCTACCAAGTATCTAGGGTGGTTCTGCTTCAGTGACTGTTCCCCTTATTACAGAAGCACTCAGTCTCGGGCTTGGGTTCAACTTTGGGTTTCTTCACTAGAGCAGCAGCTGATTTGCCGTTTCATGAAGTATCCCTTTTTGCCCTTGCCCTTCTTGAAACTAGTGGTTTCACCAACCATTAACAATTGATGCTCCTTCTTGATTTCTACTTTTGTGGTGTCAAACATCGCGAATATCTCAAGGATCATCATATATGTCCCTGATATATTATAGTTCATCACGAAGCTCTAGCAGCTTGGTGGTAATGACTTCGGAGAAACATCACTATCTCATCTGGAAGATCAACTCCCACTCGATTCAAATGATTGTTGTACTCAGACAATCTGAGCACAAGCTCAACAATTGAGCTTTTCTCCCTTAGTTTGCAGGCTAAGAAAATTCGTCGGAGGTCTTATACCTCTTGACGTGGGCACGAGCCTGAAATCCCAATTTCAGCCCTCGAAACATCTCATATGTTTCGCGACGTTTCAAAACGTCTTCGGTGCCTCAACTCTAAACCGTTTAACTGAACTATCACGTAGTTATCAAAATGTGTATGTCAGATGTTCGCAACATCCACAGACGACGTTCGAGGTTCAGCACACTGAGTGGTGCATTAAGGACATAAGCCTTCTATGAAGCAATGAGGACAATCCTCAGTTTACGGACCTAGTCCGCATAATTGCTACTATCAACTTTTAACTAAATTTTCTCTAGGAACATATCTAAACAGCAGAACTGAAGCGCGAGCTATGGCATAATTTGCGAAGACCTTTTGACTATGTTCAGGATAATTAAGTTCATCTTATGAACTCCCGCTCAGATAGACATCCCTCTAGTCATCTAAGTGATTACATGATCCGAGTCAACTAGGCCGTGTCCGATCATCACGTGAGACGGACTAGTCAACATCGGTGAACATCTTCATGTTGATCGTATCTTCTATACGACTCATGTTCGACCTTTCGGTCTTCTGTGTTCCGAGGCCATGTCTGTACATGCTAGGCTCGTCAAGTCAACCTAAGTGTTTCGCATGTGTTCCGAGGCCATGTCTGTACATGATAGGCTCGTCAACACCCGTTGTATTCGAACGTAAGAATCTATCACACCCGATCATCACATGGTGCTTTGAAACGACGAACTTTCACAACGGTGCACAGTTAGGGGGAACACTTTCTTGAAAAATTTAATGAAGGATCATCTTATTTACTACCGTCGTTCTAAGCAAATAAGATGCAAAAACATGATAAACATCACATGCAATCAAAAAGTGACATGATATGGCCAATATCATTTTGCTCCTTTTGATCTCCATCTTCGGGGCTCCATGATCATCGTTGTCACCGGCATGACACCATGATCTCCATCATCATGATCTCCATCATCGTGTCTTCATGAAGTTGTCTCGCCAACTATTACTTCTACTACTACAGCTAACGGTTAGCAATAAAGTAAAGTAATTACATGGCATTGTTCAATGACACGCAGGTCATACAATAAATAAAGACAACTCCTATGGCTCCTGCCGGTTGTCATACTCATCGACATGCAAGTCGTGATTCCTATTACAAGAACATGATCAATCTCATACATCACATATCATTCATCACATTCTTCTTGGCCATATCACATCACATAGCATACCCTGCAAAAACAAGTTAGACGTCCTCTAATTGTTGTTTGCATGTTTTATGTGGCTGCTATGGGTTTCTAGCAAGAACGTTTCTTACCTACGCAAAAACCACAACGTGATATGCCAATTGCTATTTACCCTTCATAAGGACCCTTTTCATCGAATCCGATCCGACTAAAGTGGGAGAGACAGACACCCGCCAGCCACCTTATGCAACTAGTGCATGTCAGTCGGTGGAACCGGTCTCCGTAAGCGTACGTGTAAGGTTGGTCCGGGCCGCTTCATCCCACGATGCCGCCGAATCAAGATAAGACTAGTAATGGCAAGATAATTGACAATATCGACGCCCACAACTACTTTTTGTTCTACTCGTGCATAGTAACTATGCATAGACCTAGACCTAGCTCATGATGCCACTGTTGGGGAACGTAGCAGAAATTCAAAATTTTCCTACGTGTCACCAAGATCTATCTATGGAGAAACCAGCAACGAGGGGAAGGAGAGTGCATCTACATACCCTTGTAGATCGCTAAGCGGAAGCGTTCAAGTGAACGGGGTTGATGGAGCCGTACTCGTCGTGATCCAAATCACCGATGATCCTAGTGCCGAACGGACGACACCTCCGTGTTCAACGCACGTACAGCCCGGTGACGTCTCCTACACCTTGATCCAGCAAGGGGAGAAGGAGAGGTTGGGGAAGACTCCATCCAACAGCAGCACGACGGCGTGGTGGTGGTGGAGGAGCGCGGGACTCCAGCAGGGCTTCGCCAAGCACTACGAGAGACGAGGAGGAAGAGGGGTAGGGTTGCACCAACAAGGAGATTCAATCGTGTCCCTGGCAGCCCAAAACCTCAAGTATATATAGGGGGAGGGGAGGGTCTGCGCCCCCACCTAGGTTTCCACCCCTAGGGGTGGCGGCCAGCCCTAGATCCCATCTAGGGGGGCAGCCAAGGGGGGGGAGAGGGGGCGCACCACTAGGTGGGCCTTAGGCCCATCTGAGCCTAGGGTTTGCCCCCTTCCACTCTCCCTTGCGCCTTGGGCCTTGGTGGGGGGGGGGGGCGCACCAGCCCACCTGGGGCTGGTCCCCTCCCACACTTGGCCCATGCAGCCCTCCGGGGCTGGTGGCCCCACTTGGTGGACCACCGGGACCCTCCCGGTGGTCCTGGTACATTACCGATAAAACCCGAAACTTTTCCGGCGACCAAAATAGGACTTCCCATATATAAATCTTTACCTCCGGACCATTCCGGAACTCCTCGTGACGTCCGGGATCTCATCCGGGACTCCGAACAACATTCGGTAACCGCGTTCATACTTTCCCTATAACCCTAGCGTCATCGAACCTTAAGTGTGTAGACACTATGGGTTCGGGAAACATGCAGACATGACCGAGACACCTCTCCGGTCAATAACCAACAACGGGATCTAGATACCCATGCTGGCTCCCACATGCTCCACGATGATCTCATCGGATGAACCACGATGTCAAGGACTTAATCAATCCCGTATACAATTCCCTTTGTCTATCGGTACGATGCTTGCCCGAGATTCGATCGTCGGTATCCCGATACCTTGTTCAATCTCGTTACCGGCAAGTCTCTTTACTCGTTCCGTAACACATCATCCCATGATCAACTCCTTGATCACATTGTGCACATTATGATGATGTCCTACCTAGTGGGCCCAGAGATACCTCTCCGTTTACACGGAGTGACAAATCCCAGTCTCGATTCGTGCCAACCCAACAGACACTTTCGGAGATACCTGTAGTGTACCTTTATAGCCACCCAGTTACGTTGTGACGTTTGGCACACCCAAAGCACTCCTACAGTATCCGGGAGTTGCACAATCTCATGGTCTAAGGAAATGATACTTGACATTTAGAAAAGATTTAGCATACGAACTACATGATCTTGTGCTAGGCTTAGGATTGGGTCTTGTCCATCATATCATTCTTCTAATGATGTGATCCCGTTATCAATGACATACAATGTCCATGGTCAGGAAACCGTAACCATCTATTGATCAACGAGCTAGTCAAACTAGAGGCTTACTAGGGACATGGTGTTGTCTATGTATCCACACATATATCTAAGTTTCCTATCAATACAATTCTAGCATGGATAATAAACAATTATCATGAACAATGAAATATAATAATAACTAATTTATTATTGCCTCTAGGGCATATTTCCAACACCAGTTGGGTGGCGTTTTCAGACCATTCATCCCAGACATACAGGGTTTGAGGTTCTGGTTGTAGATGCTCTTAATTTTGTAGCAAGTATATAGGATTTTTTTGAGAAAAACTTTCGATCTATTCATCAACTGTCAATGTAGTACAAAGAACACCTAAAATAATACATCGATGTTCATAAAGCACCGAAGGATGACTACAAACACTGTAGCGAGTCGAAGGCGCGCCGCCGTCTTCGCCCGTCCTTCATTGAAGCCGGACAAACATTGTTGTATTAGACAGTCGGAAAGTCGTAGTGCTATAGTCACTAGACGGATCCAAAGTATCTAACCGTCAGCCATGTCGAAGAAGGCTAGTGATTGTCAAAGAGGAGCATGATGGGGGGGGGGAGGGGGGCGAGGGGTGGAGCAGAGCGGAATGAAAGTGGATTGCTAGAGTTTGGTCCGGGATGCAAATAACAATTTTGTGGAGTTGAGGTGGGCCAACGTGGACCGGATTCGACGTGGAGAACATGTTTGGACGTCCCCATATCTGCCCTACATATGAGCTGGTTATGGGAGGTGTCGGACATATCCGACATATATGACAGTTTAAGGGACCCAATTGGGGGGGGGTGGCGTTTCTGGACGATTCTTCGCAAACATATAAGGTTTGAGGTTTTGGTTGTAGATGCTCTTAATTTTGTAGCGAAAATATAGGGTTCTTTTGATCTATTCATCAACTGTCAATGTAGTACAAAGAACACAAGAAGTAAAATATACATTGATGTCTATAGACCACCTAGTCAGGACTACAAGCACCGGAGCGAGCTGAAGGCGTGCCGACAGCTTTGCCCCTCCCTTGTTAGAACACGACAAACATTATTATAACTAGTAATTGCGCACGTGCAACGCACGTTAAATACTTAGGCAATATATTAATTACACACGGATATAAGGTATGCCATTATTTATGTGTTAATCATGTGATTAGTGCAATATTTGGTATGATACTAATTGCACGTTAAACACGTTTAACGCTCGCCATTGGAGCAGTCTAGGTCGTTGGATTGACTTAGTTCGATGGTTGAGATTGATTGGATCTGCTCCTTTGGATCTTTTTATATTGGTATATAGTAGATAAATAGACAGCTGGAAAACCGTCGTGTTATAGGAGAGCTGCGACATGGATCGTACTGGCATTTGCTCATATTATCTGGACCGTAAGTAGCAACACGATGAACTGTGCAGCAGCAGTTAATGCGAATGGGTGCGAGCTGGGGAAATTGGTGCCTTGCCGGAATACAGTGATAGTACGTATGTACGTCTGACGCACGTGGATCAGGGTTTGACGGCTGGAGGCACGGTCCATGGACGTTTCGCGTCTGTAACGGTATTTGCACTATAAGTGTACCTGGTCCAGAATTTGGCCGGACTGAAGCTAATTCTTTATTTTAGCTGGGAAAGCTAAGGTTTAGCTGTGCGTATGTTTCGGTGCTGACTTGGAGTGAAATCACAGATAATAGTACTTGCCTTTTTTTTTCGGGGATACATTAGTTGGCTAACGTTGGTCCTACTCGGCTAGATGATTGTATTTATCCGCCGAGTCATTTGCTTCGTCTTACCAAGCCTTATATAGCAGTAGTAAGTTTTACGGCGAACCAACGTGTGCTTGAATGGTTAGAGGGACTGTGGTATTCCCAATTCATCAGAGTTCAAATCCTGGTGCTCGCATATACCGGCTCAGTCTTTCGGAGGTGCTCATAGGGGTAGGGTGTGCGTGTGTGCGTTTATAGGGGTGAGTGTGTGCGCATGTATATGAGCGCTTGTGTCTGTACTGATGTTCAAAAAAAAGTAAGTTTTACGTAGTCACCTTGAAAAAAAGAAGTTCTACGCACTTAACTGAACAATTTTCCATGTACACCCTACAATCCAATATAATTGGCATTTTGAAAAATTTAGGATAGATTAAAGAGGTGCTGAAATCTCCTATGTGCCCTTTGTTTTGGAAGAGTTTCAGGTGATACCACCCTTCACATGCTTCCGTGCTCTCAAGTTTGATAAATATTTAAATGCTTATAAACATCTTGAATATTTTTTGTGAATGTTCACAGGACATGTGTCTACAAATCAAGAAGGTTCAAATCCAAATTTGAAAGACACATAGGTAAACTAAAAAGATAAATCCAGATGTGAGCAGTGTCAGTTTTTGACACTATTCATGTTTTAGACAACTCATCCTAGCTTTGTCTTTTTTGTTGCTCTACATGTATTTTGAATTTTGTAGAAGTTGTACGCACATGCCTTCTAAGCATTCACAAAAAAAAAGATATTTTTGGAACATCTTAAATGCATTTTTTAATTTGCAAGCATTTGAGCATGTGAAGAGTAGTATCACCTAATATTTACCTTTCGTTTTTCTGCTAGTAACCGAACATGCAACTAAAAAAAGTAACCAAAACATGCAGCATTACAGATTTACAGTGGAGGAGGACGATGGACAGTTTAGGTAAAGATGGGCTAGCCACTAAAATGACTCGAAACATGGTGAAGAATGGAGGTAGTGACCTCCTGGCGCTGTTTGGCATAAGGGCGGTAGATAATAGGAGCATATGGAAGTGCGACCCATATTGAATTTTTGCTATTAGTAAGTTCTACATACTCAGCCAGTCAGCCGAACCATTTTTCGAGAACTCCCCATGATCCATATAATTTGCGTTTTCAAAAATTCAGGATAGATTAAGGATATTCTGAAATCTCCTAATTTGCGTTTTCAAAAATTCAGGATAGATTAAGGATATTCTGAAATCTCCTTTCTACCCTTCGTTTTGGGGAGAGACTCGGGTGATACCACCCTTTGCATACTCCGGTGCTCCTAATAAGTTTTCCTTTTATGTAATACGGTTAACCACTATGTTAACTAATCGATTACGAAAAATTGGATCGGATTTTGCAGTTCTTTTTTCTGCAGTACATCGACATGACATAAGCGTGAAAAAGGTTCAAGAATCCGTTTTCCTTTTATAAGGGCTAAAATCACTTATTTTTTTTGGCTTTTTGACCCTATATTGTAGGGTGGATCTCTCTCAAGGAGAGTCTTTTTAGGACTTTTTCAACAATGCCCCTCTATGCACCCATTGGCCCGCCACCCTGTGGTGTTGTTTGATTGTTATTTTTCTATATACTAGGGGCAACATAGTCATTTAATAACCTCTAGTAAGGGACTAGGGACTTTTTAGTCTCTGGAAACAAACAGGAAATGACTTTTTAGGGACTAGAGACTTTTTAGTTGGGACTAAAAAAAGTCCTAGGACTAGAGAACCAAACACCACCTAAGAGCATCTCCAGCCGCGCCCCCAACAGGCCCCCAGGCCACTTTTTTCGCGCCGGCACCAAAAAAACGCCCCAGTCGCGCCCCCAGGACGTCGAAAAACGCCGGTACGGCCCTTTTTCCGCCCGGCGGTCACAGGCCGAACCCGGCGCACTGGAGGGGCAGTTGGGGGCTCCGGCGCAAGGGAAAAGCGCGGCTGGCCCACGCCGTCAGGGGAAAAGTCAAGGTTTTCTTCCCTGACTCGCCTCCCACCCCCCGCGCCCTCGGCCGCCAGTAGCTATATCCCGGCGCCGCCCGCCGCCTTCACCACTACATAGCCATTCCACGCCGGAAAAATAGCAGAGCTTCACCGCGGCAGCCCCTCCAACAGCAGCTGGGCGTTTTCGGCCGCGGAGGGGCAGTTTAGTGGCGGGGACACGCCCACCGAACGCAAGGTGTTCGGCGATTTGCCTGCCTCGGCGATGGACTCGGATGAAGAGAAAGCGCTCGCCGCGCTGCTGGAGGAGGAAGCCGAGGCGACGTCTAGGAAGAAGAGCATCTCATGGTGCTCGCCGGCCTCGCCCAGCTGCTGACGAGCAATGAAAAGCCGCGACGAGGTGGCTCGGCACCGGGCGGGTGAAAGCAAAGAACCGGCATCGTCTCGAAGGCTACTGCATGCTCTACTCCGACTACTTCACCGATGCTCCATTTCATGGCAAGAAAACATTTCGACGCCGTTATCGGATGAGCCGAAAACTCTTCGTCAGGATTGTGAATTCCATCCGAGAGTTCGACAACTACTTCAAGTGTAAGATGGATTGCACCGGCGCCCTTGGATTCACCTCCATCCAGAAGTGCACGACAACGATGAGGATGCCTGCATACGGAGCTCCCGGTGATTCACTCGACGAGTATGGGCGCATGACCGAGTCCACCAGCATAGAGTGTTTCTACAAGTTCTGTCGGGCACTGGTGGCAGTGTTTGGACCGCAATACTTGAGAACACCCAATGCGGAAGACACTGCTTGGATCCTAGCACAGAATGCAGCAAGAGGATTTCCTGGGATGCTTGGAAGCATCGACTGCATGCATTGGAAATGGAAGAATTGCCCATTTGCTCGGCAGGGGATGTACAAAGGCGCCAAAGGCGGTTGCAGTGTGGTACTTGAGGCGGTGGCCACACAGGACCTCTGGATTTGGCACTCCTTCTTTGGTATGCCAGGAACTCACAATGACATCAGTGTGCTGCAGTGCTCTCCTGTCTTTGCCAAGCTTGTTGAGGGTCATTCTTCTCCGGTGAACTTCGAGATCAATGGGTGACACTACAACAAGGGGTACTATCTAGCTGATGGCATCTATCCGAGATGGTCGACATTTGTGAAGACGATCTCAAACCCTGTGCCAGGAGGCAAGAACGTCTGGTTTGCGAAGGTTCAAGAGGCTTGCAGGAAGGATGTCGAGCGGGCATTTGGTGTGCTCCAATCTCGATTTGCTGTTGTCCGGTACCCCGCTCAGACCTGGTCGAAAGATCAAATGTGGGAGATTATGATGCTGTGTCATCTTGCACAACATGATCATCGAGAGCGAGCAAGAAGACCCAGTGTTTGACACTGAACCATACTACAGGCAGGGTCCTCTAGCCGAAGTTGATCACCAACTACCGGCAACCTGGACTGCCTATCTCAGTATGCGTTAGGAGATCCGAGACCCACAGGTGCATCATCAACTGCAGCAAGATCTGATAGAGCATCTATGAAGGCTCAAGGGCGACGCCGGGCACGACATATGATGAAATATGAGTTTTTATTTATTAAACTATATAATTTGTATTGAACTATTTGTTGTTGTATTATTTTGTTGAAGTATTTGATATTTCTGTGATGAAATATGTAATAAAAAATTTATATGCATAATTGAACGCCGAACAACAATGAACCACGCCGAATATGGGCCTATTGTCACCCATATGGACCCTTTATTCGCCAAAATGGGGCTGAAAAGTGGGCCAATATCGGCGCCTGGGGGCGACGACTGGGCGCGAAACCGCCCCCAACGCCGATTGTATCGCCGGCTCGCCCCCAGGGGGCAATTTTTATGCGTCCTGGGGGGGGGGGGGGGGGCGAACGGCTGAAGATGCTCTAACATCAGCATACGAAATGAATGCACTGCAGATGTGGGCCTGCGAACTGTAGCAATATGACGAGAAAATAAAAATACGGACTGCAATACACTGCAGCACCCAGATCCCAAGACATGTCAATGCTTGAGATAATGTGAGCATATGGATGTACAACCCATATTGAATTTTCGGTGCTATAGTCACTTCTGTCACACACGGGACACGGATACTATGAAGTATACCACGGAGTGTCCAACTCAAAAAAAAAAACCACGAAGTGCAGCTTCTGCGAGTGAGAGGCAAGTGCGGTGGGAAATTAAACCGCAAGCGACACGGCAGCGGCATACGAGAGCCATTCATTGCTACAGGACATACTACTACTACGTAATCACGTATACAATGGTAGCCAGCTATTTTCCGACGGTGCAGCGCGCTCATGAGCCGCAGAAACTTCTAAATGCGGTTCTTAACCTTTCCGTTTCGAGAATGCATGGACGAGGCATGAGAGGTACGAGGAAGTGGTAGTTGAGAGCTGGCAACCTCAAGCAAATGACCTGGCCGGGGTATATGACGCACTGAATTCCGTTCGCCAAAAGCTGCAGAAATGGAGTAGGGAGGAGTTTGGTTCTGTTCAAAAACAGCTCAAAGCTATGAGACACCGGCTGGAGAGGGTGCGAGCAACTTCTCTGCGGTCTGGACCAACTAGAGCCGAGAAAGACCTCTTGAAACGTATATCTGAATTGTTGGCTAGGGAGGAGGCGTTGACAAAGCAACGTTCCAGGGTACTATGGCTGTCGGAAGGTGATAGAAACACTGAATTTTTCCATGCTAAGATGAAAGAAAGATCCCGCATAAATAGGATCAAAAAATTGAAGAAGCCAGATGGCTCAGTGGCGATGACACAGCCGGAGCTGGAGACCCTCACTATGAATTTTTATTCTGATCTCTTCACAGCCCAACATGAGACGAGGCCGGAGCTAGTGACAGACTGGGTTCCAAACAAAGTTACTGAAGCAATGAATGTTAGGCTGTGTGCACCAATTTCCAATGAAGAGATAGAGAATGCGCTCTTTATGATGCATCCCAATAAAGCCCCTGGTCCTGATGGGTTTACGGCGGGCTTCTATATTCGTCATTGGCACTTACTTAAAGATGTTGTTTGTGATGCAATTCACACTTTCCTTGAGGGAGGAGAAATGCCGGAGATTGTGAACAGTACCGTGTTGGTTCTTATTCCTAAAATCAAAAATCCACAAGATTTAGCACAGTACAAACCGATCTCCTTGTGTAATATGCTCTATAAGCTAGCTTCGAAAGTCCTTGCTCTACGACTGAGACCAGTACTGGATGATATCATTGCGGAAGAGCAGTCAGCATTTGTCCCGGGCCGGCTGATTTCGGACAACGTCCTAACGGCATATGAGTGCATTCATTATCTTAAGAAAAAGAAGGGCAAGTCTGGAGATATGGCAGTGAAGCTTGATATGGCTAAGGCGTACGATAGGGTGGAATGGACATACTTGCGTGCGATGATGGAGAAACTTGGGTTTGCTGCTGAGTGGATCGACCGGGTAATGGTATGCGTTCAGACTGTGTCTTTTTCAATTCGAGTTAATGGCCAATTCTCAGAATCTTTCAGACCTACCAAAGGCATCAGGCAGGGCGATCCCATCTCACCGTACCTATTTCTCATATGTGCGGAAGGGTTGAGCAGTTTGTTGAAATTCCGTGGCCCAGACCAGCTATCCCGAGGTGTTAGAGTTGGAATACATGCTCCATGGGTGTCCCACTTGTTGTTTGCAGATGATTGTCTGGTGTTTACACAGGCCTCTTCTGCGGCAGCTACCAGATTGCATAACACTCTGGACGTCTATCGAGAAGCTTCAGGCCAAATGGTGAACCGAGCGAAGTCTGCCATATTCTTCAGTGCCAATTGTTCCGATGAGATGAAAGCGGTGGTCCGTGAGCAAACTGAGATTGAGACGGAAGCTCTTGTTGAGAAGTATTTTGGGGCTGCCAACGGCCATTGGTCGCTCATCCGATGTTCAATTCGAACACATTGCCACCAGTATCCATAAACTAGTAAATGGGTATGTTCCCAAACTTCTGAGCACCGCAGCAAGGGAAGTTTTGATCAAAGCGGTTTGTCAGGCAATTCCCATATATTCCATGAGTTGTTTCAGGTTGTCCAAAAAACTATGTAAAAAGTTGACTGTTATAGTGGCTCGATTCTTCTGGGGTGGAGATGAAAGCCGAAGGAAGCTTCATTGGAAAAAATGGAGAGATATAGCTATACCAAAAGGAGATGGAGGCATGGGCTTTAGGGATTTTGAAATGTTTAATCAAGCTATCCTTGCAAAGCAGGGCTGGAGGTTAATTACCACACCAAAATCGTTGTGTGCTAGAGTTCTTAAGGGCAAGTATTTTCATGATCATGACTTTATGTTAGCCAAGAACAAGAGAGGGTCATCACACATTTGGAGGGCAATACTCCATGGCAGAGAGGTACTAAAACCGGGGTTGGTGAAGAGGGTTGGAGATGGCTCTTCTATTCGGCCTTGGGATGATCCATGTATCCAATCTAATTATGGTTTCAAACCTATTGTGAAGCTCCCAAGTGCAACCGTGAACACAGTACAAGAGCTGATAGATGAAGACACTGGGGAATGGGATATCAATATGATAAAATTGCATTTTGTTGAACCTGATGTGAGTGCAATCTGCAGGATCCCCCTCGGTTGCTTCATCGAGGACTCATGGGCGTGGCACTTTGAAAAGCATGGGAATTTCACAGTAAGATCAGCATATAGAGAGCTAGTAGCTAAATGCCATCAAAGAGTCCAGCCGGGTTCCAGTAGCAGTCAAGCAAATGCATGGAAGAAAATGTGGCGACTTCAAGTTCCTCCAAAGGTTAGGAATTTCTGGTGGCGTATTTGTCATGATTTCATTCCGTGCCGCGCGGTGCTGAAGCGAAGACATATGGAGGAAATTGACTTCTGTGAAAGTTGTGGGCAGCCGGAAACTTCGATGCATGCAATTTTTTATTGCATTTGGGCTCGGAGTTTTTGGGACGAGATTAAAAGTCTAACTGGCATTAAAATTCCCAAACTTCACCCGCAGCCGTGGACACTTGATCTTGTTGATGGAACCAAGGTTTCTCAAGCAGATGCTTGCGTTATTTGTTGTGGTGCGTGGGCAATATGGACTGAGCGAAATGCAAGAAGACATGGGGAGGCTGGATGTACCATAGCGCAATCTGTCAAATGGGTTACTGATACAATGATGGATTTGGTTATGGCAGGAAAAGAAACCATAGTTAAGGCGTCGAAGGTGAAAGCTAAATGGTCACCACCTGAAAAT
Organism: Triticum dicoccoides; assembly: GCF_002162155.2. Classification (NCBI taxonomy): domain Eukaryota; kingdom Viridiplantae; phylum Streptophyta; class Magnoliopsida; order Poales; family Poaceae; genus Triticum; species Triticum dicoccoides. The sequence continues at coordinate 130,264,002 of NC_041382.1, read as the reverse complement.
GGAGTGATCAAGGTGAATGTTGATGCCTCCTTTGATGAGAATACCAATCAAGGGTCTTCCGGGCTGGTGAACCGTGATAGTTTTGGCAATCTCTTACCTGCACAGGCCCTTTGGTATGAGTTTGCATCAAGCTCGATGGCAATGGAAGCTGAGGCGAATCGGGATGGGGTCCGAATGGCCCTGGAGAGAGGCTTCCGTAGAGTTGTCGTCGAGAGCGACGCTCAAGCAATCATAAACTATGGGAGACAAAAGATTTTGATCGTGCTGAGATCGTTGGAGTTCTTCATGAGATCAAAGAATTGAGTGCACAATTTAAGAGTTTTAGGCTAATTTTCGTACGAAGAGACGCTAATGAGGCGGCTCACTTATGTGCGAAGCAGGCGACAAATGTTAGGAGGAGATGCTTATGGCTTAATTGCATTCCAGTATTCCTAACGGATATGTTGTATCATGATTGTATGCCTGATTAGTTAGCAATAAAGCTCTTTTACTAGAAAAAAAAAGGTGCAGGTGCATGAACAAACGCGGCTTCTTCTTTTCGCGGAGAGGTAAAACAAATGCGGTTCCCAGCAAAAGAAGAAGAAAACAAATGCGGTCGCACGCAACAGAATTTGTCGCAGACAGCGGCAGTGCATGCAGCCGATGGCTCGCCAGCACGGAACACTTGTCACGGCGCGCCTGCCACAAAGCGAAAGACTTGGCGCGGTGCATTCCTCCGAGCCGGAGCACCTGTCTTCACCGCCTCGGGAACCGGCCGGGCGCTAATCTCCAAGCCAAACCGGAGCCTCCACGGCCGTCGATGCGACGCTGCCAAGAACCAGTGCGGGCGCCGAGCAAAGCGACGGAAAGGGGAGCGTCCTTTTCCCCGGCCGCCCGGCGAGGGGAGCTGGCAGTGGCACCGGCTGCACCTGACCACGCCTCCTCCTCCTCCTGGCAGCCAGCTCCTCCGGCGCGCGCGCCCGTGTATAAATAGGGGCGCGGGCACCGTCGCCCAGCCATCTCACTCGCTCTCACCGCGCACCAAACCCGGGCCAGTTCGCCTCGCGTTTCCCCGGTGACGTTTCCTTGTTCCTCGCCCTCCTCCTCTGGAGCAAGGTAAAGAAACCATGTCCAGTTTCCCTGTACTTTAAGAGTGGCTATGGTTGGGACACTACGGAGATAACTGGGGCTAGCCTAGTTTCAGTGATTCAAGAGGGGTGCTGCGAAATTCTCTTTCTAGTTTCTTCAGCTTAGGTTCGAGAGCATATATACTGATAAAAAGATTGTGGATTAATCTGGTCTTCTCGGTCTCTGCATGCACTTTGGGTCCAAGCCCTGGTGTCATGCTCTTGGTTGCTGTAGCTAGCCAGCCCAAAGGAGAAGATCTTCTCTCTTCTTTCGCAAGCTGGAACTAGGGTGGCAGAGTGGGTGAACTGCTTGGAGATCCATGTGATTATTACGCCGGTTTGTACACTAAATCAGTGTAGGCGCATGGGCGTATGTCAGTACTGTAGAGATCCAGTGCAGAGTTGCATACCATGCATGTCCGCCTGTGTGGGATCCTTCGGGGAGGCCAGGCTTATCCTCAGTTTGAGCATATTCGGAGTTTCTGGAATGCAAAAGTAAATCTAGCAGTTTTTTTTTGCTTCCTATTTTACGCAACTTGTTAAAGCTATTAACTTTTCCTGCAGACCAAAGCTATTAACTCTGTACTCCAAAGTTTTTCCAAGGCCAGTAATTAATTAAGCTTCTTGCCTTGTGGATCATGTGCATGTCATTGTATAATACTAGGAGTACTAAATTACTTGATCCGTTTCTATTATCTGCATGTCCTCCATTGGAAAACTGGAGAGCCTGCCCGGCAATAGTTCCGTGCTCCTGTGCTCACTCATATACTTTGGTCAGTTTTAATTAGCTTGCCAAGCCACGCAAGAAACGGCTACAATACATCTCACGCTAATCCCATGATCTGGTTCCCAAAGCACAGGCTTCTAGGCACTCTTGCACGCCACGCCAACCTTTCTTCTTCCTCCGGCTCTATATATCAGTAGAGCTCATGCATCGTTGCCAGGACAGAGCGCCCTGTTGTGTGGGAGGAGGCTCCACTGTTTCTGCTGTTCAGATTTACATGACTGTTTCCGCTGTTCAGGTTTGAGGACAGCAATGGGGGAGACTGCCGGAGAGCGCGCCCTGAGCCGCATCCACAGCGTGAGGGAGCGCATCGGTGATTCCCTCTCTGCGCACACCAATGAGCTCGTCGCCGTCTTCTCAAGGTCTGTCCCTGATCTTTTGCAGGCTAGACTGGCTGCCAATTTGTACAAATCTCTGCATGTGAGACACGGTTAAGCGATGAATTATGGTTGCCTTGCGTATTTCTATGTCATGCTATAGTATGAGCTGGATCAATGATTTTTTTCTTTACAAAATTTGTACCAAGGGCCATTAAAAGAACTGATGATGAAGTTTCAACAATTGTTCCTGCATTTCTATATAATACCGCTCCTTCCATTTGTCTTTTAACTTCTTTCTTAATACTAGTTGTATTCATACTATAACAAAGTACCTGAACATTTTCTTACTGCTACAATTGTTACCACACTTTGTTCAAGTAACGTTTGTTGATAGATCTGACCCACCTGCTGTTACACGATAACTTGTTCAGGCTTGTTAACCAAGGAAAGGGGATGCTGCAGCCCCATCAGATCACTGCTGAGTACAATGCCGCGATCCCTGAGGCCGAGCGCGAGAAGCTCAAGGACACCGCCTTTGAGGATCTCCTAAGGGGCGCACAGGTTTGCACCACCAAAACGCACTGCACTGTCATTCCAGTGATGTTCAGCTCTTGATCTGTTGGTTTCTCATATAGGAGGCAATTGTCATCCCTCCATGGGTTGCTCTCGCCATCCGGCCAAGGCCCGGCGTCTGGGAGTATGTGAGGGTCAATGTGAGCGAGCTTGGTGTTGAGGAGTTGAGCGTCGCTGAGTATTTGCAGTTCAAGGAACAACTGGCGAATGGAAGGTATCTGTGGTTTTGTGAAATTATTAAGATTCAAGAAGTCAGATTATACCTTAGTTTTTATTATATAACACTTCTTCTGTTCAAATTGCAGCATCGATAACAACTTTGTGCTTGAGCTGGACTTTGAGCCATTCAACGCCTCCTTCCCGCGCCCATCGCTGTCGAAGTCCATTGGCAACGGTGTGCAGTTCCTGAACAGGCACTTGTCATCGAAGCTGTTCCATGACAAGGAGAGCATGTACCCATTGCTCAACTTCCTTCGCGCGCACAACTACAAGGGGATGGTAGGTTACACTCTCCAGTGTCTTGCTTTGTAGATTGGATCGTTTGGCTTTGTAGATTGGATGATTCGACTATATCTTTGCTGAAGGTTCTATAGAAACTACATCTTTGTTGTTGAAAACTGACAGGCTTACATCATTTGTTAATGGCATGGCGATCTCTTAGATATATCTAAAGGCAGCATATGAGCATAGTCAGCCTGCAAGAAAATATAGACACGATCTTACTTAATGTGTCAGGCATTTGCCCTGATGATATGTGCATTTTGTATGTAAAAAAAGTTTTAGAACAAATTCTTTAAGTAAGTGCAAAAGCCTGATTGCTATCTATGAGCCAACTGAAAGTTTAAACTGGAACTACCATACCTGCTGCTTAATCATGACCAGCATGTAATATTTTCTTTCTTTCTTCAGACCATGATGTTGAACGACAGGATTCGCAGTCTCGGTACCCTCCAAGGTGCACTCAGGAAGGCAGAGACACATCTGTCAGGCCTTCCAGCTGACACCCCTTACTCAGAGTTCCACCACCGGTACTGTATATAATCATCATACACATGATCACTGAAATCCTTATTGTTCTCAACAAAGAACTAAAATCGTTGCATAATTCAGGTTCCAGGAACTTGGTTTGGAGAAAGGTTGGGGCGACTGTGCTCAGCGTGCGAGCGAGACTATCCACCTTCTCTTGGACCTTCTCGAGGCCCCTGATCCATCCTCCTTGGAGAAGTTCCTCGGGACAATCCCAATGGTGTTCAATGTCGTTATCCTCTCTCCTCATGGTTACTTTGCTCAGGCCAATGTCTTGGGGTACCCTGATACTGGTGGACAGGTAGAATCCCCTACATCATTTTTGACAGTTTGACATATTTCCTCTTGATAAAATGAACACTATGAAATCTTTGTTATCACCAATTATCTTATGTCATGGCAACCCATAGGTTGTTTACATTTTGGACCAAGTCCGTGCTATGGAGAATGAGATGCTGTTGAGAATCAAGCAGCAAGGTCTCGACATTACACCAAAGATTCTAATTGTAAGTTTAGTACCCAACATGATCGAATATGAGCTCTCTGTTATAAACTTATAATTGATTCCTAATGAGGTCTCTTTGGCCTTACATAGGTCACCAGGTTGCTCCCTGATGCACATGGCACCACCTGTGGCCAGCGCCTCGAGAAGGTCCTTGGCACCGAGCACACCCACATCCTGCGTGTGCCATTCAAAACAGAAGATGGTATTGTTCGCAAATGGATCTCGCGTTTTGAAGTCTGGCCTTACCTGGAAGCTTACACTGATGTATGCATTTCACTTTCCAGCAGGTTGTTTGTAGCGTTTCATTAGAATGGCAATCCATAATTTTTTTCCTGTTGCTTTCAGGATGTGGCACACGAGATCGCCGGAGAGCTGCAGGCCACTCCTGACCTGATCATTGGAAACTACAGTGATGGCAACCTAGTCGCATGTTTGTTAGCTCACAAGTTGGGAGTTACCCATGTACGCATTCTACCCCTTTTGCTCAGTACAAGATGTATTCTCATCTCCGTAGTATCCTATCATAATTCTTATTTCCTCATGTGCAGTGTACCATTGCTCATGCACTTGAGAAAACCAAGTATCCCAACTCCGACCTTTACTGGAAGAAATTCGAGGATCACTACCACTTCTCCTGCCAGTTTACAGCCGACCTGATTGCAATGAACCATGCCGACTTCATCATCACCAGTACTTTCCAAGAGATTGCCGGAAAGTAAGATTCTCTCTTTCACAGAAACACCGCCGTGGTCATTTGCAAATAGGATAAACTGATCTAATGTTTATCGTTCAATTTTCAGCAAGGACACCGTAGGGCAGTACGAGTCGCACATGGCATTCACAATGCCTGGCCTCTATCGTGTTGTCCATGGTATTGATGTCTTCGACCCCAAGTTCAACATCGTCTCCCCTGGTGCTGACATGTCCATCTACTTCCCATACACTGAACAGCAGAAGAGGCTTACCTCCCTCCATACTGAGATTGAGGAGCTACTCTTCAGTGATATTGAGAATGCTGAGCACAAGTATAATCATATATAACTCTTGACTTATAAAATAGATTGCCCACCGTGCTGGTTATCTAACTTGACTACCTCTCCAGATTTGTGCTGAAGGACAAGAAGAAGCCGATCATCTTCTCGATGGCTAGGTTGGACCGTGTCAAGAATATGACTGGCCTGGTAGAAATGTATGGGCGGAATCCTCGCCTACAGGAGCTGGTAAACCTAGTGGTTGTCTGTGGTGACCATGGAAAGGTGTCCAAGGACAAGGAGGAGCAGGCAGAGTTCAAGAAGATGTTTGATCTTATTGAACAGTACAACCTGATTGGACACATCCGCTGGATCTCTGCTCAGATGAACCGTGTCCGCAATGGTGAGCTCTACCGCTACATCTGCGACATGAAGGGAGCCTTTGTGCAGGTGAAGGACACTGTCAACCTAGGAACTCACTATGACTGAATCACGACATTTACTAGTTCTGACGCTCTTTTTTCATGTTTGGCTTCCTGTGCTCAGCCTGCTTTCTATGAGGCTTTCGGTCTTACTGTGATAGAGGCCATGACATGTGGCCTTCCAACATTCGCCACTGCATATGGTGGTCCAGCTGAGATCATTGTGAATGGTGTGTCCGGCTACCACATCGATCCTTACCAGAATGACAAGGCCTCCGCACTGCTTGTGGACTTCTTTGGGAAGTGCAAGGAAGACCCGAGCCACTGGAACAAGATCTCGCAGGGAGGACTCCAGCGCATCGAGGAGAAGTATATATGCAATTCTCTGTTACCTATCTATGTTACCATCTGATGCACATGCTCTGACTCTTTTAACAGCACTGAGCTGAGATTGATGCCCTGGGATCTTGACGCAGGTACACCTGGAAGCTGTACTCTGAGAGGTTGATGACCCTTTCTGGTGTCTATGGTTTCTGGAAGTACGTCTCCAACCTCGACAGGCGCGAGACTCGTCGCTACCTTGAAATGCTCTACGCCCTCAAGTACCGCAAAATGGTATGTGCCATGACATTGCGTTCGACCACCTTGATAATTTCAGCTCGGTTCATGTCTTGAGACTTAATTTCTCTGTGCCTTTGTTGTGTGCAGGCTGAAACTGTCCCATTGGCTGTTGAGGGCGAGACCTCGGGCAAATGATTTGTCCTTACCAGAGAAATAAATGGCGGGCGAGCGCTCCGCTTTACCGTTCTTGATTCAGTGATGGAGCACAGATCGGAGGGTGTTATGCCTTTGCTTGTCCTTTGTTACCGTTCTTGATTCAGTGATGAACTTTTTCCTGTTGAGTCCCCGTGTTGTCGCGGTAGGGGAACTGGATGGATGCTGTGTTGTTGGTACTTTCTCATGGATACAGTATTTGAATGAATGAATAAGATAGTCTTTGTTTTACTCCCAAGTTTCCCAAAATTCTGTGCAATTAACATTTATTAGGACCGGATTTTGATTGAGTCATTTTTCTGAGGGAAAAGGGAAAAGGAAGATTCAAAATCCTTTTTCTTCAGACTTTCACAAAGACATGGCTTCCTTTCTTTTTAGATATATTTCATTAATTAAAATTCTCTATAGTTAACACTAGAACATCTTGCTAATCCTATAAGATCTCGAAAAGGGTGGTAACAGTGAAACCAAATCTACATGAGGTCTACATACACATTGAACTTCCTATCTTGCCAAGCTAGCACCTCTCCATCCTCCTCCGCCTCAATCTTACCTTGGCTCACAAACCCCAAGTTTGTTTAGTTGTTTTTTTAGAATGGATTTTCTATGAGGAATACTATTGGATAGGGCCTCGTTGCCAAGGGCTACAAGACCTTAGTGCACTGGAACTCGTGGTTATGGATCCAAATCCTTCAGTATGAAATATTGTCTTTTCTAAATAAAAACCTGTAGTATATTGAAAAAGGTAATTTCGTTCTTGTGGAATAAGAACCCCTCGCACCCTAATGAAATGAAAGGAAAAAAAAATCATATTTTTTCGTTCCTATAAATCTTACCACTAAAATACTCGATAGGGCTACATTAACTCCCTAAACTATATAGGAAGAGGGGTACTTGACAAATAGGGGGCAATTGCATTGCAAATGACGGTGAGGGACCTCTTGATACCTTTTGTTCATTTCCTAACCGTAGCAGGTTTCGTGTGGCAGAAGCCTTTTTTGGGTTTAAACCGAGCCAAAACAGAGAGTTTCTATTGAAGAAGGAAGTAATGATGCTAGCCGGAGAATCAAGAAATAAATAGTACTCCCATTCAAAGAAATATAAGATCGAATACTTCCCATTCCGATTCTTTTTTTAGTCCAAGACATAATAATTTCTTGGTTTTGGCAAGAGCGGCGCGTGACAACCTTCAGAGCTCGCTGGTCGGTAGTTCTGGGCGATCGATTTCGAGGCACCCGAGATCAAAATCTACGACCGACGATAAAATAATTTGGGCATTCGGTCTAACCCGGAAGATTTCAGCGATATTTCCACGGAACCGAAGCAACAAGCTAAGCAGAGGACTCACACGCGATAGGCGCGCAGACGGAAGACCCGGACGCGGGCGCCGGCCGCCCTCCTCCTCCACACCGCCAGCTCGCAGCCGCGGCTGCCGACAAGAACCCGGGCGAGCCACGCCGTCGCGCCGCTCCAGTCTCGAGCGCTCGAGCTTCGCTTTCTGCCGCGGCCGCCGGAGGCCGGAGCGGCCGGTGTCACACGGCAGCACGATAGGAGAGGGCGCAAAACCGGCCGGCCCATCATCCCGCATCACCTGCCTTCCTGGGCCTGAAGTGGGCCCCGCGGGTCCGAAAAGCAAACCGAATCCGTCACGGCTCTGCCCACCCAGGTCGGACCGGATTGACCAGGACCCAGCCCAAGCCCGAGCCCGATAACGTACAGATGAGGCAGCCGCGTGCGGCGTGCCCGCATCGGCACTTCCTTCAACTTCTTCCCCTTCACACGCCGGCGAACGGAAGAAACCCACCCCAATCCCCACGCCCGACGCTTCCTCCCGCGACGACCGCCTCGAACCCCCGCCCCCGGCCCCCGCCCTCCGATCCGGCGCGGCCATAGGTCGGTACCGCCTGCTCCCCTCAATTCTCCTCCGTGGCTCGCGCGTTCTACGGCGGGGCGATTCGTTAGGGCGGACGGGTGGAGACGATTGATTTAGCTTAGCTGCCTTACGCTTGCCGAGTCGTTTGATGCGATCATGCAGTATTTTTTTGATTGATCTGTGGTGTTTGTTCGCGGTTGCTGTTCTACTGGCTAGGCAGGGTTGATTTTTCCGTTGATCGACCCATCTATTTCGTCTAGGGTTTCAGAAATTGCCCCCAATTGCTTGCTTAGTTGCTTACCCGTGGACGCTAGGCATGCGTGGTTAAGCGGTCGCGTTTTGGGAGTTACTTTGGGTGTGTTTTGCTGCAGTGCAGCTGCGATTTCACCTCTTGTTTTGGAGTCATGATGCACAGAGTTACACGGATTGTTAGTGGCTCTGTTGCAATGCGTGATGCTGAATACATTGCACAATTAGAAGGCTACTCAAAGTTGTTAGCAATATCTCACATACGTGTATACACTATAAAGTTTGATATATTTGCTAGAAGTAGACAATAAACAGAATGAATTGGGTGAAAGAATGGGCTTGTTATAATAATGTTGTATTATGAACTAGAGAGTAGCGACACTTTGAAGGATCTGCACCTTATTGATCTTTGTTTCCATCTCTGTTTTATCAGGTCTTTCTGTGTCATTGCTTATTACCTACATGAGTGCTGTATCTACATGATCCCATGGAGACCCCAAATGAAGTGACATCGTACTCATCCCTCTCCAAAATTGATAGCTACCACAGCCAGGCGGCTCCTATGTCCGATCTAGCTCCAGAAAACACATACCCAGTGTATGACTATCTCTATGAGCCATCTCTGGAACCAGACTTTCCATCTGAATATGGTTCAAGAGAAGATCCCTTTCCGACAGCTCAAGCTAGCTCAACTATCAACCTGAAGACCGTTCTAGGTGGTCTTGCTGCAATTGTTTCGCGTCCAAGCAAGATTGGGGATGATGCATCACGGCAGCAAAGTTTCAGCACGGATGTATCATTTCTAGGTGCTGGCAAGGATGGTGATTTGCATTCATCTGTTTGCGTTCCGAGTGCACCGCCGCTACTTGAGGCAAATGCTTTACAGTTCAGTGCATACAGGGAGGTGCTTCAGGCAGATCCCCCGGAATGGTTACCGGATAGCTCTACCAGTGTATGCCTGCAGTGCAGCTGTCCTTTCACAGCTCTGACTCGTGGAAGGCACCATTGCCGCTTCTGTGGAGGTATATTCTGCAAAGAATGTTCCAAGGGAAGATGCTTGATGCCCATGAAGTTCAGACTGCGTGATCCTCAGAGAGTGTGTGATGCTTGCTACGATAGACTTGATCCACTCCAGGCCTTATTGATCAACTACAACAGTAATGCCATGCAGCCTGCCAAACATGACGTCATGGATTGGACAAGTACGAGGAGCTGGTTGAATTTGCCTGTTGGATTATCAATGGAGTATGAAATATACAAGGCAACAAACACACTGAGGAAATATTGCCAGGTATGTTTAATTTTGTACCCAACCGATATATACTTGTATTCCAGAGCTGAGAAGTGTTTCTGTTTTGGTATGTGTAGGTTTCTAGATTAAATCCTGAGAAGTCAATACCATCATCTATCCTCAAGGGAGCAAAGGGGCTTGCTGTGCTCACAGTGGCCAAAGCAGGTGCAGTTCTTACGTACAAAATGGGCACTGGTCTTGTAGTTGCTCGCCGATCAGATGGATCATGGTCTGCGCCATCAGCGATTTTATCTGTTGGATTGGGATGGGGAGTGCAGGTATTTCTCCAGTAAAATCTTCTCTCTGAATCCACGGGCAACGCCTAAGCTTATCTGCTGGTGATATAATTCTTGTGATGTTCACCAGACAAAAGGAACATGCATGTTACTCATTTCATTCTTGTGATCTTCACAGAATAATTTCCATGAAATGCATTAAGCATCATGTCCTGTTTGCTTATGAGATTGGCATGATATCAGAGACAAGTTTATGTTGAAGCACTCTTGTTATTTGGACACTGAACTACACTATGTCATTACTTAAGATCATCTCACCATGATAATGACATTTCTTTGTGTTTTCCAGATTGGAGGAGAATTGACAGATTTTATAATTGTGCTTCATGATCTTAAAGCTGTCAAGGCATTCAGCAGCCGCATGCATCTTTCTCTTGGGGCAGGATTGAGTGCGGCAGCAGGACCAATTGGCAGAGCCCTTGAAGCAGATGTTCGAGCAAGTGAAAAAGGTTCTGGGATATGCTACACTTATAGCTGCAGCAAAGGTAATAAGAAAGTCGCGTCTGAGAATTATTGCTGTTGTTTCAGATGTGCATTAGACATGACTGAAATGGGTGGAAATCAGCACAATTTTAACACTGTTATCAAGTAAAAAAAGAGTTAAATACGCTGGAGGTGCCTCAACTTGTCTTGCACGGTTAGTTTAGTGCCTAAAGTTGCAAAATACATGAAATTGGTGCTCGAACTTGTCCTGACATGCAAATACGGCGCCTCCATCTGTATCCGGACGTACGTCCAGCCTGCGTGGCGTGCCAGCGTGGCAGTGGCTGAGAGTTGGAAGGCGCTAGGTGGCCCGAGCGTGAGGATTTTTTTTACAAGACCCCCTCATATAATTAGTCATGCAGGCAAATCTCATGAATTAGAAATTAGAAAAGGGAAAAAAAATGTGATACAGGATCGAACCCTCGTTGTCACACATTGCATTGTACGCAAAGGTTGTCCACCATGCCATACATAGCTCAGTAAATATTGAGGTCGAACTCCATATATTGCATCGCTATGCATAAAGTAACTTTGGAGCACGGGTTGTGTCCTATTTTTTTGAAGTTCAAAGAAACGGATTTTTTATAGCTAAAAAATTTCTGAATGTTTTTGATTTTTTGTACATGCACACATAGAAGTGTAATATATCCTTGTGAATTTTCATTAATATATGTGCTTGTATGCGAGAGATAAAAAAGACAAATACATGCAAAAATTGGCTTTTTGTTTGGCCGTGATGTTCTCTTGTTTTTTGCAGGATATAATATAACATAATTTCAAATGAAATTTGAAAGTCACTTAGAGCACATGCATACATTTTTGTGTGAAAACAATCAACTCCTTTTGAAACTTTTAAGTGGCAGATGGTAGCCTTTAAAAAATGTGCTCAGTGGCCACCATGCTCTAAAAATCCTCTTTGGTTGCTATGTACCTCTTCAAGCGATTCTTATTTATATATGGCACTTCTATGGACCCGCACAAACTTTATTTCAGTTTTTCAAGTTCTTTATTTTTATTTTTCACACTGTTTTTTTCGTTCAAGAAAAAATGTAAGAAAAAATACGACTGCCATAAACTCAAAGAAAGTGTTAGTGCATTTGAAAAATGTTTAGCATGTATTAAAAAATTAGAATGTGCATTTAAAAAATGTTTGTCTCGCATTACAAAATTGGCAATGTGTATTTAAAAAGAGTTGAACGTGTATTAAAATTATTCTGTAACATTTTTGAATAATTGTATTAAAAAGCTCACCAAAATACATTTTAATGCATGTTAAATAGTTTACAGAATACAACGTTGTAAAATTGTTAATAATTAGGTATTTTAGAAATACAATGAAGATAAACAATAATAGTGTGTGCTTGTGGTCCAGAATGAACATACATAAATTTACACAATAATTTCTAATATAGGCAGAACTATTTCAATCCCCATAAATTTTTGAAAAGTTAATGTCTACCTCTTCAAAGTATGCAATAACAAAAAAGAAAAAACATTTAAAATAAAAAATAATTGCATATTGTATTTTTTATATGGGAAAGTTACGTCTCATGAAACTAAACAAGAAATTGGATAAAAATAAAAATGAAACTGATAGATAACGAATTAGGAAAATTAAAGAGTGATACGTGCGTCCACATAGCTTTCTAGCTAAGAGGTGAACACAATACATATTTTGGGCAAGTGGACAGATCAGCCGTAGTTGACCAGGAGGTTTTAAACCCCTTCATGATGATTTTTTCATCTTATTTCTCGCTAGCATACACTGTATTTCACGTCTTTCCTATGTGATTAAAATAAATATAAGGGGGGTTTTGTAAAATAATTCCTCATGCACGGAGTACCCAACACTTTCCCACTCTCAGCCACTTATAGGTGGGCCACCGCCATGCTGGGACGTCATGCAGATTGGACGTACGTTTGGATATTTAAGGAGACACCATATTTGCACGATTAGACAAGTTCAAGCACTAGTTTCATGTATTTTGCAACTTTAGGCACCAAACTGACCGCCCAGGACAAGTTGAGGCACCTCCAGTGTATTTAACTCTAAAAAAACAAATTTAAGTTTTTAAACTTTGGACTGAGCTTGTTCTCTGAAGTTATTTGTCAAGTTTAAGAGTGTTTATTGTGTCATGTAAAATAATGTTTGAAAGTTACTTTACAATCTTATTTTTAAGGAGGAAAAAAAGGTCATAGGCACACATTCTGTCTTCTCATTAGCCAAAGGATGCCTTTTCAATTAAATTCAGTCTCCAATGTTTGGCTTTCCCTGTTAAGAATCTTGTAGGCTTCATTACAGGTATCTCAGTATCCTTCTGATTCATAGCTTCATCTCAAAACTTGAAACAGGTGCCTTTGTTGGGGTCTCCCTTGAAGGAAATGTCGTGACAACAAGATCAGACACCAATCTGCGCTTCTATGGGGACGCCTACGTGACCACGACCGATATCCTGTTTGGGAGGGTGGAGAAGCCCAGAGCTGCGCAACCCTTGTACTCGGCTCTCGATGATCTGTTCTCAAAAATGGTTTGCTAGTTCTAGCCATTGTAGTCTCAGCATTCAGCGGTGTACATATATCTAAAATATGCTAGGAACAGTCCTTGGGAGAAAATATCCCAGAAAAAAATGTACAGCTTTTATTGGGTGGGTTCACTGCAAGTATGTGTCCACGCATGTAAATATTGTCAGGAGATCACTATGTTATCCGCCGTCGTGGCTTGATTATTGCAGTGTGATGCTGTTAAAATATTTCACTCTTTTAGCACTTGAAGGGCGTAAAATTGCTTGATTTGGCTTGTTTTAGGTGTTAAAATGTTGACAGGTTCGTGTTCGTAAGACTCAGTACACACAATTTAAGAGTAGGAACGTCGATATGATGGGCCTGTTTGGTAATCCACCGGCTCCACGAATCTGGCGGAGCACCTATTCCATCGCTTTGAAAATTTGAACTGCAGCCCACTCCGCTCGTGACAGAGTTGTGGAGCGGAGGGCCTCTGAACGGGCACAATAAGTCAGAAGTTAATTACAATCCTGTGATGAATAACACGTGATGAATAACACTTCAATAAATTTGCAAAGTTGCTATCGTCTAAAAAATGTGCAATTAAATACTGTGAGATTTCTGACTGTATTATTAGCGATGCATGTTGTGTCGAGAGCATCTACAACGAGAGTCCCCATTATCCTCCCCGAACGTTTGACCGGCCTGCTCAGTTACTATCCGGATAACAAATCGGTTACTCTCCGGACAACAAGTTGCCATCCAACTGGACCTGTCAAACTCAACCCAAATGTCTCGGCTGTCCGACACCCTCAGTACCCAACTCATATTTAAGGTAGATATGGGGAGGCCTCGACTCATTTGCCACATCAAATATGGCCCACTATGGGCCACCATGAGCCCACAAATAATCCACCGCCGGCTGAAACCCTAGTCAAAGTCCATAATCTTGATCGCTTCCACTTTTCGTCTCCTCCCCTTCCCATCCCCCCCTCCCCCCACCATGGCCGTCTTCGATAGCCACTTCGACAGCGAGTCTGATTCCATCGACTGGGACAAGCTCTCGAAGGAGGACGGCTTCGGCAACGAGCCTCTGGACGACGAGGAGCTCGCGCTCCGCATTGCCATCCAACGTTCGCGGGTGGACATTGGCAGGAGCTTGAGCCCTGCGACGCCCCTGATGACCTGGCTACGCAATGTGGGCGAGCACGGCGCCCATCATGCTCCGTGCCACTGCAGATTTGTCGTCAGGCGCGCCACATCCCTTTTCCTCCGGCCCCAGCTCCCCTTGGGCAACCAGGCAACGTTGGATGCTCATGCCCGTGCCGAGCCAATGGATGAGGATGTCGGACGCAGGGTGTCGTGGAATTGTCACGACAGATGTCCTAGAGAAAGGACTTAGTCGTAGGGCCATCGCAACTAGGAAGCTTAAAGGGGTTAATCGGGACAAAGGACACGAGAGGTTTTATACTAGTTCGACCCCTTACGATGAAGGTAAAAGCCTACGTCTAGTTGTGTTGGTATTGCTGGGGGTTCGATCACCAAGAGGCTTAACTCGTCGGCTTGGTTATCGAGCTCTTGTTTCTTGCCCTAAGCCGCCACCGGGTCGTCCCCTTATATACACAGGTTGACGCCTGGTGGTTTACAGAGTCCCGGCCGGCTCATAATCGTGTCCGGCTCGGTGACTTCTTTTACATGCCTTTCTTTACAAGTCTTTCCTTACATACGACGGTTCACAATACCGGGCCTTAAGCCGCCTCCAGGCCTTTGGGCCTTCTATAAGATTTGACAAACTATCGTCTTTAAGGTTTACTGGGCTTCTTGTGTAACCCGCCATTGGGGCTGACCCGGCCCCTCCTGGGCGGGTCATAACTGATAGTTATATCCCCAACATTAGGCCCAGGTTGACTTTGAACTTCGTTCTTTGTCAATCTTCAACACTTAAACAAAATCCATCTTCTTATCCATGCAGAAGTTCTTGTAACCCGCCATGATGTCATCTCTTGAAAACGCAAAAAACTTTTATGACGTCATCTCCCAACGGATCTTCATCTTTAATGTCTTCCGAGAATCGAGGCGTCTGTGTAGTTGGGTAACCATTATTCGGCTATCCCTCGATTTTCGCGCCCGTCTGTTCACATTTTCCTTATAAATAGGCACGCTTCGCCCTTCCTCATTCTTCTCTCTCTCTCCGTCTTCTTCCTCTCGCAACCCTTCTGCTGCTCGAGCCTCACCGCCGTCGCGCTTCTCCTTCGTCTCCGTCGACCTTGGCCGCTGCATCAACTCGAATCGGTCCAGAGAAACGGCGGCGACCTCCGCAGAAGACCTGCGACGGTAAGTGTTCTTCCTTTCGTTTCTCAGATCTGCATTAGGGTTTCCAGGCTCCTGCGTGTTCTTCATGGTTCATCGTAGTTCTTCGCAGTTCTTCCACTGCAGTTCTTCTTGATCCAAAAAGATATGTATGCTTGTGCGGTAGTGGTTTTGTGCCTACTCTTGATATCCACAGATCTCTTTCTCTGGTTCAAAGACCTCATTAGAACTTACAGACTCATCTGCACCAAACTTTTTAGGTCTAGGATTTTTTTGGATTGTGAATAACCATTTGATCTGGAATAATACCAAGCAATTTAGGAAACTTGTTTGTCTCAACACTTAGCTAAATTTGTAGCTAAATTTGCTTTCTTCAAATATCTACAGTCATGGCGGCTTACTGTGCCGGCTTTCTTTTCTTTATATGACATTAGCCCTTAATTAAGCCGCCATTACTTATTTGCATCATCATCACTTAACTATTAAAATCACCATTGAATTGAACCGGCATGTTGTCTTTCTTTTCAGTTCGTCTTTGAACATCATGCCGTCCAAAGCACCAACCATCTGTAACTGGGTTCCCTCAACCGTAACTGAGGAACGTTTGAAAGAGTTCTTCACCATAGGATTTCTGCCAGGAAAAGACGTCATGTCTTACCGTGCCCCTAACCCAGACGAAGAACGACCCAATCCAAGGGCAGGTGAGGTGATTGTTTTTACTGACCATATGAACCGTGGCTTCTCACCGCCCGGCTCAAAGTTCTTCAGAGAGATCCTCCACTTTTTCAAACTCCACCCTCAAGATATTGGGCCCAATTCCATATCTAACATCTGTAACTTCCAAGTGCTCTGTGAGGTGTATCTTCAACAAGAGCCGACTGTGGACCTATTTAGAGAATACTTTTATCTGAACCGGCAAAATGAGTGCACCAACGACCTTAGCTTAGAGCTTGGAGGCATCTCAATTCAATGTTGGCAGGGCGCTGTCTTCCCCCCATAGTCTTGTCGAGTCATCCAAAAGACTGGAATTAGACTTGGTTTTACTGCCAAGACATTTCACCGGCAAACGAGAGGCCATTGCCGGGTTATCGCCCCGAACGTCTTGACTCCAAGTTCGCGCTTCCTGACAAGCTCACTGCCGCTGAACGCAGAAAGCTGATACCATACATCAAAAGGATTAATGCTCTGTTAGGGAACGGGTTAACTGGAGTTGATCTGACCCGCTGCTGGATCTCATGGCGGGTCATCCCTCTAAGCCGTCGGTCAAAGCTGATGTATGAGTATGGTGGAGGCCCGGATGACTCTCTTCGTCACAACCCCGCTCAATTAACAGAAGAAGATATTGTTTCAATGTCAACCCTTTTGGTGAACGGTAAATACGAAGATTGCAGTATTGTCGGGTTAAACCCCTTCTGCAAGCTTAACCCGGTGCCAGAAGTAAGGATATTCTGATCTCTTCTCCTTTGTATTTTTCCCAGCCGTATTGTTTAATACTTGCCTGACCTTTTCATCGTGTTTTTACCTGTCTGCAGGCCAACTCTGACTTCTGGAAAGTTAAATATGACCACGAGGCTGCCAAGAAAGCGAGAGCCGCAGCCATAAACGCCAAGAAGACGACCCGGAGGTAGAAAAAGAAGAAGAAGAACACTGCTGAAGATTGGATGAAGCTTGACGATACATCTGAGTCGGAGGTAGCCCTTGATTCCCTTGGCCAATTTTTTTTAATAATCTTATTAACACTGATCATTACCAGGATGACACTGGGGCCAGTCAGGCCGTGGAAGAAGAAGAGGTAACTATCATTTCTTCCGACTCAGAGCCCTTGCCAAGACAAAAAATTCGACGAGTGATCCGTAAAGTAAGGTTTTCTAACCCTTTAGCTCACTTGGATCCCAACTTTATTTTGAAAAAGCAGCAACATGAGAGCCGCCGTCAAGCCCGGACCGAAGACGAACCGGCTGTTGTTCTTCAACAAACTCCTCAGAAGCGCCGGAATGAGGTTTACTTCTTTTGTCCTTAATTAACTCCATTTAATGGATCCTTTCCCTTGCATTACTTTAACTTTATTTTATCTTTTCAGGAGGTGTCTCGCTCTTCTGGCGACTCATTTATGATTAAAAGGAACCGGCCCTTGGGGACTACAGGTGAAGCTTTGTTCTATTTTAGTGAACGCCCTCGATGCGGCTATATCTCCCACGTGTCGAAGCACGACTTAGAGGCATAACCGCATTGAAAGCAATGTCGCAAGTGAGGTAATCTTCACACAACCCATGTAATACATAAGGGAAAGAGATACATAGTTGGCTTACAATCGCCACTTCACACAATTACATGAATAAAGCATTACATCATCCAGATACAATCAAGGTCCGACTACGGAACCAAAATAAAAGAAGAACCCCAAATGCGACAAAGGTCCCCGATCGACCCCAACTGGGCTCCACTACTGATCAACTAGAACGAAACAACACAAAGGGCAAGATCTTCATCGAGCTCCTCCTTGAGCTTGGTTGCGTCATTTGCACAGACTCATCAGCACCTGCAAGCTGGTTTTTGGAAGTATCTGTGAGCCACGGGGACTCAGCAATCTCGCACCCGCGAGATCAAGACTATTTAAGCTTATAGGAAGGATGGAGTAATGAGGTGGAGCTGCAGCAAGCGACTAGCATATATGGTGGCTAACATACGCAAATGAGAGCGAGAAGAGAAGGCAAAGCACGGTCGATAAGAGTATGATCAAGAAGTGATCCTATAGCAACCTACGTCAAGCATAACTCCAACACCGTGTTCACTTCCCGGACTCCGCCGGAAAGAGACCATCACGGTTACACACACGGTTGATGTATTTTAATTAAGGTCAACTTCGGGTTTTCTACAACCGGACGTTAACAAATTCCCATCTGCCCATAACCGCGGGCACGGCTTTCGAAAGTTCAAATCCCTGCAGGGGTGTCCCAACTTAGCCCATGACAAGCTCTCACGGTCAACGAAGGAATAGACCTCCACCCGAGACACTCCGATCAGACTCGGTATCCCGGTACAACAAGACATTTCGACAGGGTAAAACTAAACCAGCAACACCGCCCGAATGTGCCGACAAATCCCGATAGGAGCTGCACATATCTCTTTCTCAGGGCACACTCAGATTGTCCTAGGTACGGGTAGGCCAGCCCAGAGTTGCCCCTGGTAGCCACCGGTAGCTGACAGGTGGACCAACACTCAGAGGAGCACTGGCCCGGGGGGTAAAATAATGATGACCCTTGAGTCTGCAGAACCCAAGGGAAAGAAAAGGCTAGGTGGCAAATGGTAAAACCAATGTTGGGCATTGCTGGAAGAGCTTTACTTAAGACGAACTGTCAAGGGGTTCCCATAATAGCCCAACCGTGTAAGGAACGCAAAATCCGGGAACATAACACCGATATGACGGAAACTAGGGCGGCAAGAGTGGAACAAAACACCAGGCATAAGGCCGAGCCTTCCACCCTTTACCAAGTATATAGATGCATTAATTAAGTAAGATATATTGTGATATCCCAACAAGTAAACATGTTCCAACAAGGAACAACATCTCCATGTTCCAACAAGGAACAAACTTCAATCTTTACCTGCAACTAACAACGCTATAAGAGGGGCTGAGCAAAGCGGTAACATAGCCAATGAACGGTTTGCTAGGACATGGTGGGTTAGAGGTTTGCCATGGCAATTTGGGAGGCTGACAAGCAAATGGTAGGCGTCGTAGCATTGGCATAGCAAGAGCGAGCAAACTAGCATAGCAAAGATAGTAGTGATTTCGAGGGTATGATCATCTTGCCTGAGATCCCACAAGGAAGAAGAACGAATCCAAGAAGAAGACAAACGGACGTAGACGAACGGATCCTCACAACCTCGACGTTATCGGAACCAACCCGAAGAAGCAACACCGGAAAGAAGCAAACAACATAGTAAACAACAAGCACATCAACATGGCATGATGCACAATCAAGTATGATGCATGTCCGGTTTAATGAGGCATGGCATGGCAAAGTGCAACAAACAATACTACAAGTTAAGTGGAGCTCAATATGCAACGAGGTGCATGTTGACGGAACACCACATCAATTATTTAGCTATCTCTCGTTTAAGCTACCCAACAATATTAACTGTTGTTAAACATGGCAAGAGGTGAAGCATAACATAAACTATACCGTCTAAACAATTTAAATGGGGCCGGATATAAAAACAACAAATCCGGTAAATCCCCATATGCATTTAGCAATTTAATGCAACAACAAGTTTAAACATTTTAAATGTTGTTATCATGATGCGGATGACATATACAGGTTTTATGCAATTTTTATAAAAAACGTTAACATAAGCATGTTATGAAGCATTACTCGCCGTGGCAGAATGAAAAGGGTGCCACGGCGGCGAAACAGAAATGGTGCCACGGCAACATATCCGAAAATGATGCCACGGCAACATATCGGTTCCGGTAGCTCACAGAGATACCGGTGCAAAAGGAGGCGTGACGTGAGCGAGTCATGCAAGATGGTGGGGTGATCCCGACTACCGGGTGTCCCACCGGATAGTGGCATGGAAACGAGGAACGTGCACGAAACAAACGGGCACGGTGCAAACATATCGTACATCTCATACAACACATGCATTCGATCACGATCGGTCATCTCGGGGTTATACCTTCGAAGCGTGCATTCGGGGCGGAACGCGTTCGGTACGATGTAGAGGAAGTAGACGTTCTCGTAGCGGTCGTAGAGGAAGTAGTTGTTCACGTGTCATCGTGGGAAGTAGTCGTACACATGCCGTAGTGGAAGTAGTGGTTCACGGCGACGGTAGTGGTAGCAGTTGTTCATGTCCCGTAGATGAATCGGGGTCCACGGGGTCTTCGAGGGTCGACGGTAGTCGTACACGGCAACCATAGTTGAACTTGTAGGGCCGACGATGTCGTGGTACTTGGTGCAATGCACGGGATGGTAGTCCAACAATTGTCGGAGAGGGACTTGACGCATCAAAAGTCTTCGGTGCCACGGTACTTAGCGATTCCAGGATGTCGTAGCCGTGTAGTCGTTCATGTATCACCGTGGTGTAGTCGTACTTGGCGTCCGCAGCAACATATCCATGATGGCCAAACAAACCAATAGCGACCGAAGCAGCAGGGTGCGATTGGGTGGTTTGGTTAACGCGCAGGGGCAGCGTGTGTTCGATCTCCACCTGAACAAAGACGGCGTGGAGGCAGGAGGGCAACGGCAGCGCCGCAAGCTCTGATGATGCAGCACGACGGGGAGGCGCAGGGACGGCTGGGGTGGACGGATCGGCCTCGGGACGCCGGATCCTGGCTGGTGGCGGAACTCCATGGCGGCAGACGAACTCCTCTGCAACTGCGGCTGATGACGACGCAGAGGAGAGCTTGGGGTTGGGGACGAGCTAGCAGGCCGGTGGCGAGGTCGCCGGCAGCAGAGGCTGCGACGCGGCCTGGCTCGGGCGCTGCGTGCGTGGTGGAGCAGAGGGGGACGCGGGGCTGCTGAGAAGCAGAGGCCGGCGGCGGCGTCAGGTAGACGAGGAGGCGGGGACGAGGGCCGATGAGGGCGCGCGACGGAGCTCAGCGGGCGTGCTCCGATGGAGGTACTTGAACGGGGCGGCGGAGCATGGGCAGGGGCCGACCGGATCTGGAGCTTGAGGCGGCGGCGCTGGAGGTCCGGCCGACGCCACGAACAAAGCGGCGGCTGCTAGCGATGGGGTCGAGCGAGGGAGAAGGTGGCGCGAGGGAGGAGATGGGGATTGGGACGAGGAGCGATGGGGCGCAGAGGTGGGAGATGGAGGCGCTGCGGTAGGGAGATGGGATCGGGAGAAGGGTGCGGCTAGGGTTAGAAGGCAGGGGCCGGCTGAGCCTTGGGATGCGGATGGAGCAGGCTTGGCCTGGCTGCTGGGCTGCAGGGCTCCTTCTCTCTCTCTATCTCTAATTCTCTTATCAAAACAGAAAATAAAGAGAAAGAAAAAGGGAAGAAAAGAAAGGTTCGAGAAAGAGTTGGGCACGGGGATAATTTACTTGGACTCACAAAAATGTGCACGGTCCAAGAAAAATAGAAAGGGGCATGATTGAAAGATTTAAATTCAAACTCATTTGAAATTCAAATGGGTTTGAACTAGGACTTGATGAAAGGAAGGTCCAAAAATGTTCGGATTTTTGGTGGAGCTCCGGAAAATGATGAAATAATAAATGGCAAAGTTGGAGATCAAGAATTAAGACAACAAAGGCATTGGATATTTTGCAAGTGTGTTATGGTTAATTCCAAATAAATGGAATATTTAATATAGCTCCCTAATATTGGAGGATATGTTATAAAGAGAAGTCACCATGTGAGTCCCTCGATTTAAATGGATCGAAAAATCCATACAATTTATTTAGTTGAGGTTTTAAAAATTAATGATATGATGGCATGATGACATGATGCAATGCAAAAATAAAAGGGGCAGACACAAATGAAACACATGGCGAAACCCGGAATAGCTGGAAGTCTTCTGAAGCATCGGTCTTGGGGCGTTACAACACTCCACCAGTATGAGAGGATCTCGTCCCGAGATCTAGAATGGCACCGGAGGGACAACGGAAGAGAAAGAGAGGAGAGGTAAAACTAAGTTGCTCCTTTGACGAACGAGTGAAACCAAAGAACCTTGCGAGGTTGAACTAATTCGAGAAAAGAATGGAACGAAGGAGAACAAAGTCGAAAACACTCCGTTAGAAACTAGGGACAAAGAGCATTGCGAAACCTTGAGGTTGAAGGGAAGATATATATTGAAAACGCGCCGGTTAAGGAAGGGGATCAAGGAAGACCAAATTCGAACAGCACTCCGGTTGAAAAGTGATACAAGACTAGATAAGATGAAAAGAACTTGAGCAGAGGACACGACACTCTGGTTAAATGGATAAGCACGAAAAGAACATGATCTTTGACAAACGAGATGATGGGTTAAAAAGAGCAACATCACAATGACTCCGGAACGAAGGGAAACAAGATGTTGAGAGATCACAGATACAACAAATGCTAGAATGGAGTTGTTGAAAACCAACAACGAAAAGAATAATCTTGATATGGGCTTATGGAAACATCTCAACATTATGAGGTGACAACCGGCCACTAACGGAACAATTAGTTGCTTGAGATTAACGAAGAGATGAAAACTTGTTCCATCAAGATGGAAAAGAGATAACTTGGGTCATTAATAAGCACCAAAAAGCAACATTCCTTAGGGAAGGCTTTAGGTGAAATCTATACCAAGATAACTCCAATGAAGAGATTGACGGTTGAAAAGATCTCTTGAACAAAGAGAAAAAGATGGATTTAAATATGTCACTCTTGAAAACTTGTGAATCACGAAGCAACGAAGGGGAATTATCAAGAAGGACATAATACCACCTCCAAAGATACGGTAGAAAGAAATTGCACTCCGGATAGCAAGATGAAGAATGCTTGAGTTTCTTAGAAAAGAATCTCGATGAACACTTCAAGAAGAAATATAAATCCTTGATGAACCATCATGTAGAGCCTCCATGAAGAACTCCGGTAACAAAAAGATGATCCAATGGAAGGAAAAAGAAGTTGAAAACACAAGGTGAAACCTTGCAGTGATTTAGATGGATTTCCGTGATAATTAGAGCTTGGAACTCCGGGAAAAAGAGAAGATGAAACAAATGAAACCGAGAATTTGAAGGGCCTCCGGAATAAAGAATTAATCACTTGGATGAACAAGAATAAGAATTATGTTATGCTTATCCTTCACCAATTAAATTGATGACAATCAACGGATTTGGCATACTACTTATTCTCGTAGAAAGGATTAAAAGAGATATATCAAAACTTGAGAAGATCTTCAACGAACCACCGGTAGGATTGGAACAACAAATGAATTGATATGATGAACAAGGAAGAGAGATCTTGAAAGAACCACCGTAAGAATTGAAAATGATCGAAGTAGGGGTGCATCACCGGTAAGAGTTAGCAAATGAACGAAGGAGTTTGAGACAAACTAGATACATGAGAACAAAGAGATCAAGAACTGATTAGAGGATATTCGATAGATGCACCGGCAAGATAGGAGAATGATAACTGACGGCTGAGAATGAATAAACCTGAATTGATGGACTCCGGATGACAAACTGAGAAGACTCTTGAGTATCTCCTGATGGGTGAAAAGATTCTCACAATCGAAAACAATTATGAGAGGATGGCAACAAGCTAGCACCATGAATCTTGAAGAGAATAGAGCAAGATTAAAGAGAAACTCTTCTTCGGTCTTCAAATGATGAGAATGACAACGAGAAACACCACCAAGAATTATTGAGGCACACCGGAAGAATCAAAAGCGAAGAGGTTGAGCCAACTATGAAAAGAATTTGAAAGATCTTGGAGAAAAGCATTTGACTAATGATAACTCATTCTTACGTCAAACTTGGAGAAGAATTTAGGATATCTCTGGGAAAATAGAAGAGTCAGGTAAGATCCTGGGAAAAAAAACCTGTGGGTTAGGGCCCACTCAAAAGAACACCGTTGAAAAGATTTAAAAGAGATGTTGCACCGGTTGAATTAAATGACTTGAATGAGATACCAATCTCGAAAGAGCTTGAACGAATGCAGAGTGGAAACACGAATCTTCGAGATATCTTGAGCACTCCGGAACAATTTAATAGCAAGAGATGGATGATTAAAAGGTGCACTGGCATAAGAAAAGCATTGGAAAAAAAAGAAAAGGAGTATGCTTAATACCAAAGCTTGAATTAAATCCACCGGAGAAGAAAAGAACGAGGAATGACGAACTTGAAGCTCCATTAGAATCTTCATGAGAATCACCGGATAAGAACATTGACGGAAAAGAATGGAGAAACTTCCCATCAATAAAATGGATACTTGAAGAAGAAATCTTAGTCCTTGAAGAAAAACAAAAGGGAGGGAGGGTGGGAAAAACAAAGGCAACTTGGAGACGGATGAAACAAACACCGTTGAGAAGAAGTGATAAATGATCTTGCAAATGTTGACGTGAACGGATCCACTTGAGGAGAGACACACCGGTTAAAAAAAAGATTGACAAGACAGACTCAATGATCAAGAAGGATTAGTATTCACATAGGAATATGAGAACATCATTTAGGAAAGGTATGGATTCAACATTTGACTTCGAGGCAACTCGAATACCACAACTCAAAACAAAACAAAGGATTGGCTTGCAAAATAAGCCAGAACAAACATATGATAGAGATTTCGTCCGAAGTTTTCGTGGTGGGGCCTACATGGGCTTGAGTGTACAGCACCATCATGTACAAGGCATTGCACATGACATACGAAGCGTCCCCGAGTCGGCATAGCCAAGGACTCTTTAAGACACAACGAGACCACTGTAAAATCGACCGTGAATAGGCGGACCACTAGACGTCGAACCCCAATTTCATATCATACATCCGTCAGAAAGATATCCTAAGAGCTACTTGAATTCCCACCTATGAAACTCCCGAAATTTTCCGGTTATGCAATCAGGTGTTGGGGATACAGGGGAAGCATAATATCTCACCCAAAACTAACAAATCCTACATCCAGCTGTATCCATCCTTCAACACATAACCAAGAAACCTTCGGAAATCATCTACCTCTACCTTCGAAAAGCATCCGTTATACAAGTCATGGCAATACTCCCGTACTCACCTCAGTACTGGGTTATCGGGGTTATCTCACCAACAACTGCACAAAAGAGATTTTCGATGTTGGCGTACTAAACTCAGGTATTCCAGAACTGCAACGATAAAATTATGACGACAACACCTCAGAGCTCAACTCCCCGGGACACTTCCACTAAACCCCTGACAGGAGGCACCAAGACAATGTTCTCATCATAAAACCATCGGAACGATTCCAAGATACCCGCGTGATCCTAAAATTTTTTTAGTGAAATTTGAGAAGAGAAGAGTCAAAACTCTACGTCAGGATGCCTTACCAGAGCGATGAGGAGACTGGGAAGTAAAAAGAATTCCTAAACTCTCCGATATATAATTCCTAAATGACTCAAAACATTTTTCTAGACACAACTCGGCCGCTAAAAACGATCAAGCAATGGGGCTCCTAAGGTCGGGGAAGGCTCTGATTACCAACTTGTAACGCCCTCGATGCGGCTATATCTCCCACGTGTCGAAGCACGACTTAGAGGCATAACCGCATTGAAAGCAATGTCGCAAGTGAGGTAATCTTCACACAACCCATGTAATACATAAGGGAAAGAGATACATAGTTGGCTTACAATCGCCACTTCACACAATTACATGAATAAAGCATTACATCATCCAGATACAATCAAGGTCCGACTACGGAACCAAAATAAAAGAAGAACCCCAAATGCGACAAAGGTCCCCGATCGACCCCAACTGGGCTCCACTACTGATCAACTAGAACGAAACAACACAAAGGGCAAGATCTTCATCGAGCTCCTCCTTGAGCTTGGTTGCGTCATTTGCACAGACTCATCAGCACCTGCAAGCTGGTTTTTGGAAGTATCTGTGAGCCACGGGGACTCAGCAATCTCGCACCCGCGAGATCAAGACTATTTAAGCTTATAGGAAGGATGGAGTAATGAGGTGGAGCTGCAGCAAGCGACTAGCATATATGGTGGCTAACATACGCAAATGAGAGCGAGAAGAGAAGGCAAAGCACGGTCGATAAGAGTATGATCAAGAAGTGATCCTATAGCAACCTACGTCAAGCATAACTCCAACACCGTGTTCACTTCCCGGACTCCGCCGGAAAGAGACCATCACGGTTACACACACGGTTGATGTATTTTAATTAAGGTCAACTTCGGGTTTTCTACAACCGGACGTTAACAAATTCCCATCTGCCCATAACCGCGGGCACGGCTTTCGAAAGTTCAAATCCCTGCAGGGGTGTCCCAACTTAGCCCATGACAAGCTCTCACGGTCAACGAAGGAATAGACCTCCACCCGAGACACTCCGATCAGACTCGGTATCCCGGTACAACAAGACATTTCGACAGGGTAAAACTAAACCAGCAACACCGCCCGAATGTGCCGACAAATCCCGATAGGAGCTGCACATATCTCTTTCTCAGGGCACACTCAGATTGTCCTAGGTACGGGTAGGCCAGCCCAGAGTTGCCCCTGGTAGCCACCGGTAGCTGACAGGTGGACCAACACTCAGAGGAGCACTGGCCCGGGGGGGGGGGTAAAATAATGATGACCCTTGAGTCTGCAGAACCCAAGGGAAAGAAAAGGCTAGGTGGCAAATGGTAAAACCAATGTTGGGCATTGCTGGAAGAGCTTTACTTAAGACGAACTGTCAAGGGGTTCCCATAATAGCCCAACCGTGTAAGGAACGCAAAATCCGGGAACATAACACCGATATGACGGAAACTAGGGCGGCAAGAGTGGAACAAAACACCAGGCATAAGGCCGAGCCTTCCACCCTTTACCAAGTATATAGATGCATTAATTAAGTAAGATATATTGTGATATCCCAACAAGTAAACATGTTCCAACAAGGAACAACATCTCCATGTTCCAACAAGGAACAAACTTCAATCTTCACCTGCAACTAACAACGCTATAAGAGGGGCTGAGCAAAGCGGTAATATAGCCAATCAACGGTTTGCTAGGACATGGTGGGTTAGAGGTTTGACATGGCAATTTGGGAGGCTGACAAGCAAATGGTAGGCGTCGTAGCATTGGCATAGCAAGAGCGAGCAAACTAGCATAGCAAAGATAGTAGTGATTTCGAGGGTATGATCATCTTGCCTGAGATCCCGCAAGGAAGAAGAACGAATCCAAGAAGAAGACAAACGGACATAGACGAACGGATCCTCACAACCTCGACGTTATCGGAACCAACCCGAAGAAGCAACACCGGAAAGAAGCAAACAACATAGTAAACAACAAGCACATCAACATGGCATGATGCACAATCAAGTATGATGCATGTCCGGTTTAATGAGGCATGGCATGGCAAAGTGCAACAAACAATACTACAAGTTAAGTGGAGCTCAATATGCAACGAGGTGCATGTTGACGGAACACCACATCAATTATTTAGCTATCTCTCGTTTAAGCTACCCAACAATATTAACTGTTGTTAAACATGGCAAGAGGTGAAGCATAACATAAACTATACCGTCTAAACAATTTAAATGGGGCCGGATATAAAAACAACAAATCCGGTAAATCCCCATATGCATTTAGCAATTTAATGCAACAACAAGTTTAAACATTTTAAATGTTGTTATCATGATGCGGATGACATATACAGGTTTTATGCAATTTTTATAAAAAACGTTAACATAAGCATGTTATGAAGCATTACTCGCCGTGGCAGAATGAAAAGGGTGCCACGGCGGCGAAACAGAAATGGTGCCACGGCAACATATCCGAAAATGATGCCACGGCAACATATCGGTTCCGGTAGCTCACAGAGATACCGGTGCAAAAGGAGGCGTGACGTGAGCGAGTCATGCAAGATGGTGGGGTGATCCCGACTACCGGGTGTCCCACCGGATAGTGGCATGGAAACGAGGAACGTGCACGAAACAAACGGGCACGGTGCAAACATATCGTACATCTCATACAACACATGCATTCGATCACGATCGGTCATCTCGGGGTTATACCTTCGAAGCGTGCATTCGGGGCGGAACGCGTTCGGTACGATGTAGAGGAAGTAGACGTTCTCGTAGCGGTCGTAGAGGAAGTAGTTGTTCACGTGTCGTCGTGGGAAGTAGTCGTACACATGCCATAGTGGAAGTAGTGGTTCACGGCGACGGTAGTGGTAGCAGTTGTTCATGTCCCGTAGATGAATCGGGGTCCACGGGGTCTTCGAGGGTCGACGGTAGTCGTACACGGCAACCATAGTTGAACTTGTAGGGCCGACGATGTCGTGGTACTTGGTGCAATGCACGGGATGGTAATCCAACAATTGTCGGAGAGGGACTTGACGCATCAAAAGTCTTCGGTGCCACGGTACTTAGCGATTCCAGGATGTCGTAGCCGTGTAGTCGTTCATGTATCACCGTGGTGTAGTCGTACTTGGCGTCCGCAGCAACATATCCATGATGGCCAAACAAACCAATAGCGACCGAAGCAGCAGGGTGCGATTGGGTGGTTTGGTTAACGCGCAGGGGCAGCGTGTGTTCGATCTCCGCCTGAACAAAGACGGCGTGGAGGCAGGAGGGCAACGGCAGCGCCGCAAGCTCTGATGATGGACGGCTGGGGTGGACGGATCGGCCTCGGGACGCCGGATCCTGGCTGGTGGCGAAACTCCATGGCGGCAGACGAACTCCTCTGCAACTGCGGCTGATGACGACGCAGAGGAGAGCTTGGGGTTGGGGACGAGCTAGCAGGCCGGTGGCGAGGTCGCCGGCAGCAGAGGCTGCGACGCGGCCTGGCTCGGGCGCTGCGTGCGTGGTGGAGCAGAGGGGGACGCGGGGCTGCTGAGAAGCAGAGGCCGGCGGCGGCGTCAGGTAGACGAGGAGGCGGGGACGAGGGCCGATGAGGGCGCGCGACGGAGCTCAGCGGGCGTGCTCCGATGGAGGTACTTGAACGGGGCGGCGGAGCATGGGCAGGGGCCGACCGGATCTGGAGCTTGAGGCGGCGGCGCTGGAGGTCCGGCCGACGCCACGAACAAAGCGGCGGCTGCTAGCGATGGGGTCGAGCGAGGGAGAAGGTGGCGCGAGGGAGGAGATGGGGATCGGGACGAGGAGCGATGGGGCGCAGAGGTGGGAGATGGAGGCGCCGCGGGAGGGAGATGGGATCGGGAGAAGGGTGCGGCTAGGGTTAGAAGGCAGGGGCCGGCTGAGCCTTGGGATGCGGATGGAGCAGGCTTGGCCTGGCTGCTGGGCTGCAGGGCTCCTTCTCTCTCTCTATCTCTAATTCTCTTATCAAAACAGAAAATAAAGAGAAAGAAAAAGGGAAGAAAAGAAAGGTTAGAGAAAGAGTTGGGCACGGGGATAATTTACTTGGACTCACAAAAATGTGCACGGTCCAAGAAAAATAGAAAGGGGCATGATTGAAAGATTTAAATTCAAACTCATTTGAAATTCAAATGGGTTTGAACTAGGACTTGATGAAAGGAAGGTCCAAAAATGTTCGGATTTTTGGTGGAGCTCCGGAAAATGATGAAATAATAAATGGCAAATTTGGAGATCAAGAATTAAGACAACAAAGGCATTGGATATTTTGCAAGTGTGTTATGGTTAATTCCAAATAAATGGAATATTTAATATAGCTCCCTAATATTGGAGGATATGTTATAAAGAGAAGTCACCATGTGAGTCCCTCGATTTAAATGGATCGAAAAATCCATACAATTTATTTAGTTGAGGTTTAAAAATTAATGATATGATGGCATGATGACATGATGCAATGCAAAAATAAAAGGGGCAGACACAAATGAAACACATGGCGAAACCCGGAATAGCTGGAAGTCTTCTGAAGCATCGGTCTTGGGGCGTTACAAACCTGAGCTAAGATCCTTTGATTAAACTGAAGGCAGTGTATACCTTAGTAGAACAACTGTATATTGGCGCACAACGGGCACTTGCCGCCATCTCTCCTGCCAATCAAGGACCCAACCGGCTCAGCGACTTCTTGAAGAAACTGTCAGTCCTGCCTACCAGATTTCAAGAAGTGAAGCGCTCCTATGCGCGAGCCGGAGCTTTGACTGCCATGAGCCGCTCCAAGGCTTGGGTGCCAGACCTAGACCCGGCGGACGTGGCCAGAGGCTATCCCACCGTGAAGGAAGACGGATCTCCCTTTGAGCAGGATGACTTCATGGCTTGCGTGCGCGGAGTCCGACCTCAGGTAACTACCCTTGGAGATGATACCAACATCGACAAATACCAGCCGGGTTTTGATGTTGAAAATAAGAAGATGGCGACTCCCTCGTACAAGGTGACAGATTTGATCCCGCCTGTAAGAGAAAATACATTTTCCCCGGAAGTTGACCCGGCCGGCCTGATCGACGAAGAAGCAGAATTTGTCGCCGTGAATGGTTTTGACTAGTCAAAACCCAGCTTCCAGCCAATAGAGGGCGGTGAACCGGCGAGGGAGGAGCAATAATCATCTTCATGGGTTTATAAAAACCTTATAATAGTTTAGTTGTGAAAACACTATGCTTTGCTTATGCCCTCACGCATAAAACACTTATATGTGATTCTGTGTTTCCTGATGTCAATATGTGCATCATACTTATGGTTGTCCCTGTAATATTTTAGCTCTGTTCCGGTAGATACAAGGGAAAATACTGGCTTGGCAGCTTAGTACCGAATGGGTTAGAACACCCGGCTTATAGCCAATATGTTTACCATAATAAAAAATAGAAACAGAAAAAAGAGAACAAGGCTGAAACTAACCCGTTGGTTAATGTAGCAGGAAATTGCGTATAAACAATAACCATATGTGTACCTTTGATCCTTAGACCACCGGTTTAAATGACCCGGGTAATGAAGTTGATAACTCAATTTTTTTGAGAAGTCAATGCTTCTGAATACTCAATGATCATCATACCTTGGTGGCTTTGTTGTCAAATAGTCCAGCCGGCGAAGAAGACGAGGCTAATTATTTGTAATATTGAGACAACAAAAAATTAAAAGGCAAACAATAGATAATAAGTATAATTTAACCTTGTATTGAAAAGGTTGGGGGCTTCTGATTCGAATACGATCAGTAAACCGGACCAAAGGGGTTAAGCTAAGGTTCGAATACGACCATATAGCCCCCAGTGGCTTTGGCGTTGCGCCGATCAAGAGGGTACCGACAGCTATGTTCTCTTTGGTTCGAATATGACCTATGTTTGAACATGAAGCCCCCAAATGACCTTGAGAGGTTTTTAACGACCCTGATTCGAATACGATCCAAGTCAGACCCAAAAGGGGTTAAGCTATGATTCAGATACGATCAAGAAGCCCCCAAGTGAGTTTGGCCTTGAGCCAATCAAGAGGGTTACGACAACTATGTTCTCTTTGGTTTAAATAGGACATATGTTTGAACAGGAAGCCCCCAAGTGACCATGATATTGCAGCTAGATTCGATTACGATCATAAGCTGGACCAAAAAAGGTTAGACTTGATTCAAATATGATCAACTCCTTAATAGTCAGTTGAAAATAAAACATAACAAAGATACATAATCTTTTGAAAAGAAAAGAGACCGATGGTCCTGCTTTATTACTTGTCATGGTATATACAATGTTAAAGTATGTACATGATGAGAGCCGGTGGCTCAGGTGTAGTATGGCCGAAGTTGAGCAATGTTCCACGGCCGGCGGGTCTCCTCCTCCGACTTACGTGAGTCTTTGTACTCTCGAACGTCGATGAGGTAATATGACCCGTTGGTTAAGTTCTTGCTGACCACAAAGGGTCCTTCCCAAGGTGGGGATAACTTGTGTGCATCTGACAGATCCTGGATGAGCCGGAGCACCAGGTCGCCTTCCTGAAAAGTTCTGGACTTAACCCGACGGCTGTGATAACAGCGCAGGTCCTATTGATAAATTGCTGATCGAGCTGCTGCTAAGTCTCTTTCTTCATCTAACAAGTCGAGTGCATCCTGTCTGGCTTGTTCATTATTAGCTTCAACATAAGCCGCCACGCGGGGCGAGTCGTGACGGATGTCACTAGGCAACACTGCTTCTGCTCCATACACCATGAAAAAAGGTGTGTAACCTGTAGACCTGCTAGGTGTGGTGTTGATACTCCACAGCACCGAGGGTAATTCCTCTATCCAACAACCCAGTGTTCGCCGTAAGGGAACCATAAGCCGGGGTTTGAGATCTTTTAAAATTTACCGATTTGCTCTCTCAACTTGACCATTAGATTGAGGATGAGCTACGGAAGAAACATCAAGCCGAATATGTTCACGTTGACAAAACTCCTCCATAGCCCCTTGGGATAAATTAGTGCCATTGTCAGTGATAATGCTGTGTGGAAAACCAAAATGGAAGATCACCTTTTTCATGAAGTGAACCGCCGTGGCCGCGTCACACTTACTTACTGGCTCCGCCTCAACCCACTTAGTGAATTTATCAACTGCCACCAAGAGATGCGTCTTTTTATCCTTAGACCTTTTGAAAGGTCCCACCATGTCAAGCCCCCAGACCGCAAACGACCAAGTGATTGGAATCATCCGGAGCTCTTGAGCCGGCACATGTGCTCGTTGTGCAAACTTTTGACATCCATCACATCTGCTGACCAAATCCTCTGCATCAGCGTGAGCCATCAACCAGTAAAAAGTAAAAACCATGACAAAAAGCCTTGGCCACCAGAGATTTTGACCCGGCGTGATGACCACAATCGCATTCATGGATATCACGAAGTATTTCTTGGCCTTCTTCGGGGGAAACACACCGCTGAAATGCTCCAGAGACGCTGCGATGGTATAGTTCTCCATCTGAAATCGTCATTGACTTAGACCGTCGGGTTATCTGTCGAGCCAGAGTCTCATCCGCTGGCAATTCTCCCCGGGTCATGTAAGCCAAGAACGGCACTATCCAATCTGGGATGACATGAAGAGCCACCACCAACTGCGCCTCCGGGTCAGGAACGGCTAAATCTTTTTCTGTGGGCAATTTGACAGACAGGTTATGCAAAACATCCAAAAAGGTGTTAGGTGGTACCGGCTTACGCTGAGACCCCAACCGGCTTAAAGCATCAGCCGCTTCGTTCTTCCTACGGTCAATGTGCTCCACCTGATAACCTTTAAAATGCCCTACAACAGCATCAACCTCCCAGCGATAAGCCGCTATGAGAGGATCCTTGGAATCCCACTTGCCTGACACCTATTGAGCCACTAAATCTGAGTCGCCAAGACATCTGACCCGGCTCAAACTCATCTCTTTTGACACTCGAAGACCATGGAGCAAGGCTTCATACTCCGCTGCATTGTTAGTGCAAGGAAACATCAGCCGTAACACATAACAAAATTTGTCACCTCGAGGAGAGGTTAAAACAACTCCATCCCCCGAGCCCTCCAACTGTCTGGATCCATCAAAATGAATAGTCTAGTATGTGTTGTCTGGTTTCTGTTCTGGCACCTGCATCTCCGTCCAGTCATTAATGAAGTCAACCAGTGCTTGAGATTTGATCGCGGTACGTGGTACATACTTCAACCCATGAGACCCAAGCTCAATGTCCCACTTGGCGACTCGTCCAGTGGCTTCTCTGTTTTGAATGATGTCTCCCAAAGGAGCAGAGCTGACCACAGTAATTGGATGACCCTGAAAATAATGTTTAAGCTTCCGGCTTGCCATAAACACCCCATATACGAGCTTCTGCCAATGTGGATATCGTTGCTTGGACTCAATTAACACCTCACTGACGTAGTAAACCGGACGTTGAACCAGATGTTCCTTGCCAGCCTCCTTGCGCTCCACCACAATAGCCACACTAACAGCTCATGAGTTGGCGGCCACGTATAACAACAACGGCTCTTTCTCAACTGGAGTAGCAAGGACCGGCGGCTCAGCAAGCTGTGTCTTCAAATCTTCAAAAGTAGAGTTTGCAGCATCGCTCCAAACAAAATCATCTGTTTTCTTCATCATCTGATACAAAGGCATTGCCTTCTCACCTAACCGGCTTATGAACCGGCTCAAAGCAGCAACACGACCTGCCAGCCGTTGAACGTCATTGATGCATGTTGGTTTGGCCAGGGATGTAATTGCCTTGATTTTCTCCGGGTTAGCTTCAATACCTCGGTTGGACAGCAAAAAACCCTAGAGCTTGCCGGTTGGGACTCCAAAAACACACTTAGCCGGGTTAAGCATCATTTTGTAGACCCGGAGATTATCAAAGGTCTCTTTCAGATCCGCAACCAAGGTTTCCTCTTTCCTGGATTTAACCACTATACCATCCACATAGGCATGAACATTACATCCAATCTGATTATGAAGACAATTCTGCACACACCATTGATAAGTCGTCTAGGCACTCTTAAGCCCAAAAGGCATAGATACATAGCAGAAAGCTCCAAAGGGGGTGATAAAAGCCGTCTTCTCCTGATCTTTGACCGCCATCTTGATCTGATGGTAACCTGAATAAGCATCCAAGAAACTCAAACATGCGCAACCCGTCGTAGCATCGATGATCTGATCAATACGGGCGAGGGCAAAAGGATCAGCCGGACAAGCCTTGTTCAGATCGGTGTAATCCACACACATACGCCAGGTGCCATTCTTTTTGAGTACAAGCACCGGGTTGGCTAACCACTCTGGGTGAAAGACTTCTACGATGAACCCAGCCGCCAAGAGCCGGGCCACCTCTTCTCCAATGGCCTAGCGCCTTTCTTCATTGAACCGTCGGAGAAACTGTCTGACAGGTTTATACTTTGGATCAATATTGAGAGTGTGCTAAACGAGTTTGTAACACCCACGATGCGGCTATATCTCCCACGTGTCGAAGCACGACTTAGAGGCATAACCGCATTGTAAGCAATGTCGCAAGTGGGGTAATCTTCACACAAGCCATGTAATGAATAAGGGAAAAAGGTACATAGTTGGCTTACACTCGCCACGTCACACAGTAGCATAAATAACATTACATTCATCCAGATACAATCATGGTCCGACTACGAAACCAAAATAAAGAACAAACCCAAATGCAACAAAGTCCCCGGTCGCCCCAACTGGGCTCCACTACTGATTGTCTGGAAAGGAAACGTAGTATCGTCCTGAGTCCTCATCGAACTCCCACTTGAGCTCAGTCGAATCTCCTGGAGTGGTATCATCGGTCCCTGCATCTGGTTTTGGAAGTAATCTGTGAGTCATGGGGACTCAGCAATCTCACACCTTCACGATCAAGACTAATTAAGCTTATAGGAAGGATAAAAGGTATGAGGTGGAGCTGCAGCAAGCACTAGCATATATGGTGGCTAACATACGAAAATGAGAGCGAGAAGAGAAGGCAAAGACACGATCGATTAACTATGATCAAGAAGTGATCCTAGAACAACCTACGTTCAAGCATAACTCGAGACTGTGTTCTCTTCCCGGACTCCGCCGAAAAGAGACCATCACGGCCACACACTCTGATGATTCATTTTAAATAATTTAAGTTAGAGGTTTTCTACAACCGGACATTAACAAATTCCCATCTGCCCATAACCGCGGGCACGGCTTTCGAAAGATCAAATCCCTGCAGGGGTGTCCCAACTTAGCCCATCACAAGCTCTCACGATCAACGAAGGATATTCCTTCTCCCAAGACAATCCGATCAGACTCGGAATCCCGGTTACAAGACATCTCGACAATGGTAAAACTAAACCAGCAAAGCCACCCGAATGTGCCGACAAATCCCGATAGGAGCTGCACATATCTCGTTCTCAGGGCACAACGGATGAGACTAGCTATGAGTAAAACCAACCTCAAGTTTCCTCGAGGTGGCCCCGCAAGCAGCTCAGTTTGGACCAACACTCAGAGGAGCACTGGCCCGGGGGTTTAAAATAAAGATGACCCTTGAGTCCGCGAAACCCAAGGGAAAAGGCTAGGTGGCGAATGGTAAAACCAATGTTGGGCATTGCTGGAAGAGTTTTATTCAAGGCGAACTGTCAAGGGGTTCCCATTATAACCCAACCGTGTAAGGAATGCAAAATCAAGGAACATAACACCGGTATGACGGAAACTAGAGCGGCAAGAGTGGGACACAACACCAGGCATAAGGCCGAGCCTTCGACCCTTTACCAAGTATATAGATGCATTAAAATAGACAAGATATAATAATGATATGCCATCAGTAAACATGTTCCAACAAGGAACAAACTCCAATCTTCACTTGCAATTAGCAACGCTATAAGAGGGGCTGAGCAAAGTGGTAACATAGCCAAACAACGGTTTGCTAGGACAAGGTGGGTTAGAGGTTTGACATGGCAATATGGGAGGCATGATAAGCAAGTGGTAGGTATCGTAGCATAGGCATAGCAATAGAGCGAGCATCTAGCAAGCAAAGATAGAAGTGATTTTGAGGGTATGGTCATCTTGCCTGCAAAGTTCTCCGAGTTGATATTAGCTTGATCCTCGTAAATGTACTCAACGGGCTCCTCGATCACGTACTCGTCTCCCGGCTCTACCCAAAGCAACAACACAATCAAAGGGAGACACAATCAACCATGTGCAATGCACAAGCAACATGATGCAAAACATGGCATGATATGCGGGATGTGATATGCGATGCATATGCATGTTTTGGAAAAAGAAAGATTGAACCTGGACTCAACTTGGAAATCCAAGAGTGCCACTGGAAATAGGAGTTGATTTTGGTCAAAATCGATATAAAGATCACCGGAATCGGATGCACGGTTTGCAAATGACAAGCAAAACAAATATGGCACCGATCTATGATTAACAGCACGAGACCATCTAAATGCATCAAGAACAACAAGCTGCTGCACTCTAACATAACAACAAAATACATGGCAGGGATCCACTCAAGATGCTTGACAAAAGATGAACACTGAGCTACGGCTAATTCACTCAACAACAGGTTCAAACAAGCATGGAAAAAGAGCAAAAGATAACAGGTTACCGACTTAGTGAAAATAACAACATGCCATGAATTTAACATCATGAAGCAATGTTTAGAGCATGAAAACTACATGCTACAGGAACACATCATGGCAAATCAAGGCATGGAATGAAGCTACTCAAAGCATACAACAAAAGTCCCTTACTGACCATAAGCCAAAAGGGATCAGAAAATACAATGGCAACCATGTGAACATAGCAATTATCGTTAACAGATTAAGACTTAGTAGAAAACTGGAGCATGGCAAAACAGATATTAAGTAGGCATGTTTACGAGCTCGATGCACTCACCACAAGGCATTGCATGATAAACTAAGCATACACCTAGCAAGTAGACATGGCATAGAAGCTAAACATGGCAAGAAAAACATAATAGCATGCATGGATCGACTACAACAACCTCGGCAAAAATGCTTAACACGTAAACATTCTGCCAGGAACATTTTATAGCAAAAGTAGAGCTCGATTGACTCAATCTAGGGTGCTCCATAATTGCAAACAAATACATGGATGGATAGAGCACCACAATATCTACAAAACATCCTTACCGATCATGCTCAAAAGAGGCATGGATCACTCTGTAGCAACATGAATACATGGCATAAAAATATAATCAGGAAAATGACTTAGGATTTCTAAGTCCTGAAATCAACAACATTACGAGAGCTACTTTGCATGCTTGTGCTAGTCACCATAGAGATCACAAAAATACATGGCATACACCCCTGTAAAGATGGCATGACATACTTCAAAACACATGTAGAGCTCAAGTTCATAGGAGGCACACATTAATCATGGCAAAAAAGACAAATGTCCAATTACTGATAAGAATCTGAAACTAATATAAACTAGCACTCTTGAAACAGCATTTAGGGCATCAAGATGAGCTCAAATGAACATGGTGCAATGAGATGAAATGAAGTACTCGTCGAGACAAACAATTTGACATGCTACATGCCCAAAACGGAGCCACGGATGCAGAGTTTTGATGCGATGAAATATGCAAAAATTAATGGGACGAGGGCAAAAAGTCAACCCTAATCCGAATCTGGATCGGGCCGGCACGAAAAACGAGGATCGTCGGGGTCGGCGCCGGAGTAGAGGAAGAAGCTCGGCCGGGGCTCGCCGGAGCTCGACGGGGAGGCGGGGAGGCGACCTCGGGGCAGTCTGGCCACGGCAGGCGACGACGGCGAGCAGAGGCGAGGCGGCGGAGGAGGCGCGGCGAGGCGAGAGGCGGTGGTCAGGGCCAGCGAGGCGGTGGCGTGACGAAGGAGGAGGCGGGCACGGGCGCTGCGGGCGGCGGCCGGGCGACGTGGGCCGCGGGGGCCCTCCTCGGGCCCGGGAGGTGGCCGGTGTGCCACGTGGCGCTCATTCACTGGCTCGAGGCGGCGGTGCGGCATGTCCGGCGAGAAACGGACATGTCCGGCGCGCGGATGAGGAGTGGGGCTAGGGTTAGGGATGGAATGATCCAAAATTTTCGGGGGAGAGAACTTTTTATAGGTAGGAGGAGCTAGGAGGCTCCAAATTGAGCATGGTTTTCGGCCACGTGATCGTGATCAAACGACCTAGATGATGGAGAGGTTTTAGGTGGGTTTTGGGCCACTTTGGAGAGGTGTTGGGCTGC
This sequence comes from Triticum dicoccoides, assembly GCF_002162155.2. NCBI lineage: Eukaryota > Viridiplantae > Streptophyta > Magnoliopsida > Poales > Poaceae > Triticum > Triticum dicoccoides. Next base: position 130,225,348 of record NC_041382.1, on the reverse strand, counting down.
AATACACACGAGGCCTTTTCGGTCCCTCGGTTAACCGTTGGAGTATCAAACAAAGTCCAAATGACACGAAACTTGACAGGCGGTCTACCGGTAGTAAACCAAGGCCACTTGGCAAGTCTCGGTCCAATCCGAGAACGTTTAACACCCGCACATGAAAAGAGGTAGAAAGGGACACCGGAGGACATAGGAGCGCCGGAATGCAAAACGGACAACGGGGAAAATGCTCGAATGCATGAGACGAACACGTATGCAAATGCGATGCACATGATGACATGATATGAGATGCTCTGCACGGAGCTACTCTAGCTAATTGCTCCCACTTTCAATATGTATCCAGATTGAGACTTAGAGTCATCTGGATCAGTGTCAAAACTTGCATCGACGTAACCCTTTACGACGAACCTTTTGTCACCTCCATAACCGAGAAACATATCCTTATTCCACTAAGGATAATTTCGACCAATGTCCAGTGATCTACTCCTAGATCACTATTGTACTCCCTTGCCAAACTCAGGGCAGGGTATACAATAGGTCTGGTACACAGCATGGCATACTTTATAGAACCTATGGCTGAGGCATAGGGAATGACTTTCATTCTCTCTCTATCTTCTGCCGCGGTCGGGTTTTTAGTCTTACTCAACTTCACACCTTGTAACACAGGCAAGAACTCCTTTTTGACTATTCCATTTTGAACTACTTCAAAATCTTGTCAAGGTATGTACTCATTGAAAAAACTTATCAAGCGTCTTGATCTATCTCTATAGATCTTGATGCTCAATATGTAAGCAGCTTCACCGAGGTCTTTCTTTGAGAAACTCCTTTCAAACATTCCTTTATGCTTTGCAGAATAATTCTACATTATCTCTGATCAACAATATGTCATTCACATATACTTATCAGAAATGCTGTAATGCTCCCACTCACTTTCTTGTAAATACAGGCTTCACCACAAGTCTGTATAAAACTATATGCTTTGATCAACTTATCAAAGCGTATATTCCAACTCTGAGATGCTTGCACCAGTCCATAGATGGATCGCTAGAGCTTGCATATTTTTTTAGTACCTTTAGGATTGACAAAACCTTCTGGTTGCATCATATACAACTATTCTTTAATAAATCCTATTAAGGAATGTAGTTTTGTTTATCCATTTGCCAGATTTCATAAAATGCGGCAATTGCTAACATGATTCGGACAGACTTAAGCATAGATAAGAGTGAGAAACTCTCATCATAGTCAACACCTTGAACTTGTCAAATACCTTTTCGCGACAATTCTAGCTTTGTAGATAGTAACACTACTATCAGCGTCCGTCTTCCTCTTGAAGATCCATTTAATCTCAATGGCTCGCCGATCAATGGGCAAGTCAATCAAAGTCCATACTTTGTTCTCATACATGGATCTCATCTCAGATTTCATGGCCTCAAGCCATTTCGCGGAATCTGGGCTCATCATGCTTCCTCATAGTTTGTAGGCTCGTCATGGTCAAGTAACATGACCTCTAGAACAGGATTACCGTACCACTCTGGTGCGGATATCACTCTGGTTTACCTACAAGGTTCGGTAGTAACTTGATCTGAAGTTACATGATCATCATCATTAGCTTCCTCACTAATTGGTGTAGTAGTCATAGGAACAAATTTCTGTGATGAACTACTTTCCAATAAGGGAGCAGGTACAGTTACCTCATCAAGTTCTACTTTCCTCCCACTCACTTCTTTCGAGAGAAACTCCTTGTCTAGAAAGGATCCATTCTCAGCAAGGAATATCTGGCCTTCGGATCTGTGATAGAAGGTGTACCCAACATTTTCTTTTGGGTATCCTATGAAGACGCACTTCTACGATTTGGGTTTGAGCTTATCAGGTTGAAACTTTTTCACATTAGCATTGCAACCTCAAACTTGAAGAAACGACAACTTAGGTTTCTTGCCAAACCATACTTCATATGGTGTCGTCTCAACGGATTTAGATGGTGCCCTATTTAACGTGAATATAGCTGTCTCTAATGCATGACCCCAAAACGATAGCGGTAAATCAGTAAGAGACGTCATAGATCGCACCATATCTAATAAAGCACGGTTACGACGTTCGGACACACCATTACACTGTGGTGTTCCAGGTGGCGTGAGTAGTGAAACTATTTCACATTGTTTTAACTGAAGGCCAAACTCGTAACTCAAATATTTTACTTCTGCGATCATATCGTAGAAACTTCTAATTTTGTTACGATGATTCTCCACTTCACTTTGAAATTCTCTGAACTTTTCAAATGTTTCAGACTTGTGTTTCATCAAGTAGATATACTCATATCTGCTCAAATCATCTGTGAAGATCAGAAAATAATGATACCTGCCGCGAGCTTCAATATTCATCAGACCACATACATCAGTATGCATTATTTCCAACAAATCTGTTGCTTGCTGCATTGTTCTGGAGAACGGAGTCTTAGTCATCTTGCCCATGAGGCATGGTTCGCAAGCATCAACTGATTCATAATCAAGTGATTCCAAAAGTCCATCAGCATGGAGTTTCTTCATGCGCTTTACACCAATATGACCTAAACGGCAGTGCCACAAATAAGTTGCACTATCATTATTAACTTTGCATCTTTTGGTTTCAATATTATGAATATGTGTATCACTACGATCAAGATCCAATGAACCATTTTCATTGGGTGTGTAACCATATATGTAAACAGAACAACAATTTATTCTCTTACTTAAATGAATAACCGTATTGCAATAAACATGATCAAATCATATTCATGCTCAATGCAAACACCAAATAACACTTCTTTAGGTTCAACACTAATCCCGAAAGTATAGGGAGTGTGCGATGATGATCATATCAATCTTGGAACCATTTTCTATACACATCGTCACTTCACCCTTAACTAGTCTCTGTTCATTCTGCAACTCCTGTTTCGAGTTACTATTCTTAGCAACTGAACTAGTATCAAATACTGAGGGGTTGCTATAAACACTAGTAAAGTACACGTCAATAACATGTATATCAAATATACCTATGTTCACTTTTCCATCCTTCTTATCCGCCAATTACTTGGGGTAGTTCCACTTCTAGTGACCAGTCCCTTTGCAGTGGAAGCACTTAGTCTCAGGCTTAGGTCCAGACTTGGGCTTCTTCACTTGAGCAGCAACTTGCTTGCCGTTCTTCTTGAAGTTCCCTTTCTTTCCCTTTGCCCTTTTCTTGAAACCAGTGATCTTGTTAACCATCAACACTTGATGCTTTTCTTGATTTCTACCTTCGTCGATTTCATCATCATGAAAAGCTCGGGAATCGTTTTCGTCATCCCTTGCATACTATAGTTCATCACGAAGTTCTACTAACTTGGTGATGGTGACTAGAGAATTCTATCAATCACTATTTTATCTGGAAGATTAACTCCCACTTGATTCAAGCGATTGTAGTACCCAGACAATCTGAGCACATGCTCACTGCTTGAGCTATTCTCCTCCATCTTTTAGCTATAGAACTTGTTGGAGACTTCATATCTCTCAACTCGGGTATTTTACTTGAAATATTAACTTCAACTCCTAGAACATCTCATATGGTCCATGACGTTCAAAACGTCTTTGAAGTCCCGATTCTAAGCTGTTAAGCATGGTGCACTAAACTATCAAGTAGTCATCATATTGAGCTAGCCAAACGTTCATAACGTCTGTATCAGCTCCTGCAATAGGTCTGTCACCTAGCGGTGCATCAAGGACATAATTCTTCTGTGCAGCAATGAGGATAAACCTCAGATCACGGATCCAATCTGCATCATTGCTACTAACATCTTTCAACTTAGTTTTCTCTAGGAACATATCAAAAATAAAACAGGGGAGCTAAACGCGAGCTATTGATCTACAACATAGATATGCTAATACTACCAGGACTAAGTTCATGATAAATTTAAGTTCAATTAATCATATTACTTAAGAACTCCCACTTAGATAGACATCCCTCTAATCCTCTAAGTGATCACGTGATCCAAATCAACTAAACCATGTCCGATCATCACATGAGATGGAGTAGTTTCAATGGTGAACATCACTATGTTGATCATATCTATTATATGATTCACGCTCGACCTTTCGGTCTCCGTGTTCCGAGGCCATATCTGTTATATGCTAGGCTCGTCAAGTTTAACCTGAGTATTCCGCGTGTGCAACTGTTTTGCACCCGTTGTATTTGAACGTAGAGCCTATCACACCCGATCATCACGTGGTGTCTCAGCACGAAGAACTTTCGCAACGGTGCATACTCAGGGAGAACACTTGTACCTTGGTAATTAAGTGAGAGATTATCTTATAAAGCTACCGCCGAACTAAGCAAAATAAGATGTATAAAAGATAAACATCACATGCAATCATAATATGTGACATGATATGGCCATCATCATCTTGTGCCTTTGATCTCCATCTCCAAAGCATCGTCATGATCTCCATCGTCACCGGCATGACACCATGATCTCCATCATCTTGATCTATATCAATGTGTCGTCACATGGTTGTCTCGCCAACAATTGCTCTTGCAACTATTGCTATCGTATAGCGATAAAGTAAATCAATCATTTGGCGCTTGCATCTTATGCAATAGAGAGATAACCATAAGGCTTTTGCCAGTTGCCGATAACTTCAAAAAAACATGATCATCTCATACAACAACTTATATCTCATCACGTCTTGACCATATCACATCACAACATGCCCTGCAAAAACAAGTTAGATGTACTCTACTTTGTTGTTGCAAGTTTTACGTGGCTGCTACGGGCTGAGCAAGAACCGTTCTTACCTACGCATCAAAACCACAACGATAGTTTGTCAAGTTGGTGATGTTTTAACCTTCGCAAGGACCGGGTGTAGCCACACTCGGTTCAACTAAAGTTGGAGAAACTGACACCCGCCGACCACCTGTGTGCAAAGCACGTCGGTAGAACCAGTCTCGCGTAAGCGTACGCGTAATGTCGGTCCGGGCCGCTTCATCCAACAATACCGCTGAACCAAAGTGTGACATGCTGGTAAGTAGTATGAATTATATCGCCCACAACTCACTTGTGTTCTACTCGGGCATATTACATGAACGCATAAAACCTAGGCTCTGATACCACTGTTGGGGAACGTAGTAATTTCAAAAAAATTCCTACGCACACGCAAGATCATGGTGATGCATAGCAACGAGAGGGGAGAGTGTTGTCTACGTACCCTCGTAGACCGGAAGCGGAAGTGTTAGCACAACGCGGTTGATGTAGTCGTACGTCTTCACTATCCGACCGATCAAGTACCGAACGCACGGCACCTCCGAGTTCTGCACACGTTCAACTCGATGACATCCCTTGAACTCCGATCCAGCCGAGTGTTGAGGGAGAGTTTCGTCAACACAACGGCATGGTGACGATGATGATGTTCTTCCGACACAGGGCTTCGCCTAAGCACCGCTACGATATGACCGAGGTGGATTATGGTGGAGGGGGGCACCGCACACGGCTAAGAGATCAAGAGATCAATTGTTGTGTCTATGGGGTGCCCCCTGCCCCCGTATATAAAGGAGTGGAGGAGGGGGAGGGCCGGCCCTCTCTATGGCGCGCCCTAGGGGAGTCCTACTCCCACCGGGAGTAGGATTCCCCCTTTCCTAGTAGAACTAGGAGCCCTTGCAAGTAGTAGGAGTAGGAGGGAAGGAAGGAAGGGAAAAGGAGAAGGAAGGAAGGGCCCCCCTCCCTAGTCCAATTCGGACCAGCCCATGGGGAGGGGTGCGGCCACCCTTTGAGGCCTTTCTCTCCTTTCCCGTATGGCCCATTAAGGCCCAATACGAATTCCCGTAACTCCCCGGTACTCCCGAAAATACCCGAATCACTCGGAACCTTTCCGAAGTCCGAATATAGTCGTCCAATATATCGATCTTTATGTCTCGACCATTTCGAGACTCCTCGTCATGTCCCCGATCTCATCCGGGACTCCGAACTCCTTCGGTACATCAAAACATATAAACTTATAATATAACTGTCATCGTAGCGTTAAGCATGCGGACCCTACGGGTTCGAGAACTATGTAGACATGACCGAGACACGTCTCTGGTCAATAACCAATAGCGGAACCTGAATGCTCATATTGGCTCCTACATATTCTACGAAGATCTTTATCGGTCAAACCGCATAACAACATACGTTGTTCCCTTTGTCATCGGTATGTTCCTTGCCCAAGATTCGATCGTCGGTATCTCAATACCTAGTTCAATCTCGTTACCGGCAAGTCTCTTTACTTGTTCCGTAACACATCATCCCGCAACTAACTCATTAGTTGCAATGCTTGCAAGGCTTAAGTGATGTGCATTACCGAGAGGGCCCAGAGATACCTCTCCGACAATCGGAGTGACAAATCCTAATCTCGAAATACGCCAACCCAACAAGTACCTTCGGAGACACCTGTAGAGCACCTTTATAATCACCCAGTTACGTTGTGATGTTTGGTAGCACACAAAGTGTTCCTCCGGTAAACGGGAGTTGCATAATCTCATAGTCATAAGAACATGTATAAGTCATGAAGAAAGCAATAGCAACAAACTAAACGATCAAGTGCTAAGCTAACGGAATGGGTCAAGTCAATCACATCATTCTCCTAATGATGTGATCCCGTTAATCAAATGACAACTCATGTCTATGGTTAGGAAACATAACCATCTTTGATCAACGAGCTAGTCAAGTAGAGGCATACTAGTGACACTCTGTTTGTCTATGTATTCACACATGTATTATGTTTCTAGTTAATACAATTCTAGCATGAATAATAAACATTTATCATGATATAAGGAAATAAATAATAACTTTATTATTGCCTCTAGGGCATATTTCCTTCAGGAGTATCAAACGAAGTCCAAATGGCACGAAACTTGATAGGCGGTCTACCGGTAGTAAACCAATGCCGCTTGGCAAGTCTCGGTCCAATCCGATAACATTTAACACCCGCACATGAAAAGACGTAGAAAGGGACACCAGAGGACATAGGAGCGCCGGAATGCAAAACGGACAACGGGGAAAATGCTCAGATGCATGAGACGAACACGTATGCAAATGCGATGCACATGATGACATGATATGAGATGCATGACAAAGACAAAACAACACGAAGACAAAAACCTGACAACGAGGAAATATCATAACTTAGTGCCGGAAATGGCAAGAGTTGGAATACAAATATGGCAAGTTACATACGGGGTGTTACAACACTCCACCACTACGAAAGGACCTCGTCCCAAGATCTAGGACTGGAAAAACTTTGGGTAATCGGAACGGAGGTGGTCCTCGCATTCCCAGGTGGCTTCACGGTCGGAATGATGTGACCACTTGACTTTCAGGAATTTGATAGACTTGTTGCGAGTCTTGCGCTCAGTTTCTTCAAGAATAACAACGGGGTGCTCACGATAAGACGGGTCTTCTTGGAGATCAATCTCTTCAAAGTTGATGGTGCGGTCAGGAGTCTTGAAACACTTGCGGAGTTGAGACACGTGAAACACGTCGTGCATGTTTGCAAAGTTGGATGGAAGCTCAAATTGATAGGCGAGATCGCCTCTTTTGCTGATGATCTTGAAAGGACCCATGTATCTAGGGGCAAGCTTCCCTTTGATAATGAAGCGATGAGTACCTTTCATAGGTGAGACGCGGAGGTAGACATGATCTCCGATCTCGAAAGCCAAGTCATGATGCTTGGTATCATAGTAACTCTTCTGGCGCGATTGCGCGGCTTTGAGATTTTCACGAATGACTTTGCACATTTCTTCAGCCCCTATGATCAAGTCATTTCCAAGAAGTTGGCGTTCACCAGTCTTTGACCAGTTAAGAGGAGTATGACGCTTCCTGCCATAGAGAATCTCGAATGGGGCCTTGCCTGAACTCGCTTGGAAGCTGTTGTTGTAGGAGAACTCGGCATATGGAAGACAATCTTCCCACTTCATACTGAAAGAGATGACACAAGCCCTGAGCATGTCTTCAAGAATTTGATTGACTCGCTCGACTTGGCCACTAGTTTGAGGATGAAAAGCTGTGCTTGATTGAATCGTTGGCGTTGTTGAGTCTAGAAAAATGTTTTGAGTCATTTAGGATTATATATATCGGAGAGTAGGATTCTTTTTACTCCTTAGTCCCTTCATCGCTCTGGTGAGGCATCCTGACATAGAGTTTTGACTCTTCTCTTCTCAAATTTCACTAAATTTTTTGTAGGATCACGCGGGTATCTTGGAATCGTTTCGATGGATTTGTGACAAGAACATTGTTCTTGGTGCCTCCTGACATTTAGGGGTTGTGGCAGTGTCCCGGGGAGTTGAGCTCTGAGGTGTTGTCATCACAATTTTATCGTTGCAATTCTGGAATACATGAGTTTCGCCGACATCGAAAATCTCTTTTATGCAGTTGTTGGTGAGATAACCTGGACGCCACCTAGTACTGGGGCGGGAGTTTGGGAGTATCGCCATAACTTGTATAACGGATGCTTTTCGAAGGTTGAGGTAAATGATTTTCGAAGGTTTCTTGGTTATGTGTTGAAGGATGGATACATCTGGATGTAGGATTTGCTAGCTTTGGGTGAGATATTATGCTTCCCATGTATCCCCAACACCTGATTGCATAATCGGGAAAATTTCGGGAGTTTCATAGGTGGGAATTCATGTAGCTCTAGTATTTCTTCCACGGATATTTGGTTTGTGAATGGGTAATCCTTACCAAGTATTTGTTCTTGTCCGTACCTTGTTATTTTAATCTTCTACCTCTATCTAAGTGCCTTCTCAATTTATGGAAGTGTGACCATTTCAATTGGAATTCATTCGTTCATTTTGTTTGGATGTTAAGACTATATGTTGCAATTTCAATCCATTTGATTCAGCTTGAATATATGTTTGTCAAGATGCTAACGGATGTCACCCTCTTCAGGATGGCTCCTCCAACGTGTCAGAATCCTGAACCGCCACCACCACCTCCACCTCCGGAGGCATGGCAGCTGTGATGGCCACTACCAATGCAAACACACAACTGATCATGCAACTCTTGCAAGAGCGCAACCAAGGGAATCAAGGCCATGGCAACAATCAGAATCAGTTTGCCACACTCAAACAGTTCCTCGCAAACACATTACGACCTACAGTAACCTGGCTCTGATACCAACTTGTAATGCCCATGATGCGATCAAGCAGGGGGCTCCTAAGTCGGGGAAGGCTCTGATACCAACTTGTAACGCCCACGATGCGGCTATATCTCCCATGTGTCGAAGCACAACTTAGAGGCATAACCGCATTGTAAGCAATGTCACAAGTGAGGTAATCTTCACACAACCCATGTAATGAATAAGGGAAAAAAGTACATAGTTGGCTTACACTCGCCACGTCACACAGTAGCATAAATAACATTACATTCATCCAGATACAATCAAGGTCCGACTACGGAACCAAAATAAAGAACAAACCCAAATGCAACAAAGTCCCCGATCGCCCCAACTGGGCTCCACTACTGATCGTCTAGAAAGGAAACGTAGTATCGTCCTGAGTCCTCATTGAACTCCCAGTTGAGCTCAGTCGAATCTCCTGGAGCGGTATCATCGGTCCCTACATCTGGTTTTGGAAGTAATCTATGAGTCACGGGGACTCATCAATCTCACACCCTCGTGATCAAGGCTAATTAAGCTTATAGGAAGGATAAAAGGTATGAGGTGGAGCTGCAGCAAGCACTAGCATATATGGTGGCTAACATACGCAAATGAGAGCGAGAAGAGAAGGCAAAGGCACAATCGATTAACTATGATCAAGAAGTGATCCTAGAACAACCTACGTTCAAGCATAACTCGAGACCGTGTTCTCTTCCCGGACTCCGCCGAAAAGAGACCATCACGTCCACACACTCTGTTGATTCATTTTAAATAAGTTAAGTTAGAGGTTTTCTACAACCGGACATTAACAAATTCCCATCTACCCATAACCGTGGGCACGACTTTCGAAAGATCAAATCCCTGTAGGGGTGTCCCAACTTAGCCCATCACAAGCTCTCACGGTCAACGAAGGATATTCCTTCTCCCAAGACAATCCGATCAGACCCGGAATCCCGGTTACAAGACATCTCGACAATGGTAAAACTAAACTAGCAAAGCCACCCGAATGTGCCGACAAATCCCGATAGGAGCTGCACATATCTCGTTCTCAGGGCACAACGGATGAGACTAGCTCCGAGTAAAACCAACCCTCAAGTTTCCCCGAGGTGGCCCCGTAGGCAGCTCAGTTTGGACCAACACTCAGAGGAGCACTGGCCCGAGGGTTTAAAATACAGATGACCCTTGAGTCCGCGAAACCCAAGGGAAAAGGCTAGGTGGTGAATGGTAAAACCAATGTTGGGCATTGCTGGAAGAGTTTTATTCAAGGCGAACTGTCAAGGGGTTCCCATTATAACCCAACCGTGTAAGGGACGCAAAATCAAGGAACATAACACCGGTATGACAGAAACTAGGGCGGCAAGAGTGGAACAAAACACCAGGCATAAGGCCGAGCCTTCCACCCTTTATCAAGTATATAGATGCATTAAAATAGACAAGATATAATAATGATATCCCATCAGTAAACATGTTCCAACAAGGAACAAACTCCAATCTTCACCTGCAACTAGCAATGCTATAAGAGGGGCTGAGCAAAGCGGTAACATAGCCAAACAAAGGTTTGCTAGGACAAGGTGGGTTAGAGGTTTGACATGGCAATATGGGAGGCATGAGAAGCAAGTGGTAGGTATCGTAGCATAGGCATAGCAATAGAGCGAGCATCTAGCAAGCAAAGATAGAAGTGATTTCGAGGGTATGGTCATCTTGCCTGCAAAGTTCTCCGAGTTGACGTTAGCTTGATCCTCGTAAACGTACTCAACGGGCTCCTCGATCACATACTCGTCTCCTGGATCTACCCAAAGCAACAAAACAATCAAAGGGAGATGCAATCAACCACGTGCAATGCACAAGCAAGATGATGCAAAACATGGCATGATATGCGGGATGTGATATGCGATGCATATGCATGTTTCGGAAAAGAAAGATTGAACCTGGCCTCAACTTGGAAATCCAAGAGTGCCACTGGAAAGAGGAGTTGATTTCGGTCGAAATTGATATAAAGATCACTGGAATCGGATGCACGGTTTGCAAATGACAAGCAAAACAAATATGGCACCGATCTGCGATTAACAGCACGAGACCATCTAAATGCATCAAGAACAACAAGCTACTGCACTCTAACATAACAACAAAATACATGGCAGGGATCCACTCAAGACGCTTGACAAAAGATGAACACTGAGCTACGGCTAATTCACTCAATAACAGGTTCAAACAAGCATGGAAAAAGAGCAATGTTTAGAGCATGAAAACTACATGCTACAGGAATCATGGCAAATCAAGGCATGGCATGAAGCTACTCAAACCATACAACAAAAGTCTCTTACTGACCATAAGCCAAAAGGGATCAGAAAATACAATGGCAACCATGTGAACATAGCAATTATCGTTAACAGATTCAGACTTAGTAGAAAACTGGAGCATGGCAAAATAGATATTAAGTAGGCATGTTTACGAGCTCGATGCACTCACCACAAGGCATTGTATGATAAACTAATCATACACCCAGCAAGTAGACATGGCATAGAAGCTAAACATGGCAAGAAAAACATCATAGCATGCATGGATCGACTACAACAACCTCAGCAAAAATGATTAACACGTAAACATTCTGCCAGGAACATTTTATAGCAAAAGTAGAGCTCGATTGACTCAAGCTAGGGTGCTCCATAATTGCAAACAAATACATGGATGGATAGAGCACCACAATATCTACAAAACATCCTTACCGATCATGCTCAAAAGAGGCATGGATCACTCTGTAGCAACATGAATACATGGCATAAAAATATAATCAGGAAAATGACTTAGGATTTCTAAGTCCTGAAATCAGCAACATTACGACAGCTACTTTGCATGCTTGTGCTAGTCACCACAGAGATCACAAAAATACATGGCATACACCCCTGTAAAGATGGCATGGCATACTTCAAAACACATGTAGAGCTCAAGTTCATAAGAGGCACACATTAATCATGGCAAAAATGACAAATGTCCAATTACTGATAAGAATCTGAAACTAATATAAACTAGCACTCTTGCAACAACATTTAGGGCATCAAGATGAGCTCAAATGAACATGGTGCAATGATATGAAATGAAGTACTCATCGAGACAAACAATTTGACATGCTACACGCCCAAAACGGAGCGACAGATGCAGAGTTATGATGCGATGAAATATGCAAAAATTAATGGGACGAGGGCAAAAAGTCAACCCTAATCCGAATCTGGATCTGGATCGGGCCGTCGCGGAAAACGAGGATCGTCGGGGTCGGCACCGGAGTAGAGGAAGAAGCTCGGCCGGGGCTCGCCGGAGCTCGACGGGGAGGCGACCTCGGGGCCCTCTGGCCATGGCAGGCGACGGCGGCGAGTAGAGGCGAGGCGGCGGGCGGCGGAGGAGGTGCGGCAAGGCGAGAGGCAGCGGTC
>NC_041382.1:130186773-130212144 GCF_002162155.2 Triticum dicoccoides | reverse complement strand
GGCCGGGCGACATGGGCCGCGGGGGCCCTCCTCGGGCCTGGGCGGGCCGCGGCGCGGGAGGTGGCCGGTGTGCCATGTGGCACTCGTTCACTGGCTCGGGGCGGCGGCGCAGCGTGTTCGCCGAGAAACGGACATGTCCGGTGCGTGGATGAGGAGCGGGGCTAGGGTTAGGGGTGGAATGATCCGAAATTTTCGGGGGAGAGACCTTTTTATAGGTAGGAGGAGCTAGGAGGCTCCAAATTGAGCACGATTTTCGGCCACACGATCGTGATCGAACGAACTAGATGATGGAGGGGTTTTAGGTGGGTTTTGGGCCACTTTGGAGAGGTGTTGGGCTGCAACACACATGAGGCCTTTTCGGTCCGTCGGTTAACCGTTGGAGTATCAAACGAAGTCCAAATGGCACGAAACTTGACAAGCGGTCTACCAGTAGTAAACCAAGGCCGCTTGGCAAGTCTCGGTCCAATCCGAGAACGTTTAACACCCGCACACGAAAAGAGGTAGAAAGGGACACCGGAGGACATAGGAGCACCGGAATGCAAAACGGACAACGGGGAAAATGCTCGGATGCATGAGACGAACACGTATGCAAATGCGATGCACATGATGACATGATATGAGATGCATGACAAAGACAAAACAACATGAAGACAAAAACCCGACAATGAGGAAATATCATAACTTAGTGCCGGAAATGGCAAGAGTCGGAATACAAATGTGGCAAGTTACATAGGGGGTGTTACTTCCCTCGGGACACCGGCATGTTTGAAGGTTTCCATGCAAAGATGTCCCAGTTCTCAGGGATGAACTCGATGAGCGCGCTTTCCTATTTTGGATCCAAGTTTGCACTGATGATGAACTGTTTGGTTGAGTTGCCAGGCACAAAGTCAACCATCTTGGTGTCATCAGCTGATTTGAATTTCAACACTGGCTCATGCTCTATTGTAGGTTTCTTTAATGACGTCATGTCTGCCGGGTCAACATGATCCTTGTAAAACTTTAACTCCTATGTTGCACAAATAGACTCAGCATAGGCAGCATCACCTTCTTCACACCCCAAAGCTATTTTCCGGCTCCCATGTACTGTGATGGTGGCCTTATAGCCCGGCATCTTGAGCTGCAAATATACATAACACGACCGAGCCATGAACTTGGGATAAGCCGGCCGTCCAAACAGAGCATGATATGGGCTTTTGATCTTCACCACCTCAAAGGTTAATTTTTCTTGTCTAGAATCATACTCATCCCCAAAGGCTACTTCCAGTTCAATCTTACCCACTGGGTACGCCGACTTGCCAGGAACCACACCGTGAAAAACAGTGTTGGATTGTTTAAGACTCTTATCAGTCAACCCCATCCGGCGGAACGTCTCATAGTAGAGGATGTTGCTGCTGCTGCTGCCTCCATCCATGAGTACCTTAGTGAATTTGTATCCACCAACCTGAGGCGCCACTACCAAAGCCAGGTGACCCAGATTATCGACCCGAGGTGGGTGATCCTCTCTGCTCCACACAATAGGCTGCTCTAACCAATGTAAGTAACATGGAATCGCCGGCTCAACGGCATTGACGACCCTCTTGTGAAGCTTCTGTCCCTCTTACATAAACTAGTGGTGAATACATGGTATTGCCCACTATTTAGTTGTTTTGGGTCGCTCTGATATCCGGACTGTTGCTGCTGATTACCTTGGCTGGGTTGTGTATTATATCCTCCTTGGTTACCAGGATGGCCCTGACCGTGAAATCCTCCTCCACCTGAACCGGCGCCCGGGCCTTGGAAACTGCCTCCACCTGAACCGCCACCTGGGCCGTGACCTCCATCAAACGCGTTTGAATTTTTAAACGCCTTCATGATCGTACAATCTTTCCACAGGTGGGTGGCTGGCTTCTCCCAGGTGTCGTGCCTTGGACAAGGTTCATTCAATAGTTGCTCAAGGGTGGGACCTGACCCGCCCGACCGAGGGGGTTGTCTGCCCTTGCGCCGTTGATTTCCGCCCTGTGCATTGGTGTTAGCAACAAACTCATCAGCCTTACGTTTATTACCTCCTTGATTTGCCGGGTTATTCTGGTGACCCTTGCTGTTGCCGTTCTTCTTTCCCTTCGCTGTCTTTTCTTCATCAGACACAGGGTCTTTGGTACTATCAGAATCAACATACTTGATGAGAGCCGCCATCAACGGACCCATGTCATTATAGTCACGCTTGAGCCGCCCCAACTTCTGCTTCAGAGGTTCAAAACAACAATTTTTCTCCAACATCAAAACTGCTGAGCCGGCATCCATCTTATCAGACAAATGTATTATCTCCTTGACCCAGCGCACCCAATGGGTTGTAGACTCACTGTCCTCTTGCTTACAATTAGTTAGGTCCACAATCGACATAGTCTGCTTACACGTGTCTTTGAAGTTCTGAATGAACCGGGCCTTTAACTCCGCCCATGAGCCGATATAATTAGGCGACAACCCCTTCAATCTAGTACGAGCTATCCCATCCAACATCATAGTGAAATACTTGGCCATTGCTGCGTCGCTGACCTCCAACAACTCCATAGCCATCTCATAACTCTCAATCCAAGCCCCGGGCTGTAAGTCAGCCGTGTAATTAGGCACCTTACGAGGCCGTTAAAGTCCTTTGGCAAACACTCATTACATATGGCCGGCACCAAGCAAGGGACGCCTCCGGTTCTTGTGGCCACTCCTGCCTCGATCGAGGTTGCTGGATAAGCCGGAAAAGTTTGACGAACCGCCTGATCTGCTGCCAGTTGAACTGCTCGTTCCGCCTCTTGTCGAATCCTCTCCTGATCCACCAAGTTAAGGGCTCCGGCCCGCACCGGCTCATGCCTGTGTGGCCGGTTGCGGCATTGAGCATTGCTTGACATGTCTGCGGATTCCATATGCCTACTGCAGCTTGGGCTCCGGCTTGCGCGTGGAGTTGAATGGATCCTGTCTCAACTGCAGGAGTACGCATCCTGCTGTGCTAGAGCTGTTTGAAGAAGTTCTCTTACCCTCCACGTTTCGACGGTCGCCGGTGAGTCACCCTCCATTGGGAGAGCGGCCAAACGAGCCGATGCTGCGATGAGGTTTTCCAAGGGGTTGGAGAAGTGACCCGGCGGTGTTGGTACATAGTGAGGCGGAGCGGTAACGATACGAGGTGGTTCCATGGCACGCGACTGGACCGGCGCGCCGAGTGTCGTGATCCGGTGTGCCTCCGGCGGGTTGCTTCCCCCAGCTCCGGGTGTATGGAATAGGTTCCTAGGATCAAGCGTCAGAGGTAGACGTGACTGAGTTTTCTGATGCCTTCTCCTCATGACCTCGTTTGACGCGTTCAAATCCACCGAGAGACAAAAGGTCTCTGCTTGAAGCTGTTGAGCACGAACGTCCAGAGCCGCCCGTTCCGCTGCCATCCTAACTTCCTCTGCGGCCAGATTTTCCTTAGCTTGCACCATCTCTTCATGTACACGTGCCACCTCTGCGTCATGCTAGGATTTATCCACCGGCTCTACCACATCAGTCAGCAGAGTTGTCAGTTTATCCGTGAGGTCCATTAGAATCTGAGCCGGGGGGCGCGCGGGATCTCCTGACCCGGCTGCGGCCGACCCGGTAGCTATCGCCACTGCTGCTGTGGAGTTCTGCCCGGGCTGTGTCCCTGCCATGAAGACTCCGGTCCAATTCGGAAGGGGGTCCGGAATACTGCTGCCATCGGAACAACCCCTGAGCATGCCATCCTATAGCTGGTACAAAGAGTCTGTCTCGCCCGTTGATGATGCAGTGTTAGAACAGACGACCGTCTCACCGCCCTCCACCGATCCTTCAGAGTATTCACCGCCGTGGACGCAGCCTACAAAGGCATGCTTCACGACAGATTGAACATGGGTGGTCCTTGCCCGCTGAGCCGTTTCGATGAGGTTGGTGTGGACGTCCGGCTCAGGGCCTGACTCGCTGATCCAGCTGATGAAGACGTGAATTCCACCAAAGGGGACCCGGTACCCGTACTCAATCGAGCCGTCCTCGGGGCCCCAGCCTTCATCATCGATGTAGAGCTTGCCGCGACGACTCTTGGTCATCCGGCCCACAGCATATCCCTTGAGCCCTTCGAAGTTGCCCTTCAAGAACTCAAATCCACCGTGCGCTGGCCCCACGGTGAGCGCTAACTGTCGTGGAATTGTCACGGAAAATGTCCTAGAGAAAGGACTTAGTCGTAGGGCCATCGCAACTAGGAAGCTTAAAGGGGTTAATTAGGACAAAGGACACAAGAGGTTTTATACTAGTTCGGCCCCTTACGATGAAGGTAAAAGCCTACGTCTACTTGTGTTTGTATTGCTGGGGGTTCGATCACCAAGAGGCTTAACTCGCCGACTTGGTTATCGATCTCTTATTTCTTGCCCTAAGCCGCCACTGGGTCGTCCCCTTATATACACGGGTTGATGCCTGGTGGTTTACAGAGTCCCGACCGGCTCATAATCGTGTCCGGCTCGGTGACTTCTTTTACATGCCTTTCTTTACAAGTATTTCTTACATACGGCGGTTCACAATACCGGGCCTTAAGCCGCCTCCAGGCCTTTGGGCCTTCTATAAGATTTGACAAACTATTGTCTTTAAGGTTTACTGGGCTTCTTGTGTAACCCAACATTGGGGCTGACCCGGCCCCTCCTGGGCGGGTCATAACTGATAGTTATATCCCCAACACAGGGGGTGGCGGAGGCCGGTTCCTCCCTCACGCGCGAGATCCGCGCATGTCGACCCGGACGAGCATATGCGATCTCCTTTGCTGGTCGCTGATCTCAACAGAAACAGATGCGAGGCGCCTCCACTGCAAGAGTGCAAAGGCGCTCCGGCTTGGTATCGAAGAATCGGAGCGCCTCACAATGCAGAAGGAGGCCGCCAAGGCAAAGGCGGCAAGGCTCATGGAGTAGGTGTCGGTCGTTCGATATCTCGTTGTCATCATCGGGCAGCGGTACGATGAGCACGGATGATGATGACACACCTTCCGCTGGGAACACCTACACAGAGGACTACTACCACCGGTCCGATGACTACTGCCGGCCCTGCACCGTCTATCTAGTTTATTTTGTACTACTATGTAGTTAATCTGCCCAGTGATGAATTGTGTCTGATGATGAACTTGATCTTTTGGTTCGGATTGCTCTCTCTCTCTCATTGTCCATGGATACGCTCTTTTTTTGCCCGCAAAAAAAAAGAAAAAAGAAAGAACGCTCTCGGATTTTTTTTCGAGGGTACGCCAAAGGCATACCTTAGCTTTATAGAAGGGGAAAAATATGTACAAGAGATTACACATTTGCTAGTTAGGTGTCACATGTCGACCCTAACCAACCCTCCACACCACTCCCTAGGTGTAACACCCACGATGCGGCTATATCTCCGACGTGTCGGAGCACGACTTAGAGGCATAACCGCATAGTAGGCATGTCACAAGAGGGGTAATCTTTACACATCCCATGTACTGAATAAGAAAGGGATAAAGAGTTGGCTTACAATCACCACTTCACACAATACATAAATATAGCATTACATCATCCGGAATACAATCAAGGTCCGACTACAGAACCAAATAAAGAAAGACAACCCCTAATGCAATAGATCCCCGATCGCCCCAACTAGGCTCCTCTACTGATCGTCCGGAAAGGAAACATAGTAACGTCCTGAATCCTCGTCGAACTCCCACTTGAGTTCAGTCGTGTCCCCTACACTGGCATCGTCGGCACCTGCATCTGGTTTTGGAAGTAATCTGTGAGTCAAGGGGGACTCAGCAATCTCACACCCTCTCGATCAAGACTATTTAAGCTTATGGGTAGGAAAAGGTAGTGAGGTGGAGCTGCAACAAGCACTAGCATATATGGTGGCTAACTTATGCAAATGAGAGCGAGAAGAGAAGCAAAGCATGGTCGATAAGCTATAAAGATCAAGAAGTGATCCTGAAACTACTTACGTTCAAGCATAACAAGAAACAGTGTTCTCTTCTCGGACTCCGCCGAAAAGAGACCATCATAGCTACACACGCGGTTGATTCATTTTAATTAAGTGAAGTTTCAAGTTCTCTACAACCGGATATCAACAAATTCCCATCTGCCCATAACCATGGGCACGACTTTCGAAAGTTCAAAAACCTGCAGGGGTGTCCCAACTTAGCCCATCACAAGCTCTCACGGTCAAAGAAGGATATTCCTTCTCCCAGGATGACCTGATCAGACTCGGAATCCCAGTTACAAGACATTTCGACAATGGTAAAACAAGACCAACAAAGCTGCCCGATGTGCCGACAAATCCCGATAGGACTTGCACATATCTCGTTCTCAGGGCACACCGGATGAGCACTCCGTACAACTAAAACCAAACCTCGAGTTTCCCCGAGGCGGCGCTGCAAAGGACTCTAGTTTGGACCAACACTCAGACGAGCACTGGCCCGAGGGTTTAAAATAAAGACGACCCTTGAGTCCACGGAACCCAAGGGAAAAAGGCTTAGGTGGCAAATGGTAAAACCAAGGTTGGGCCTTGCTGGAGGAGTTTTATTCAAGGCGAACTGTCAAGGGGTTCCCATTATAACCCAACCGCGTAAGGAACGCAAAATCAAGGAACATAATGATACGTCTCCAACGTATCTATAATTTTTGATTGCTCCATGCTATATTATTTACTGTTTTGAATGTTTATGGGCTTTATTATACACTTTTATATCATTTTTGGGACTAACCTATTAACCCAGAGCCCAGTGCCAGTTTCTATTTTTACCCTGTTTTAGGGTTTCGAAGAAAAGGAAAACCAAACGGAGTCCAATTGACTTGAAACTTCACGGAACTCATTTTTGGAAGAAAAGAAGCCCAGAAGACTTGGAGTGCACGTCGGGGGATCTGCGAGGAGGTCACAAGGCAGGGGGCACGCCCTCCACCCTCGTGAGCCCCTCGTGGCCCCTTGACGTACTTCTGCCGCATATATATCTCCATATAACCTAAAAACATCGGCGAGCACAATAGATCGGGAGTTCCACCGCCAGAAGCCTCCGTAGCCACTGAAAGCCAATCTAGACCCATTCTGGCACCCTGCCGGAGGGGGCAATCTCTCTCCGGTGGCCATCTTCATCATCCCGGTGCTCTCCATGACGAGGAGGGAGTAGTTCTCCCTCGGGGCTGAGGGTATGTACCAGTAGCTATGTGTTTGATCTCTCTCTCTCTATCATGTTCTTGAGGTGATACGATCTTGATGTATCGCGAGCTTTGCTATTATATTTGGATCCTATGATGTTTCTTCCCCCCTCTACTCTTTTGTAATGAATTGAGTTTTCCCCTTGAAGTGATCTTATCGGACTGAGTCTTTAAAGATTTGAGAACACTTGATGTATGTCTTGCCGTGGATATCTGTGGTGACAATGGGATACCACGTGATTCACTTGATGTATGTTTTGGTGATCAACTTGCGGGTTCCGACCATGAACCTATGCATAGGGGTTGGCACATGTTTTCGTCATGATTCTCCGGTAGAACTTTGGGGTACTCTTTGAGGTCCTTTGTGTTGGTTCAATAGATGAATCTGAGATTGTGCATATCGTATAATCATACCCACGGGTACTTGAGGTGACATTGGAGTATCTAGGTGACATTAGGGTTTTGGTTGATGTGTGTATTAAGGTGTTATTCTAGTATGAACTCTAGGGCTGTTTGTGACACTTATAGGAATAGCCCAACGGGTTGATTGGAAAGAATAACTTTGAGGTGGTTTCATACCCTACCATAATCTCTTCGTTCGTTCTCTGCTATTAGTGACTTTGGAGTGACTCTTTGTTGCATGTTGAGGGATAGTTATGTTATCCAATTATGATATTATTGTTGAGGGAACTTACACTGGCGAAAGTATGAACCCTAGGCCTTATTTCCATGCATTGCAATACCGTTTATGCTCACTTTTATCATTAGTTACCTTGCTGTTTTTATAATTTCAGATTACAAATACCATTATCTACTATCCATATACCACTTGTATCACCATCTCTTCGCCGAACTAGTGCATCTATACAATTTACCATTGTATTGGGTGTGTTGGGGACACAAGAGACTCTTTGTTATTTGGTTGCAGGGTTGCTTGATAGAGACCATCTTCATCCTACGCCTCCTACGGATTGATAAACCTTAGGTCATCCACTTGAGGGAAATTTGCTACTGTCCTACAAACCTCTGCACTTGGAGGCCCAACAACGTCTACAAGAAGAAAGTTGTGTAGTAGACATCAAGCTCTTTTCTGGCGCCGTTGCCGGGGAGGTTAGCGCTTGAAGGTATATCTTTAGATCTTGCAATCAAGTATTTTAGTTTCTTATTTTATCACTAGTTTAGTTTATAAAAGAAAACTATAAAAAAATGGAATTGAGTTTGTCTCATACGCTTCACCTTTTTAATATCTTTCGTGAGTATGATGGCAAGGATAATTGTGCTCAAGTGCTAGAAGAAGGACAGACCCAGTGCATAGAAGCTCCCACACAAGGTGGGGTCTGGGGAGGGATTATAGGAACCTAGTCTTACCCCTGCAAAGTGCAATGCAGAGAGGCTGGTTCGAACCCAGGACCTCTTGGCACAAGTGGGGAGGACTTCACCACTGCGCCAGGCCTGCCCTCGCTCAAGTGCTAGAAGAAGAAATCTATAAAATGTTTGGCACTAAATATTTGAATGATGAGCATGATTGCAATGTTGTTAGTACGAATTCTTTGAATATCCATGATACTAGTGATGATTACACTAGTTATGATGAAAATGTCTCCTATAAACATGTCAATTTTTGTGGAGTGCATTGGGCTTGTAAGTACACACCAAATAGGGAAGATAGATATTGCAAGAGGCATAAGTACTTAGAAACTAAATTGTTGCAAGAAAGTCTTGATGATTGTGCTGAAAAATTCAATATTTTTCACGCTCCTTGTGAACTTTGCAATGAACATGGTCATTTAAATCTCCAATGCAAATTGTTTCATGACCAAATCGTATCAAAAAATTGTGATAATTTGATTAACCTTGAGCATCATAAAGAGCTTAGTCTTCTTTTGGGGTATGAGGAAATGAAACGTATAACTGAGGATATTCCAAAGTTTAATCTTGATAGAGTTCTTCATTTTGATCTAGAGGAAATTTATATGTATTGTGCGGTGAATTGCATTGAAAATCCTTATATTGCCAATTACATAAAGAAAAGAAAACAAATAGAAGATGAAGAGAATACTAATGAAAGGGAAGAGACTTCCCAATATCCTCCTATTATTTCTTATGATGAATCAGGTAACGAGGAGGAGTCTCCTATTCAACCAATCTCATTAATAAGGAGCTCCAAAAAGAGGATTTAACCCACACATGATGTGGTGAAGAAGAAGAAAAGAAAAAGGAAGAGAGGTAAAAAGATATCTCTCTCAAATAATACTGCCCCTATTACTATTGTGCCTCATGAAAATATAATTGTGGAAGATAATGATACTTCTTATGATCTTGAAAATCTTTTTGGCACTTGCTTGGAAGAATATGATAATTGCTATACTATTGGTGCTATCTATACTATTAATGATGAGAGTGATTATGCTTATGATATGAAAAGGCCGAAGCTTGGGGATGCTATGTTTGATGAAAATGATGTTTTTGAGAATATATTTGCTGCAATTAATGTTTGTCCCAAGCTTGGGGATGCTACTCTTAATGAAGATGATATTTTTAGTCTCCCAAGTTTTGATATGCAAATTTATAATGATGATAGCATGGCTCCTACGTATGATAATTATTGTGATGATACATATGCTATAAAAAGTAGTGAGTATATTTATAAAACTTGTCATGATTATGATTACCCCTTCTCTGAACATTACTCTTTTAATGTGGAAATAATTTATTGTATTCAAGTCTCTTATGATACTCCCACTATTCCGAATGAGAAGAATTTTGCTTATGTGGAGAGTAGTAAATTTTATATGCTTGTAGATCATGAAAAGAATTCTTTAGGTGCTGGTTATATTGTTGAATTCATTCATGATGCTACTGAAAATTTATTATGAGGGAGGAACTTATGCTTGTAGGAATGGCAATAATATCAAGTTTCCTCTCTATGTGCTTAAAGTTTTGAAGTTATGCTTGTTTTACCATCCTATGCAAGTTGATTATTGTCCCCACAAGTTGTTTGCTCACAAAATCCCTATGCATAGGAAGTGGGTTAGACTTAAATGTGCTAGTCATATTCTTCATGATGCTCTCTTTATGTTACAATTCTTATCCTTTATGTGAGCATCATTGAAATCATCGTGCCTAGCTAGGGGCGTTAAACGATAGCGCTTGTTGGGAGGCAACCCAATTTTATTTTTGTTCTTTGATTTTTGATCCTGTTTAGTAATAAATAATTCATCTAGCATCTGTTTAGATGTGGTTTTATGCTTTTAATTAGTGTTTGTGCCAAGTAGAACCGTTGGGAAGACTTGGGGAGAGTCTTGTTGATCATGCTGTAAAAAACAGAAACTTTAGCACTCACGAGAATTGCTGCCATTTTTATTTGGAGAGTGCTATTTAGTTAATTATTTTTGAAGATGATTAATAGATAAATTCCTCACGTCCAGAAATTTATTTGAGAATTTTATGAGTTCCAAAAGTATACGTTTGATCCAGATTACTACAGACTGTTCTGTTTTTGACAGATTCTATTTTTTGTGTGTTGTTTACTTATTTTGATGAATCTATGGCTAGTAAAAGAGTTTATAAACCATAGAGAAGTTGTAATACAGTAGGTTTAACACACATATAAATAAATAATAATTTCATCACAGTACCTTGAAGTGGTGATTTACTTTCTTATACTAACGGAGCTTACGAGTTTTCTGTTAAGTTTTGTGTTGTGAAGTTTTCATGTTTTGGGTAAGGATTCGATGGACTATGGAATAAGGAGTGGCAAGATCCTAAGCTTGGGGATGCCCATGGCACCCCAAGGAAATATTCAAGGACAACCAAGAGCCTAAGCTTGGGGATGCCCCAGAAGGCATCCCCTCTTTCGTCTTCGTTCATCGGTAACTTTACTTGGAGCTATATTTTTATTCACCACATGGTATGTGTTTTGCCTGGAGCGTCATTTTATTTTATCTAGTTTTGCTTGCTGTTTGAATAAAATACCAAGATCTGAAATTCTTAAATGTTAGAGAGTCTTCACATAGTTGCATAATTATTCAACTACTCATTGATCTTCACTTATATATTTCGGAGTAGTTTGTCATTTGCTCTAGTGCTTCACTTATATCCTTTTTGAGCACGGTGGTGGTTTTATTTTGTAGAAATAGATGAACTCTCATGCTTCACTTAGATTATTTTGAGAGTCTTAAATAGCATGGTAATTTGCTTAAAATCCTAATATGCTAGGTATTCCAGAATAGTAAAAACTTTCTTATGAGAGTATTGAATACTAAGAGAAGTTTGATGCTTGATGATTGTTTTGAGATATGGAGGTAATAATATCAAAGTCGTGCTAGTTGAGTAGTTGTGAATTTGATAAGTGCTTGTGTTGAAGTTTGCAAGTCCCGTAGCATGCACGTATGGTAAAAGTTGTGTAACAAATTTGAAACATGAGGTGTTATTTGATTGTCCTCCTTATGAGTGGTGGTCGGGGACGAGCGATGGTCTTTTCCTACCAGTCTATCCCCATAGGAGCATGCGCGTAGTGCCGAGGTTTTTGATGACTTGTAGATTTTTGCAATAAGTATGTGAGTTCTTTATGACTAATGTTGAGTCCATGGGTTATATGCACTCTCACCCTTCCATCCTTGCTAGCCTCTTCGGTACCATGCATTGCCCTTTCTCACATTGAGAGTTGGTGCAAACTTCGCCGGTGCATCCAAACCCCGTGATATGATACGCTCTGTCACACATAAACCTCCCTATATATTCCTCAAAACAGCCACCATACCTACCTATTATGGCATTTCCATAGCCATTCCGAGATATATTGCCATGCAACTTTCCATCATTCCATTCATCATGACACATTCATCATTGTCATATTGCTTAGCATGATCATGTAGTTGACATAGTATTTGTGGCAAAGCCACCGTTCATAATTCTTTCATACATGCCACTCTTGATTCATTACATATCCCGGCATTCATATAGAGTCATCTTTGTTCTAGTATCGAGTTGTAATCATTGAGTTGTAAATAAATAGAAGTGTGATGATCATCATTATTAGAGAATTGTCCCAAGTGAGGAATAAAAAAAAGGAGAAAGGCCATAAAAAAGAGAAGGCCCAAAAAAAGAGAAAGACCATAAAAAAAGAAAAGGCCCAAAAAACTGAGAGAAAAAGAGAGAAGGGACAATGTTACTATCCTTTTACCACACTTGTGCTTCAAAGTAGCACCATGATCTTCATAGTAGAGAGTCTCTCATGTTATCACTTTCATATACTAGTGGGAATTTTTCATTATAGAACTTGGCTTGTATATTCCAACAATGGGCCTCCTCAAGTGCCCTAGGTCTTCTTGAGCAAGCAAGTTGGATGCACACCCACTAGTTTCTTTTTGTTGAGCTTTCATACATTTATAGCTCTAGTGCATCCATTGCATGGCAATCCCTACTCCTTGCATTAACATCAATCGGTGGGCATCTCCATAGCCCATTGATTAGCCTCGTTGATGTGAGACTTTCTCCTTTTTGTCTTCTCCACATAACCCCCCTCATTATATTCTATTCCACCCATAGTGCTATATCCATGGCTCGCGCTCATGTATTGCGTGAAAGTTTATAGGTTTGAGATTACTAAAGTATGAAACAATTGCTTGGCTTGTCATCGGGGTTGTGCATGATGAGAGCATTCTTCTGTGAAGAAAATGGAGCATGACTAAACTATATGATTTTGTAGGGATGGACTTTCTTTGGCCATGTTATTTTGAGAAGACATAATTGCTTAGTTAGTATGCTTGAAGTATTATCATTTTTATGTCAATATGAACTTTTGTCTTGAATCTTTCAGATCTGAATATTCATACCACAATTAAGAAGAACTACATTGAAATTATGCCAAGTAGCACTCCGCATCAAAAATTCTATTTTTAACATTTACCTACTCGAGGACGAGCAAGAATTAAGCTTGGGGATGCTGATACGTCTCCAACGTATCTATAATTTTTGATTGCTCCATGCTATATTATTTACTGTTTTGAATGTTTATGGGCTTTATTATACACTTTTATATCATTTTTGGGACTAACCTATTAACCCAGAGCCTAGTGCCAGTTTCTGTTTTTACCCTGTTTTAGGGTTTCGAAGAAAAGGAAGACCAAACGGAGTCCAATTGACCTGAAACTTCACGGAACTCATTTTTGGAAGAAAAGAAGCCCAGAAGACTTGGAGTGCACGTCGGGGGATCTGCGAGGAGGTCACGAGGCAGGGGGCGGGCCCACCCCATGGGCGCGCCCTCCACCCTCGTGGCCCCCCCTGACGTACTTCTTCCACCTATATATCTCCATATACCCTAAAAACATCGGTGAGCACGATAGATCAGGAGTTCCGCTGCCAGAAGCCTCCGTAGACACCGAAAGCCAATCTAGACCCGTTCCAACACCCCGCCAAAGGGGGCAATCTCTCTCCGGTGGCCATCTTCATCATCCCGGTGCTCTCCATGACGAGGAGGGAGTAGTTCTCCCTCGGGGCTGAGGGTATGTACCAGTAGCTATGTGTTTGATCTCTCTCTCTCTCTCTCTCTCGTGTTCTTGAGGTGATACGATCTTGATGTATCACGAGCTTTGCTATTATATTTGGATCCTGTGATGTTTCTTCCCCCCTATACTCTCTTGTAATGAATTGAGTTTTCTCCTTGAAGTAATCTTATCGGATTGAGTCTTTAAAGATTTGAGAACACTTGATGTATGTCTTGCCGTGGATATCTGTGGTGACAATGGGATACCACGTGATTCACTTGATGTATGTTTTGGTGATCAACTTGCGGGTTCCGCCCATGAACCTATGCATAGGGGTTGGCACACGTTTTCGTCGTGATTCTCCGGTAGAATTTTGGGGTACTCTTTGAGGTCCTTTGTGTTGGTTGAATAGATGAATCTGAGATTGTGTGATGCATATCGTATAATCATACCCATGGATACTGGAGGTGACATTGGAGTATCTAGGTGACATTAGGGTTTTGGTTGATGTGTGTCTTAAGGTGTTATTCTAGTACGAACTCTAGGGCTGTTTGTGACACTTATAGGAATAGCCCAACGGATTGATTGGAAAGAATAACTTTGAGGTGGTTTCCTACCCTACCATAATCTCTTCGTTCGTTCTCCGCTATTAGTGACTTTGGAGTGACTCTTTGTTGCATGTTGAGGGATAGTTATGTGATCCAATTATGATATTATTGTTGAGGGGACTTACACTAGCGAAAGTATGAACCCTAGGCCTTATGTCCACGCATTGCAATACTGTTTACGCTCACTTTTATCATTAGTTACCTTGCTGTTTTTATATATTTGGTTTCAGGATTGCTTAAGAGAGACCATCTTCATCCTACGCCTCCTACAGATTGATAAGCCTTAGGTCATCCACTTGAGGGAAATTTGCTACTGTCCTACAAACCTCTGCACTTGGAGGCCCAACAACGTCTACAAGAAGAAGGTTGTGTAGTAGACATCACATAACACCGGTATGACGGAAACTAGGATGGCAAGAGTGGAACAAAACACCAGGCATAAGGCCGAGCCTTCCACCCTTTACCAAGTATATAGGTGCATTAAAGTAAACAAGATATAATAATGATATCCCAACAATAATCATGTTCCAACAAGGAAAAAACTCCATCTTCACCTGCAACTATCAACGCTATAAGAGGGGCTGAGCAAAGCGGTAACATAGCCAAACAATGGTTTGCTAGGAAAGGTGGGTTAGAGGTTTGACATGGAAATATGGGAGGCATGATAAAGCATGTGGTAGGTATCACGGCATAGCAATAGAGCAAGCAACTAGCAAGCAAAGATAGAAGTGATTTCGAGGGTATGGTCATCTTGCCTGCAAAGTTCTCTGAGTTGACGTAAGCTTGATCCTCGTAAGCATACTCAACGGGTTCCTCGATCACGTACTTGTCTCTTGGCTCTACCCAAAGCAAGAACACAAGAAAAGGACCAACAATCAATCACGATGGAATGCGCAAGCAACATGATGCAAAATATGGCATGATATGCGGGATGTGATATGCAATGCATATGCATGCTCCGGAAGGAAAAGATTGAACCAAGCCTCAACTTGGCAAACCAAGAGTGCCGCTGGAAAGATGAGTTGATTTCGGTTTAAATCGATATAAAAGATCGCCAGAAACGGATGCACGGTTTGCAAATGGCAAGCAAAACAAGAATGGCACAATTATGCGATTAACAACATGATGCCATCTAGAATGCAACAAGAAACTAAGCTACTGCACTCCAACATAGCAACAAAGCACATGACAGTGATCTACTCAAGATGCTTGACAAAATATGAACACTGAGCTACGGCTAAATCACACAAGATCAGGTTCAAACAAGCATGGGAAAAGTGCAAAAGATATCAGCATCACAGACTTAGTGGAAATAACATGCCAGGAATTAACATCAGGAAGCAATGTTTAGAGCAAGATAACGACATGCTAAAGGAACAGAACATAGAAATACAAGGCATGGCATGAATCTACTCCAAGCATATAACAAAAGTACCTTACTGACCATAAGCCAAAAAGGCACAGAAAATATGATGGTACCCATGTAAACATAGCAAGTTTCGTTAACAGATTCAGACTTAGCAGAAAACTGGACATGACAAAAACAGAGTTACAAAGGCCACTTTGCGAGCTTGATTCACTCAACACAAGGCATTGCATGACAAGCTAAGCATACTAACAGCTAGAAGACATGTTCATGAAGCTAACCAAAGCAAGAACAAACTCATAGCATGCATGGATCAACTACATCAACCTTGGCAAAATTGATTAACACGTAAACAATCTGCCAGAAACATTTTATAGCAAAAGTAGAGCAAGACCGAGTCATGTTAGGGAACTCCATAATTGCAAACAGGGACATGGATGGGTAGAGCACAACCATATGTCCAAATCATCCTTACTGAACATACTCAAAAGAAGTATGGATCTCACTGTAGCAACATGAATACATGGCATAAAAATAACAGCAGGGAAATGACTTAGTGAAATTCTAAGTCCCTGAAATCAGTAATATCACGAGAGCTACTTTGGATGCATGTGCTAGTCACCACATTGATCACAAAAATACATGGCATACACCCCTGTAAAGATGGCATGACATAGCCCAAAACACGTGGAGAGCTCATGCCCATATGCAGCACACATCAATTGTAGCAAAAATGACAAATGCTCATAATCGGTTAAGAATCAGCACCTAACATTTTATAGCACTCTTGCATCGACTATTTGGGCATCAAGATGGACTCAAACAAGCATGGCACAATGGAACAAAATGAAGAGGACATCCTGATGAACATTTTGATATATCACACGCATGAAACAGAGCAGTATGCAACAAGTTATGGCATGATGAACAGGGCTTCAGAATGAAAAATTAAATGACTTAGTAGAATTTCGAAGTCAACCCTAGGGTTTTCTAGATCTGGATCTGGGGCTTCGGCACGGACTTTGAGGTTGACCAAAGGAGTTCACCGGAGTTCCTCGCGGTGGCCGGAGCAGAGGAGGGGGTCGCGGATCTGGGAGAAGGCGGTGATGGAGCTTGCCGGAGACGAGGGCAGGCGCGGTGATGGCGCGGCCGGCGGCCGGAGTCGCAGTGGGGCGGTGGCGACCGGCGAGAGTCTGGGCGGCGGCGGGGACGAGCTCTCGGGCGCGCGGGGGCGACGCGGAAGGTGGTGGCACGCGCGGCCCGGGCCGGAAGGGCCGGCGATGGTCCCGAGCGGGCCTGGCGGCCAGGGACAGGTGGCGCGCCCCTGTTGGCTGCGACGGAACGGTGGACGTGTCTGGCGCCGGCGGACACGTTCGGCGGCGGAGAGGGAGCGGGGCTAGGGTTAGACTGCGCGAAAATCCGGGGGGGCACATATCTATAGGTAGAGGGAGCTAGGAGAGTCCAAATGAGGTGCGGTTTTCGGCCACGCGATTGCGATCGAATGGCCGAGAGGATGGAGGGGGTTTGGATGGGTTTTGGGCCACTTGGAGGGGTGTTGGGCTGCAACACACACGAGGCCTTTACGGTTCCCCGGTTAACCGTTGGAGTATCAAACGAACTCCAAATGGCACGAAACTTGACAGGCGGTCTACCGGTGGTGTACCAAGGCCGCTTGGCAAATCTCGGTCCATTCCGAGAATGTTTAATACCCTCGCATGAAAAGAGACAAAAGGGGGCGCCGGAGGACGTAGGAGTGTCAGATCGCAAAACGAACAACGGGGAAAATGCTCGGATGCATGAGACGAACACGTATGCAAATGAGATGCACATGATGGCATGATATGAAATGCATGACATGGACAAAATGCAAAAACAAAGACAAGAACCCAACCACGAATCTCATAAGTTAGAGCCGAAAATGGCAAGAGTCAGAGTACAAATATGGTAAGTTACATCCGGGGTGTTACACTAGGTCTACTCGACTACTCTACAACTGGTTGTCCTCCAAACGCTCCTGCCAGGGCCGAGGTCCTAAGATCATCCAAGATCATGTCCACCGTATCCCACTCGTTCTTGATCATTCCAATGCCGAAAACCCTTGCGTTCCTTTGCTTCCATAACGTCCAACAAATTAGCATCACGAAAGTGTCGAAACCTTTCCTGGAGTGCTTATATATCCGTTTTCTACCATCCGTTCACCATTGCACCAAACTAGAGTCGTAAGATGGGCAGAGATCCGCCATCAAACCCATCCTGTCGATGCAACGGACCCAAACTTGCCGCAAGAAAACACATTGCAGCAATATATGATTGACCGTGTCCTCCTCTTGGTCGCACAAGTAGCAGTTAGATAGATGTTTGGTCTTGCAAACCATGCCTGGTTATCCTGTCCGATGTCCACAGTCTATATTGCACGGCGAGCCACATGAAAATCTTGCACGCAAGAGGTGCCCAACACTTCCATATGGCCCTGAAGGAGTGGAATTTAGTTCCTCCCTCACACAACATCTTATATGCTGAAGACGCCGTATATACGCCCGTTGCATTCCAAGCCCAGATGGGACAGTCCTCCACCTGATCATCCAGCTGGACCTCCATGAGAATCTCCTAAAGTCCGATGAACTGGGTAAGACCCTCAGTACATAGGCTTCCTACTAGATCGTCCATCCATGTATGCATGTACATCGCATACCGCACAAGCCTTCGGTTTGCTACTTGTGTCCGCACCTTTGCTGCCACCAATGGAGCAATCTCTTTGATTGTTGCACCATGTATCCACCGGTCCTTCCAGAACAAGGTTTTGCCTCCCGATCCAACCTTCCATTTGACTAGGCTCCCAAATGATTGGTCAACTTTTTTGTCCGCTGTCAAGTTGAGGCCTTGCCAAGGCCTAGTCTCGTCTGTGTGTCGGAGCCATTCCCATCTCAATCTTAATTCGATGCCGTGTTTAGTCAGGTCAATGACTCCAAGCCCTCCCATGTGCTTCGACCTGCATACCCTAGTCCATGATACAACACATTTGCCCCCATTCACCGCCTCCGTCCCAGCCCAGAAGAAGGCCTCACCCTTTATCCACTCTTTCCATGGCCCATTTCGGAGCCTCTGCGATCATGAGGTGATGTGTAGCTCACGCCCTCATAACTTGGTTGACAAGTATGAGCCTCCCAGGCCTCGTCACCATGCCCCTTTGCCATCTTGGCAAAATGTGTAGGGCTATATCAACAATGGGTTGCCACTCGGATCTTTTTAACTGTTTTATGATTAGTTGGAGCCCTAGATATTTGCACGGAAATGTGACAATCTTCCATGGTAGTGCAGACTTGACAAGCTCCTCATCCTCACTCTCCGCTCTAATCATGATCGCCGCTGATTTGGCATAGTTTACTTTGAGTCCTGATGCCACGCCGAAGATGATGAGAATTTCCTTGACGAACATGAGATCTGACCAAGTTGGCTTTATGAATAGAACCACATCATCCGCATACAGGGACAAGCGCTGCATAGGGCTACATCCATTGATGGTACTAAACACTCTGTCCTCGTGTGCCTTGCTGATGATTGCCGTAAGAATGTCCATGGCAATAACAAACAACAAGGGTGATATGGAGTCCCCTTGTCGAAGCCCTTTTGCATGCATGAATTTGTCACCCGCGCAGCCGTTCACCAAAACTCTCGAGCTGGCAGTAGTAAGTAGGATCGGGATCCAAGAAATCCAACGCTCCGAGAAGCCCTTAGCCCTTAACACCTCAAACAGAAACGACCACGCCAGGGAGTCGAAGGCTTTAGATATGTCTAGCTTGAGTAACACACCCTTGGCTTTCCTCCTATGCATCGAACGCGCCATTTGCCGGACCAAGAGGAAGTTGTCGTGTAAGCATCTGCCCTTGATGAAAGCGGACTGATTTATCTGAACTAGCTCTCCCATGCGTGGCCTTAGCCTGGCGGTCAACAGTTTGGATGCAATCTTGGGCATACTGTGCACAAGGCATATAGGCCAGAAGTCAAACACTGCACATGCTTCCGGGGATTTAGGAATAAGTGTGATCAATGCTTGGTTGAGCCTTCCGAATCCCCTCCTATTGCCGAGGAAAAGTTTATGAACCGCCACCACAATATCATCCTTGATGATCTCCCAAGCCTTTTGAAAGAAAAGGCCAATGAACCGTCCGGCCTAGGCGCCTTATCCGAAGGCAAATCCTTGATTGCACCCCAAATCTCTTCTTCAGAGAATACACAGTCTTGCTCCAAAAGATCAATACTCATGACGCCCAGTTCTTCCAAATCGAGCGTGAAATCTCGGGCACAGTCTTTGCCAAGTAGCTCTTTGTATGCCTTGTAGAAAGCTTCCTCCTTGCCTACCCGATCTGTGATGATGTGCCCGTCCACGGCCAGGGAGGGTATGTAGTTTTTCATTCATCTCCCATTTGCAACCAAGTGGAACAATTGCGTGTTAGCATCTCCTTCTCGCAGCCAAGTGACCCTCGATCTCTGTCTAGCAATGGTCCTCTCTAGAGAAGCCAGCCCCAAAACTAGTTGCTTAAGAGTTCTTCTAAGCCATCTCTCCTCCTCCGTTAATACTCGACTCTCCTGAGCACAGTCGAACCGCAAGATGACTATGTTGGCAATTGCAATTTGCAGCTTTATATTTCCTATCTCCTTTTGTCCCCAAGTTGCAAGTGCTCGGGCTGTATTTCGAAGCATGATGTCAAGTCGCATGAAAGGGTCAGTTATGTCTGGGTCGCAGACCCAAGCCTCCTTGACAACATCCAAGAACCCGTCCATCTTGACCCAAAATTTCTCGAAACGAAACCTCCTCATGACATGCATGCGCTCATGGAGCGCAAGGTGGAGCGGGTAGTGATCGGAGTACTCAGTAGATAGCGCTTGCAGCAAACAATCCGGATGTTCAAGCTCCCAATCAACGGAGACAAAAGCGCGGTCTATCTTAGTGAGTGTGGGCGTCTCCCGTTCATTGCTCCACATGTACTTGCGTCCATGCAAAAAGAGCTCCTTCAACACGTTATCATCAACAAAACGCTTGAACTTCCCCATCATTCTCCTGTCCAGGTTGGAGTTACTTTTGTCTGCCGCATATAGGATAAGGTTGAAGTCTCCCATAACAAGCCAAGGCCCTGGGCTTAGCGATCTACGCTCCGTAAGCTCATTCAAGAAATTGATCTTGTGTTCATCCTCCTGAGGCTCGTATACTACTATTAGCCACCACGACACTCCCTCCATGGGCGAAACGTATCCAGTAATGCTATGGGAATCATTGACAAAATTTGTCAAGCGTACCCGTGTGGTTTCCCAAGCCACAAAGATACCACCTCTAGTGTCTGACGCTGGCAAATAAGTGAAACCATCATAATTCAGCCCCATGCATTGCAAGATTACAAAAGTGTCCACCACCTCTAATTTAGTTTCCAAGTTGCAAACAATCGCCGCACGACAGATTCTAAAAATCCTCTGAGCGCCTTCCTTTTGGCCGGATTGTTGAGACCTCGAACGTTCCAGCACACCAGCTCTAGGGCGTTGAGAGACATCAGAAATATGCCTCCAAAGTCGCCCGTGCGATCACGCCTACTGCACCAAGACCGGCTCAGCCATCCCTGTCTCCTCCACAAGATTGAGCGGCATCCGCTTCCCGAATATAGCTGCGATGGCCCTCAACTACGGCTCCTGAAGAGGTGAGTCAAACACCGTACGCAGCTGACCTAGCACATCCTCCGAGACCGCCAGATCATCACAGTCAAAACCTAGGGTTTTGAGCAGAACCGTTTCAGCTGCCGAGGCCTTCGTCTTCCTTGTGTTGCCGGCACACACGGACCGGGTTGCACGTCTTGGAGTGAACGGGTCCTGGCCAGTTTTGACCCCACGTAGCCCTTCAAACTCTTTGAGTAGCGGTGGCGCTAGTTTTTGTTGGGGAACGTAGTAATTTCAAAAAATTTCCTATGCACACGCAAGATCATGGCGATGCATAGCAACGAGAGGGGAGAGTGTGTCCACGTACCCTCGTAGACCGAAAGCGGAAGCGTTAGCACAACATGGTTGATGTAGTCGTACGTCTTCACGATATGACCGATCAAGTACCGAACGCACGACACCTCCGAGTTCTGCACACGTTCAACTCGATGACGTCCCTCGAACTCCGATCCAGCCAAGCTTTGAGGGAGAGTTCCATCAGCACAACAGCATGGTGACGATGTTGATGTTCTACCGTCATAGGGCTTCGCCTAAGCACCTCTACGATATTATCGAGGTGGACTATGGTGGAGAGGGGCACCGCACATGGCTAAAAGATCCAAGAGATCAATTGTTGTGTCTATGGGGTGCCCCTCTCCTCCATATATAAAGGAGGGGAGGAGAGGGCCGGCCAAGGGGAGGAGGCGTGCCCAAGGGGGGGGGGGTTCTACTCCCACCGGGAGTAGGACTCCCTATCCTATTTGGAGAGGGAGAGGGAAGGAAGAGGATCTTTATCGGTCAATAACCAATAGCGGAACCAGGATGCTCAAAAGTAACATATCCTATTTCGATATCCAAATATAGTCGTCCAATAACCAATAGCGGAACCTGGATGCTCATATTGGCTCCTACATATTCTACGAAGATCTTTATCGGTCAAACCGCATAACAACATACGTTGTTCCTTTTGTCATCGGTATGTTACTTGCCTGAGATTCGATCGTCAGTATCTCAATACCTAGTTCAATCTCGTTACCGGCAAGTCTCTTTACACATCATCCTGCAACTAACTCATTAGTTGCAATGCTTGCAAGGCTTAAGTGATGTGTATTATCGAGTGGGCCTAGAGATACCTCTCCGACAATCGGAGTGACAAATCCTAATCTCGAAATACGCCAACCCAACAAGTACCTTCGGAGACACCTGTAGAGCACCTTTATAATCACCTAATTATGTTGTGATGTTTGGTAGCACACAGAGTGTTCCTCCGGTAAACGGGAGTTGCATAATCTCATAGTCATAGGAACATGTATAAGTCATGAAGAAAGCAATAGCAACAAACTAAACGATCAAGTGCTAAGCTAACGGAATGGGTCAAGTCAATCACATCATTCTCCTAATGATGTGATCTCATTAATCAAATGACAACTCTTTGTCTATGTCTAGGAAAGATAACCATCTTTGATCAACGAGCTAGTCAAGTAGAGGCATACTAGTGACACTCTGTTTGTCTATGTATTCACACATGTATCATGTTTTCGGTTAATACAATTCTAGCATGAATAATAAACATTCATCCTGATATAAGGAAATAAATAATAACTTTATTATTGCCTCTAGGGCATATTTCCTTCAGTTTTTTGAGCAGTCCGGTACAAAACGCCTTAATGTTTCCCAGGGCCGCCATCTCCTTGGCAGTTAAGTGCCCCTCATGCTGCTGAGAGACAGGTGCACCAACGTCCGAAACGCATCCACCACGCAGCTGCATTTGCATGCATGCATCTCTCGTGGTCACATCGGCCTCCACAGTGTTTGCCTCAGACTCCTGTAGAGCGGGACCCAGGTCAGTCGTATCATTTGCTGAACGCGCTATCTCCTCAGTTGTCGCAAGCTGCAGCACATCCGGCACGGGGGCCCACCCATCTGCAGTTTTGTCGGGCAGACACACCAGCGAGGAATCTGGCTGCATGGCCTCCTCTTCTATTCCCGGCTGAGATTGGGTAGTGGTGGCCCCCTCGAGGCGACCCACATCCGTATGCGCCAGATCCTCAGCCCTATCTCCCGTGTAGTGATTGGCTAGGTTTGGCTCCGCCAATGTGACGACCATGATGTCCTCTCCCAGAGTTTTGCCTGCGCCCGGGATCGGAAGAGATCCCTTTCTAAAAAGCCTCCCCCGTCGTTTTGTCCTCGTTTCCTTTCTCGACTTCGATTTCCAGCCCCGAGGTGTCGGCACCCACATCGGCTTCCTAGTTGGCTCCAATCCTTATCTCTACCTGGTCAAAAGTGACCTTATCCTGCCCCAGCACAGAGAGCTGCGCCGGATTGGCCACCACCTGAGCATGTGCAGGCCTTACTCCTGAACTCCTCCCCGGATCTTCTGTGGCCAACAGCGGCTACAGCGCTGGTGGAGCGCGTGCGGCGGCGGCCACCTCGTCCTGATTCTGATTCGTCACAGTCCCCATGGTACTGCCACTGAGTGCGCATGCCGTCGTCGCCATGCGAGAGGCCATCGGTGGGATCTGCCAGTTCGATGGCCCAATGCGCCCAACAAGGGCCTGTCTGTATGAGCGACCTGTGGCGCCACCAGCCGGTGCACCACCATGGTGATCACGAACGCCCCTAGTCCATGGCAGCACACGCCATTCGCCCTGGCCAGAGTAGTCCCCAAAGTCCTCTGGCATTCCACTTTGTCCGCTTCCATTTGAGCTAGGCGGTCTCAACCAACGCCCAGGACCCTCATGATCATGGATTCTCCCGATGTGTATGAAGGTTTTGTACTCCAGCAATGCCCGGGACATAGGCATTCGTGCGCCCGGCCCTACATTCATTTCCGGCTCCGGCACCTAGAGGCGCTTGTCCATCGGCACCTCCTCCGGGGCGACGCACCAAGCTCGCAACTTGAAGAGGGAGAGATCTTCTCTGTTCTCAGTTTCTGGCACCATACTCTCAATCAAGCACACCGAACCAAGTAACTCAACCACAGTCTCCGTCGTCCATGCATGGGAAGGAACTCCCTCGATCATAAGATCAACTTGCGAGCGCATCACCCTGGTAACAGCCTGCGCTTGCTTGAGCCATGGCTTGACGAACAGCTTGAAGAAGCCATGCTCGATGGTGCCCGCAGCTAATGCCCTGTTACGAAGCTCTGGCGCGGCGAACACCACAAGGAAGTCCTCGGGATGGAACTTGTGGACCGAGAAACGATGGCGAGGGATGTGCAGCTCCTCGAAAATTGCCTCGGCCGCCTCCTGGCACGACACCGCCGGTCTGGTGCCGCCCACATAAGCCACCACTGCCAGCCTAAGTCACTGCTCCAGATCGTCAATCTCCTGCGTCCGGCGAAGCACGCAAACACCACCAGTACCCACGGCTGCATCAGCTGAAGCCTGCATGAACACCATAGGTGCGGTGACCACTGGCACTGGCGAGGTCCTCTCCAGTGGAGAGGTCTGCCTAGTCGCCAGCGTCAGCCTGTGTGCAAGTCCGGCATGTGTCGGCAGCTGCGAAGACCGCACAACCTTGGCAATGGCATCTCGCCGGTGCTCTTCCTCCGACCTTGGGCTTCTCGGCCGCTTGCACTCCGTGGAGATGTGGCCCTCCAGTCTGCACCGGATGCAGAGTGGGGGGAAACTGCAGTCGTCTCTTCTGTGTCCATCTCGAAAGCACTTGAAACAGAGGCCGAATAGGTCAGCCGAGATCTCCCTCCTCTCCGGCGACGAGGCAGGGGAGCGCGACCTGGATCCACCCGCCGCCGCCATCTTCATATTCTGGAAAGATTTCCTCTTGCGCCATAGCGCCTTGCGCGAAGGACCGGGCCTGCGCCAAGGAATGGCAGATCCCGCAGCCGGTCCAGGATTTGCACCAGCCGGCGCACCTCCAGCTCCAGTCGAACCGCCCTCAGATCCCGACGAGCCTGACAGACCGAGCCCAGAGATGATGGGTTGAAGCCTGGAGGACACCGACGCAGGGCTCGCGGGGCCGTCCGCCATGACGAGCGCGAGCGGAAGCGGAAGCGGAAGGACAGCGGGGGGTGGGGACCGGGGCCCGGATGGCCGCCGGCAAGAGAGCGGTGG
>NC_041382.1:130143717-130186587 GCF_002162155.2 Triticum dicoccoides | reverse complement strand
GCGGGGATGGGGGGGGGGTGGGAGCTCGCTAGCGGGGGTAAGTAAGTTCTCTCGGATTTTCTTGAGCTGAGGCGCCACCGCCAGGCTGCATTATTGCTTCTCCAGTTCTCCCTGTCCCCCGCCAGCCAACCTTCCATGTGAGCCCCACTCCACTGTCTGAGAATTATGGCGAAAGTGGGAGATCTCTTCCTACAAAAGCAGAACCATGAGCCGACGGCGACAGCAGCAACAGAACTCATTCAGCAAACCACTATGTCACCGATACCGTCGCTCCTCCTCCTCATCATCATACCCGCCGTCCTCGCAGCCGACGGCGGGAAGAAAAAGCTGATGCACATCCACCAGTACACGCACGAGACGCTCTCGGGCCCGAACGCCATGGAGGGCCTCCTCGTGCCATCCCCCTTCGACGCCAACGCGATGTTCGGGCAGGTGGCCGTGTTCGACGACGAGCTCCGCACCGGTCGGGAGCGGGACTCGCCACTCGTGGCGCGGTACCAGGGCATCATCGTCGCCATGGGGCAGGTGCTGCAGGGCCACCTGACGGTTGCCACCGTCGTGTTCGTCACCGGGGAGCACGCCGGGAGCGCGCTGTCCGTGGAGGGCTGCTTCCAGGGCTTCCAGGGAACCTCCAAGCGCAACATCGTGGGCGGCAGCGGCAAGTTCAGGATGGCGCGCGGGTACTACCTGCTCAAGCTCCTCAGCCAGATGTCGCCAGCCACCGCCGTCTCCGAGGTCGACTTCTTCGTGCTCCCGTGCGACAGCGCCTACCTTTAACTTTTTTGTGGTTGCTAAATTATCTAGGACGCCGATAATTGCCACACGTGTGGTGTATCGGGTGGTTGTGCTGCACGCCTCGTGTGGCATGGAGAAGAACCCGCCCGCACGGCCGCGTCCAGGCACGCGCAGCCACAGCTCGCACGTCCAGTGTGTGGCAAAACCGCCCACACATCCGGGTCAAATGACCGCGCTGCCCACACGACCCAACACGCCAGTCGTCCCGGGCTCCTTTGGATCCCTAGTCCGCCCTGCCGCCATCGTCTCCCACCTCTCGATCCCCTACCTCCATCGCCTTCCTTCTCTGGTTGCCATGGCAACCAGAGCAGATCCATAGCGCCTTCCCACTGCTAACCACCCACCCACCGACCCCTCCCACCCCAACCCCGCCCTCCCAAGACGACGAACTAAAGCAAGTGGATCTCCGATCTCCTTCTGTTCCTCGGTCTTCTTCTATCCAGAAATCTGAAATTGCAAATTTGCCCACGAAGATGGCAACTGGATCCACGCTATCAGGGCAAACACCCCACGAATTTGTGTGTCTTCACATTTGCCCACCAACATACGCCAGATCTGCCATATACTATGCTAGAGTTGTGCCAAGCTTCTGGGTTGGCTTGGTGCGAGCAGTTGGTAATGAAGCATGTGTAGGAATCACTAAAAATAGGGAGAGAAAGGAGGAATTTGGCATAGGGAGGGAGGAAAAATAATTACCACTTGTATCTAACGTCAGTTGCCATCTATCGTTGTCCTTAGTTGCCACCATGTTATCTTGTTGCTTGCCATCCTATTTTATTGTCTGTTGCCATCGCTTCAAAGTGATAGCTAGCATCCAGAATTCAGAAAAGAGAATGAATGTGCATGTCCTACTTGCCATGAGGTGTTGGTTGCGTACGCAAGAAATGTGATAAGATTGCCGTGTTATCTTCTACGTGCAAACAACAAGAATGCCTTTTGCGGATTGTTGATGCGTTCTTGTTCATGCAGTGACTAACAACACAATGGTGGAAAAAAGCAGAAGAATGAATCACGAAGACGACACTGATCCTTGGCTTTCTGAAAGGCCGGAAACGCCACCTTGGGACGCAGTAGAGTACAACCAACTCATTTCTTCAGGGCCATTGCTGCCACTACTAGAGCACTACGCGGGCATCGGTACGATGCATGATAAACAAAAAAAAAAATAGTTGCCATGTTCGTGACGATGAAGATGTCATTCTACTTATGTCCTACAATCTAATTTTTAGCAGGTTCTTATGACCAAACCACAATCGGGGGGGCAGCATAGCAAGTTCAGTCATAGGGCGCTAACGCTGGCAAATGTACGGGGAACCAACTTCAGCTAGCTAATGTGGAAAATCAAGGTAACACATATGAAAAAGAAACTTACTATTGTGGACATGAAATTAAACTTGCAAGGATGGAAAAAGACTCACGAGTTACGTCGGAAAAATGTAGGACCTTCATGCAGCACGTGGCATCAGGCGGCAACCATGTACCTTCCATCAACGTCGTACACAGGTGAGTGCATGAAGTGAAGTTGTGGACAGTGAGTTAGGAGAAAGGAACATATCTGACAGCTGTAGTTGCCATGCCTGGACAGCTGCAGTTGCCATGCCTGGACAACTGCAGTTGCCATGTTTAATCAAATGTGATTGCAATGTCTAAACAACCGTGGATGACAAGTGTGAACAAATCTGTGTGGCATGGTTGGACCACAACATGTGCCATGTTGAACAAACTATAGTTGCCATGCAATGACAAACTGCTACCATGATCGCAGGTTGTTACGGTGGAACCACATCGACAAACGTCTCATGGCAAGCTTCACAGTTGCAGGACAGCGCTATTGCAGATAGAGCACATCAAATTGGAATGACAGACCACACAAGATCGACACATGCAACACAACAAGGTAAAAAATGTGAACCAGAAAGCAGTACTGCATTTGCTTTTGTGGGAATAGCATGTGAGGAAAAGTAGATTTGTAATGGTGGTGGTGGAAAAAACAAACAAAAAATGCTACCAAGTGGCCGTGTGCAAAGAGTCATATATTTTCTTCAAGATTTGCCAATTGCTATAAGAGTGTGTGCAACATTCATGATTGATCACATTTGCCTATTGAGCTCAGGCCTAGAATACAAGTTTCGATGCTATAATATACTGGTTGCCATGTATTGACAGCAGTAGTTAACATGTATGTTGGACTGTAGCTACCATGGCTATAGAATCCAAGTTTTTATGCTAAAAGAAGCTGGTTGCCATGTATTGGCAATAGTAGCTGCCATTACTGGAGAATTACAATTGCCATGCATGGCCATATGCAGATTCATGGCTAGCTGTGTGAATGATGTCATGCAAAATCACATGCAGTTGCTGTACTCTGTTACGATAAACATGCCATCCAAGCAAAATCTTACGCTCGTACTTGATTTTTTATTGCAGGACCTTCAACTACAATTAATAGCGGCGCAGGGACATCTACTGCAGGGAGCTCTGAGCACACGGAAGACACGTTCCACTAGCCAACCAACACTCATGCCACAAACAATGCCGAGTCAGTGTCGGAAATGGCAATCGTTCCAGCAATGCCAACAAGCACACCTTTGTACACCAGCACAAGCAACACTCAAGCAGATGAAATAGCAGCCGATACTGAAGTGAATGATGAAACCGATGATGAAGCACAAGGGGATGAAGATGGTGGGCAATCAGAAATCATCGTACCTCAGCCACCGTATGTTGGGCAGAGATTTGATTTGTTTGAAGATGCAAAGGAATTCTACTAGACATATGCAAAGTTCCATGGGTTTGCGGTCAACACCGAATACCATAGGAAAATTAAAAAAACTAACGAGTACAACAGAGGTGAGATGAGGTGCTACAAGGCACGAAGAAACAAGAAGGGCAAAGGTGATGCGCCTGTCGTTCCGGAACGAAAGAGAGGTATCATTGTCAAGACGGAATGCCTTGTCCGGTGTAAGCTGAACGTAGATGGAGCACGGTGGGTGGTCACTGAATATTTTGACGAGCACAACCACGAGCTCATAAGAAGTTTGACTTGGTAAAATTTCTGACTGCCCACAGAGGATTCACCCCCCTCGAGAAGAAATTCATAAAGCTGCTACATGATTGTAACGTCGGTCCATCAAGAATGGTCCAGATACTCTCCCTCATCCACAGCAAAAATGGGACTCTGAGTAGCATGCCCTACATACCGGCAGACGTCACAAACCTAAAGGCAAAGTACCATAGAGAAAGCAAGTTGGCTGACATAGAAGCCACAATAGCCTACTTCGATGAGAAAGTGAAAGAAGATCCAGATTTCTTCTACATGATAAGATTGGACGATGAGGACCGTGTTAGGAACATGCATTGGGTGGATGGTGCTGCAAGAAGAGCCTACAAACATTTCCGAGACTGCATTTCATTCGACGCGACATATCTCACTAATATGTACAAGATGCCATGCGCTCCATTCATAGGAATAAATAAGCACAATCAGTCATTGCAGTTCAGTTGCGGGGTCGTTCGGAACGAAGACATGGATGGGTACACTTGGCTGTTCAAGACCTTCTTTGAGTGCATGGGTGGACTTGCTCCGATGAACATAATAACAGACCAGGATTTTAGCATGCGTGTAGGCATAGAGGAGGTCTTTTTGTTGGCATTGCACAGGCAATGCAGCTGGCACATTATAAAGAAGGCTAAGGAGATGCTAGGGCCGTTCTTTGCTGACCGTCCAGAGCTGCACAAGGCATTTGAGCTGTGCGTGGACCACAACTTGACGATGGAGGAGTTTGAAAGGAGCTGGATGGCTATGATTGAAACATATCAAGTCCAAGACCACGAGACGCTTGCTAGCCTGTGGGAAAAGCAAATGTACTGGGTGCCGACCTACTTCATGTAGTGCTTCTTCCTGTTTCTGCAGACTACACAGCGCAGCGAGGGGTTCAATGCTGTTTTGAAGCGGTATGTGAGCCCTGGCAACTCATTGCTACAGTTTGACAGGTAGTACACCGCTTTGCAACAAAAAATACTGGGATCTGAGCTACAACAAGAAGCGAACAGCGTGCTCAAGTAGCCAAAATTGCTAACGTATTTACCGATGGAGAGGCAGATGAGCAAGATATACACCAACAAGATTCTTAACAAGTAAGTCATTTGTGGTACAATCTTATTTGCACAAGCATGAAGGTAGTAGGTGCCATGTAGAACGCAATGCAGTTGAAAAGCTTATTTGAAAATGATGATTTTTTGAAAAGTAGCCATCGAGTACAGAGTAACCATGATATGTAGTTGCCATGTTTAATGACTACAATTTGCCATGTTTAATGAACTACAATTGCCATGTTTACTCAAGTGCAGTTGCCATGTTTACTCAACTGCAGTTGCCATGTTTAATGAACTGTATTTCCATTGGCCATGATGGTATGGAATGCAAATTCCAAATGAAGTTGTTATGAAGTTGCCATGTTTAATGGACTGCAGTTTCCATGTTTAATGAACTGCAATTGCCATATTTAATGAACTGCAGTTGCCATGTTTAATGAACTGTACTTGCCATGTTTCCTCAACTGCAGTTGCCATGTTCATTGAAATGTAGTTGCCATGTTTGAACGAACTGTACTTCCATTGGCCCACAACAACATAAGGTGCTACA
Organism: Triticum dicoccoides; assembly: GCF_002162155.2. Classification (NCBI taxonomy): domain Eukaryota; kingdom Viridiplantae; phylum Streptophyta; class Magnoliopsida; order Poales; family Poaceae; genus Triticum; species Triticum dicoccoides. The sequence continues at coordinate 130,181,147 of NC_041382.1, read as the reverse complement.
AAAAACTTCACACACGAGTTTAACAAAACCACACAAAACTTGCAGATTCCAGGAAGAAATAAAGCGTGCCAGCATGTACACGGCTTTCCAGGTGGACGAACATACGTTCAAGGTGTGTTCTATCCTGGGCATGTCGGATTCAGAACCTGAAGACCCGGACAAGGGAAGGAACTACTTTGTGAAGGCATCGATAAGCGAAGGCGAATACTACTGCCAATGCTGCAAATTCAAACGGGACGGGATTGTGTGTTGTCACATACTAAAAGTAATGAACATGAACGCGATGACACGAATGCCCCGCCATTTCATAAGGCGGCGATGGACTTGGGACGCTGATGACGCATTGGCGCCGCAAACATCAAACGCAGTTTTGGCTGTGCATGATGAGAGACCAGAGTCAACCATGGAAGCCGTGAGGCACGTTGTGTTGACAAAGAACTATGCTGAACTAATTGATGAAGCGTGCAAGAGTGATGAGACAGCGAGGGTCGCAGAAAACACAGGAAGGCCCTCAAAAGAGAGCTTGATGAGATCAAGAAGAGGAAAGCTGAGGAAGCCTTACACAGGTTCCCCCGCACATCAAGTGTGCCTTCGTCCACGGGGCCATCATCTGAAAACTCGAAGGTAGGATCTGGAACAGCAAGCACACAAACCCAGGTTAGGAACCCACCCCGTTCCATCACAAAAGGGGGTCCAAAAGAGATAAGATACAAATCGGGATTGGAGATTCAAGCAAAACACAAGAAACCAAAGAAAGGGACGGGCAATCCGTAAGCAACATTGGAGCAATGTGACTTGGTCCTTCGTGACCATTTTTTGTAATCTGGATGTTCTAAATTTTGTAACAATTGGAGAATGACTCTTGAGGGACATCAGAATTTGAAGGAAAATGCCATGAATGAATAACTACAGTTGCCACATGTAGGGTACTGAATTTGCCATGTTACTTAAACTGAATCTGACATGCAATTTCTACTGAATCTGCCATGCCATTTGTACTGAATTTGCCATGTTATTTGTACTGAATCTATCATGTTAGTTGTACTGAATATGCCATGTTAGTTCTACTGACTCCGCATCACGCAGATTTCCATGTCCAGCCAGCGCATTTTAGTCACACATATTGTATTGTGGTGCAAACTATGGGAAACAAGTTGAAACAGTCACGTGCAGCAACCGCACAGGTTACGGCTGCGTGATCAGACTACCATGCTAGCCGTTACAGTTAGCAATGAAAAAAAAGAACCAAACAGACAAATGAAGAAGGACGATAACTTTCACTAACTGTGTCTGATGAACTACATTTACCATGTTTTCAAACATCGTAGACGTATTTGAAACACGAAGCTGGTACTACCAACGATGAAACGCGTAATAATACTGAAAACCATAAATGTATCTGCTGTCACACCTAATTAGGTTCACATCCACACATATATTACAGAAAAATATTCAAATGTCGCTCACACACCACCACTACATACTAGGCTACACGGAGATGCAGTCATAACATAGTACACGAACATGGTTTTGAAAAGAACAAAAGTAATACCTTACATTCCTCGGCAACAGAATGTAAGGTAGGCGTTCGGTATGGAGCACCACGTGATCACTTGTACTTCTTGGTGGCTTTCTTGACAGCTTCCGCTATGAACTCATGTGCGTTGGAGCGCGTGTTGAAATCTTCATTCATCAACCAGTTCCATGTGTAAATTTTGCGGAGCTCGACGACCATTGTAGCTGTGACGACAGGAACCCGTCGACCTTCCCACTTTGCAAGGTATTCCAATGTGTGAAAGCCGCAGTCGTGCCTAAACAAGAAAAGAATTAGGTTAACTCAGAAGAACAGAGAAAAAAATCATAAACTTCAATTCAGAGGTGACAAAAGAGAGTAAGCATTGGTTTAGAGGACACATGAAGAAAATATGGGAAAATACAGTTTCCTTGCTTCGTAGTCGCCACGTTATCAATTGGAAAATGTCTGATCTGGACCTTTGAGTTTTCATAGTGACGGTTCCATGTCTCTTTGAGGTTGTTGATGAAGTATTCAACATGCATAGTAAGGTCTGCATCAGCTTCTGAACACATTAAATCAAGCACCTCAAAACGTTGGTTCTTTAGGTTAAGGCAGATCGCGTAGTGGTGACCACACTTGTCGTGTGGGTCGTGTGGTGCAAGCTCCTGGAACATGGGGGACAAGACCTGCAAGTAAAATGAAGGACAGAAGAAGCAGAGTTCACATGAAGAACATAAATGATGTAATTGGGAAAATGACGTGTAAAAATATCACCGGTTGCATTAACAGGCACATGAGTGACATAAAAGCAGCAAGGGTCCAAAAAAGTAAACCCACGTAGAATGTTTATTTATAGTGGGTAATTAAAAGAAGTTGCCATCCATGTATGAACAAAGTTGCCCTAAATTTTAGTTTGAAGTTGCCACATAGGTTGTAGTAAGAAGCAAATCAGAAGTCATTTTACATGGCAGCTGTTGCCACATGAAACAGCTATCACAAAACAGGGTGTAGCCCACATCTGAAGCATAGCTACTGGCAAAACTTACCATGGGAGGAAAAAATGTGCAAAAAAGGAAGGAGTACTCACACATTTCTGCATTCTGAGCTTGAAATCACCATGCGCAGCAAAATGCTTCCTCAGGATTTTGTGGTGGAAGTCACCATCCCATATTTTGCACGTCACACTGTACTGCATGATCGTTTTGTCGGGAGACATATACATATGCCTGTTGATGGAGTCAATCCCACATGCAACTACATTCTTCAACATTTTACCGAGTGGCCTCACAGACTCGGCAAGATCACCCAGGTCAACATATGTCGCATCACATTGTATGATCTTGGTTCTGTCCAAACATGAGCTATATGAAAATGATATAACATGAAAGAATCATGCCTACTAAGTAAAAAAGAAATAAAATGTAAACGGAGCATATCTAGAAAATAGCAAATGGAGCAATGATACGTCTCCAACGTATCTATAATTTTTGATTGCTCCATGCTATATTACCTACTGTTTTGGACTATATTGGGCTTTATTTTCCACTTTTATATTATTTTTGGGACTAACCTATTAATCGGAGGCCCAACCCAGAATTGCTGTTTTTTTGCCTATTTTAGTGTTTCGGAGAAATAGAATATCAAACGGAGTCCAAACGGAATGAAACCTTCGGGAACACGATTTTCTCATCAGACAAGACCCAGGAGACTTGGACCCTCCGTCAAGAAAGCCACGAGGCGGTCACAAGGGTGGAGGGCGCCCCCCTAGGGCGTGCCCCTGCCTCGTGGGCCCCTCGAAGCTCCACCGACGTACTCCTTCCTCCTATATATCCCTACGTACCCCCAAACGATCAGATACGGAGCCAAAAACCTAATTCCAGCACCGCAACTTTCTGTATCCATGAGATCCCATCTTGGGGCCTGCTTCGGAGCTCCGCCGAAGGGGGCATCGATCACGGAGGGCTTCTACATCATCATCCAAGCCCCTCCGATGAAGTGTGAGTAGTTTACTTCAGACCTACGGGTCCATAGTTAGTAGCTAGATGGCTTCTTCTCTCTTTTTGGATCTCAATACAATGTTCTCCCCCTCTCTCGTGGAGATCTATTCGATGTAATCTTCTTTTTGCGGTGTGTTTGTTGAGACCGATGAATTGTGGGTTTATGATCCAGTCTATCTATGAATAATATTTGAATCTTCTCTGAATTCTTTTATGTATGATTGGTTATCTTTGCAAGTCTCTTCGAATTATCAGTTTGGTTTGGCCTACTAGATTGGTTTTTCTTGCCATGGGAGAAGTGCTTAGCTTTGGGTTCGATCTTGCGGTGTCCTTTCCCAGTGACAGAAGGGGCAGCAAGGCACGTATTGTATTGTTGCCATCGAGGATAATAAGATGGGTTTTTTTATCACATTGCATGAAACTATCCCTCTACATCATGTCATCTTGCTTAAGGCGTTAGTCTGTTTTTAACTTAATACTCTAGATGCATGCTGGATAGCGGTAGATGAGTGGAGTAATAGTAGTACATGCAGGTAGGAGTCGGTCTACTTGTCTCGGACGTGATGCCTATATACATGATCATACCTAGATATTCTCATAACTATGCTCAATTCTGTCAATTGCTCAACAGTAATTTGTTCACCCACCATAGAATACTTATGCTCTTGAGAGAAGCCACTAGTGAAACCTATGGCCACCTGGTCTCTTTCTCATCATATCAATCTCCATCACTTTGTTATTGCTTTGCTTTTTTACTTTGCCCTTTTACTTTTTACTTTGCATCTCTATACCAAAAATACCAAAAATATTATCTATCATCTCTATCAGATCTCACTTTCGTAAGTGACCGTGAAGGGATTGACAACCCCTAAGTGCGTTGGTTGCGTTGATCTATTGTTTTTGTGTAGGTACGAGGGACTCGTGCGTAGCCTCCTACTGGATTGATACCTTGGTTCTTAAAAACTGAGGGAAATACTTACGCTACTTTGCTGCATCATCCTCTCCTCTTCGGGGAAATCCAACGCAGTGCTCAAGAGGTAGCAAGAAGAATTTCTGGCACCGTTGCTGGGGAGTCTGCGCAATAGTCAACATACCAAGTGCCCATCACAATTCCTATCTCCTGCATTACATTATTTTCCATTTGCCTCTCGTTTTCCTCTCCGCCACTTCACCCTTGCCATTTATTCGCCCTCTCTCTCTCTCTCTATCCTCCCTCTCTTTCTCTATTTGCCTCTTTTGCCCGTTTGCCTTTTGTTTGCTCACTTGTCGTCATGGCTAGTCTCATATCTTCTCCATTGTCTCCCGAGAATGAAGTTCTAAATTTTAAACAAAGGGAGGGAGAAAATCTAAAAGATACTTGGTATAGAATTTGCAATGCTCAAAATAGATCTACCAGGAAGCAATCTACTTCAGTTCTTCTCCGCAATTTTTATGTAGGTGCTAGTCCTTGGTATAGATATATCCTTGATACCATTACCAGAGGGAATTTATTGGGTAGCCATACTTTTGATTCTTATAATGCTATGCTAGATTTATTTGGCTCACCACCTCTTTTGGTTAATGGAACTATGTTAACTTTGGAGCATGTTATGCAAAGACTTGAAATTATTGAAAATAAAGTTGCTACCATTGAATTAATTGAAAATCTAGATAAAAAGATCCATGATCAAATTACCCAATATGGATCTAAGGTAGGAATGACTTTGGAAAATATTAAGGAAAAGGAACCCATAGTTAATGAGAAAATAAATCTAGATTCCACTAGAATCGATAAACTTGAGGGTTTCATTACGAACTCGGGAACCACCTTTTCTTCCGTAAAGAATACTCCAAGTCCTCCTACTAAAATTGCCAAGCTTATGTATGTTCCTAAAAATAAGGGTGAATCATCTAGTAAGGAAACTGTGGATCTCAAATCTATAAGTATTCATCCCAATCTTTTTGCTATCATTAAGGAACCAATTGCTACAAATGAATTTTTTGATCTTGTGCCTAAGAGTTTGATAATAACTAGAAAGAAAGAAATTCCTAAGGGAGATAGATGCCTCATTGAATAATTGCCTACCAAAGATGGCAATACCTAGATCTATTCTTGCTTGTTATGCCTAGCTAGGGGCGTTAAACGATAGCGCTTGTTGGGTGGCAACCCAATTTTATTTTTATTCCTTGCTTTTTGCTCCTGTTTAGTAATAAATAAATTATTTATCCTCTGTTTTGGTTGTGTTTTTTGTGTTTAATTAGTGTTCGTGCCAAGTAGAACTGTTGGGAAGACTTGGGGAAAGTCTTGTTGAACTTGCTGTAAAAAAACAGAAACTTTAGCACTCACGAGAACTGCTGTCATTTTTATTTGGAGAGTGACATTTAGTTAATTCTTTTTGCATATGATTAATAGATAAATTCCTCACGTCCACCAATTTATTTTAGAATTTTTGGGGTTCCATATGTTGCGCTAGCTACAGATTACTACAGACTGTTCTGTTTTTGACAGATTCTGTTTTTCGTGTGTTGTTTGCTTATTTTGATGAATCTATGGCTAGTAAAATAGTTTATAAACCATAGATAAGTTGGAATACAGTAGGTTTAACACCAATATAAATAAAGAATGAGTTCATTACAATACCTTGAAGTGGTCTTTTGTTTTCTTTCGCTAACGGAGCTCATGAGATTTTCTACTTTAAGTTTTGTGTTGTGAAGTTTTCAAGTTTTGGGTAAAGATTTGATGGATTATGGAACAAGGAGTGGCAAGAGCCTAAGATTGGGGATGCCCATGGCACCCCCAAGATAATATAAGGACACATAAAAGCCAAATCTTGGGGATGCCCCGGAAGGCATCCCCTCTTTCGTCTACTTCTATCGGTAACTTTACTTGGAGCTATATATTTATTCACCACATGATATGTGTTTTGCTTGGAGCGTCTTTTATGATTTGAGTCTTTGCTTGTTAGTCTACCACAATCATCCTTGCTGTACACACCTTTTGATAGAGCCATACATAATTTGGAATTTGATAGAATACTCTATGTGCTTCACTTATATCTTTTGAGCTCTATAGTTTTACTCCAGTGATTCACTTATATCTTTTGAGTTTTATAGTTTTGCTCTAGTGCTTCACTTATATCTTTTAGAGCACGGTGGTGGAATTTTTTTATAGAAACTATTGATCTCTCATGCTCCACTTAGATTATTTTGAGAGTTTTAATAGCATGGTAATTTGCTTAATAATAATATGCTTGGTATTCAAGATTTGTAAAACTTTCTTTTGAGTGCGTTGAATACTAAGAAAAAAAATGATGCTTGATAATTGTTTTGAGATATGAGGATGGTGATATTAGAGTCATGCTAGTTGAGTAGTTGTGAATTTGAGAAATTCTTGTGTTAAAGTTTGTGATTCCCGAAGCATGCACGTATGGTGAACCATTATGTGATGAAGTCGGAGCATGATTTATTTATTGATTGTCTTCCTTATGAGTGGCGGTCGGGGACGAGCGATGGTCTTTTCCTACCAATCTATCCCCCTAGGAGCATGCGCATAATAATTTGCTTTGATAACTTCTAGATTTTTGCAATAAGTATATGAGTTCTTTATGACTAATGTTGAGTCCATGGATTATACGCACTTTCCTTCCTTCCACCATTGCTAGCCTCTCTAGTACCGCGCACTTTTCGCCGGTATCATACACCCACCAAATACCTTCCTCAAAACAGCCACCATACCTACCTATCATGACATTTCCATAGCCATTCTGAGATATATTTCCATGCAACTTTCCACCGTTCCGTTCATTATGACACCCTCCATCATTGTCATATTGCTAGCATGATCATGTAGTTGACATCATATTTGTGGCAAAGCCACCGTTCATAATTCTTTCATACATGTCACTCTTGATTCATTGCATATCCCGGTACGCCGTCGAAGGCATTCATATAGAGTCATATTTTGTTCTAAGTATTGAGTTGTAATTGTTGAGTTGTAAGAAAAATAAAAAGTGTGATGATCATCATTTTTAGAGCATTGTCCCAAGTGAGGAAAGGATGATGGAGACTATGATTCCCCCACAAGTCGGGATGAGACTCCGGACGAAAAAAAAAGAGGCCATAAAAAAGAAAAGAAAAGGCCCAAACAAAAAAATGAGAGAAAAAGAGAGAAGGGACAATGTTACTATCCTTTTACCACACCTGTGCTTCAAAGTATCACCATGATCTTCATGATAGAGAGTCTCTCATTCTGTCACTTTCATATACTAGTGGGAATTTTTCATTATATAACTTGGCTTGTATATTCCAATGATGGGCTTCCTCAAAATGCCCTAGGTCTTCGTGAGCAAGCGAGTTGGATGCACACCCACTTAGTTTCTTTTGTTGAGCTTTCATATACTTATAGCTCTAGTGCATCCGTCGCATGACAATCCCTACTCACTCACATTGATATCTATTGATGGGCATCTCCATAGCTTGTTGATACGCCTAGTTGATGTGAGACTATCTTCCCCTCTTTTGTCTTCTCCACAACCACCATTCTATTCCACATATAGTGCTATATCCATGGCTCACGCTCATGTATTGCATGAAGATCGAAAAAGTTTTGAAAATCTCAAAAGTATGAAACAATTGCTTGGCTTGTCATCGGGGTTGTGCATGATTTAAATACTTTGTGTAGTGAAGATAGAGCATAGCCAGACTATATGATTTTGTAGGGATAGCTTTCTTTGGCCATGTTATTTTGAGAAGACATAATTGCTTTGTTAGTATGCTTGAAGTATTATTATTTTTATGTCAACATGAACTTTTGTCTTGAATCTTTTGAATCTGAATATTCATACCACAATTAAGAAGATTTACATTGAAATTATGCCAAGTAGCACTTCGCATCAAAAATTTTGTTTTTATCAAGCAATAGTAAAAAGAGCGAAGCAAATGATATGTTATGTGGTGTGGTCATTACGCTTTCAGCTCCTTCATGTGATTGCTATTGGACCTCGCATTTCCAAAGCGCTTGACAATATCGTACAGCTGGTTCTGATCCTTTGTGGCCTTGACTTCTGGCTCGTAATCATCCGCGGATGGTGCGTGAACTACCATATGCCGCCTCACAGAACCAGGGGTGGCACTTCTAATGGTATCCTCAGATACCGTCTTAGCAGGCATGTTAGAACTTGATTTTCCCTGGCCTCGTGACGACCTCCTCTGCAATGCTGTCTCCTCAATCCTGCGGTAAGCTTCATCAAGTGACGGCGTAATCTCCTCATGGGTGGTTGGAAGGATCAAAAAAGTGGGTTAGGATACCTGGAAAACAAAACAAGTTTAGTGTGAAAGTAAAGGGTGCATAATATGAAATGTAGGTACAAAACATAGGGAGTTGCCCTATGTAGTGCATTGTAGTTGCCATGCCGTGTCAACTCCAGTTGCCATGTCCTTGCTGAATGGAAAAATAAAACATGGCAACAAAAATGTAGGTGACAAATGTGCAACAAATCCAGTTGCCATGTCCATAAGATAACATTTGCCATCACAAGTGAGAACCCCCCAAAAAATGCTTGGGACAAAAGTCATACTAAAAAGATGTATACAAGAAAATGATAAGCATAGAAGAAATGTACCTTGCACAATCGGCTCTGCAAACTTCACAGCCTTCCTTCCCTCGACCATTGGCTGTGCCGTCATTGCGGCCATGCCTGCTGGGTAAGCAAAGGCAACTGGCGTAGGATCTTGCACCACTGGATGATCTTGACTAATGCCAAGGCTAAAGCTCGGTGGGGTGAAGGCCATTGGGTGCCTCTCCTGCCTACTGGCCGGACCGCGAACAACTTGCTGGGTAGAATCCAAGGGTGAAAGATTAACAAACATTTCTGCATCGGCCACTGTAGAATCATCGGGCTTATTCATAGGGCGGGGGTGTTGTTAGCGGTATCAGTCGCAGCTTTCTTGACAATCTTCTTGTTTGGGCTGTAGGGGACACCAACGTTGACTAGGAGCTTAGAAGTGCACAAATTTAAGCTGGGGTACTCCACGGCGGGTGCAGGCGCAGTCTGCTCCGGACGTTCACCTCCGTCAGTCGTGCCCGGCTTACCACCTGGGTCAGTTGTACTTCGATCTTCCGTTTTCTCCATAACATTGCTTTTGGTAGGTGCTGGGAACAGTGTGGACGCAGGCACATAACCAGAGTCATCTCTTTTGCTCCTAGCTACAGCCGGTGCATTGGGTATGTCTACTGATTGCTTGCGGGGGCTACGACACCTAGGTGGAAGGCGAGCTCGCGAAACGGTCGCCTTAGCAACCTCTGGACCACCAGAAGCTAGAGCTGTTGTGCCAAGACTCTCACCTGTGGATGGCATATCATTATGAACTGTCACCTCAGCCCCTTCTTATGTGGACGCAGAAGTGCCACCACCCACGCGTTTGGAATCCGTGTCAGATGAGCAGGAATCTTCCTTGCTTAGGTTGATCTCGGGGGCGTCCACTTCAACACTTGCTGATCGGGTGGCATGGCTCACAACAGCATCCTTCATTGCCAGCAGAGTGGGCAATATTTCAGTAGTCCTGGCAGATACCGACTCGTCACTCCCAGATGAACGGATGCCTATTGTTGTAGCCTGCACATCTGCAACCGGCGGAGATGGTCGGTCGCTTGCATCAGAGCTAGTCGGAACAGTTGCCGGTGCAGCACCAGTCTTGTCGATTGGCGCCTCATGAACATCTGAGTTGCCACCTATCGACAGCTTTGAATGAAGGTGTTCGAGTGGGTCTCTAATGTTCTGCTTGGTCACGCGCGTAGTAGTCTTCTTCACCCTGCAAAGAAAACGAACATGAAAAGTATTAAAAAATGAACAAAAAATATTTGCCATGGTAGCCATCTTAAAAAATGAAAAAATGTGTGATGTGCCAGAGATGCCATTTAAAAACTAGGTATGGATGAGCACACAAAGTCAATGGAAGGCCGGTGGTTGCCATGTAGCTGGAATAAGAGTTGCCATGTGGCCTAGTTAGCAGTTGCCATGCAGAACAAGCAGGAGTTGCCATGGTAGCCTTCTTGAAAAATGAAAAAAATGTCTGATGTGCCAGGGCTGCAATTTTAAAACAAGATATGGATGAGCACACAAGCCAAAGGAAAGCTGGTAGTTGGCATGTAGGTGGAATAAGAGTTGCCATTTGGCCTAGATAGCAGTTTCCATGCAAAACAAGCAGGAGTTGACATGCAGTAAAAAGAAAGAGATCATTGGAAAAACAACAGTTGCCATGTGGGACTGATGGCAGTAGCCCATGTGGCAAGCTGAACAGATGCATTGAAAAGCAAAAATATAGCACTATGGCAATGAAAGAACAAGGATAACCTACTTCTTGACTGTCTTCCTCAAATTTGGCAACACGACAGGATCCCCGGTGTTGGACGTCGTCGTACAGGAGATGACCTGGTGGAAGCGGTGTCACCAGCAGTGGGGGCACCCTTGTTCAGTCGAGCAGAAACACGGGTTGGCGTTGGTGCTTGTTTCTTCGTAACTGCTCGTCCACTAGCTGTCGGCTCACTGCACGTATAAGAAAGTGGCAAAAAGGTGCCAATTGTCAGTCATGAAAATCATGGCCACGCTTGGCAAAACAAATGGAAAAAGGGTCAGTCTGTTCAAAAGGAGAGACAAAACAAAATACTAAAATAGAAGTCGAACCTCCTCCTAGTAGCTAAGGGATCGGTCCTAGACCTCTTGCCAGGAGAGCCCTGCCCAACATCCTCTGGAGCCCTCCCCCTCTTTGAGGGCGACACCCCCTTGCCTCTCACAGCTGTATGTTCTTTGACCTTCTTCAGTGAGGGGACATCTGGTGCAGCCTTTCCCTTCTTACCACCTGCATGAACTTCAACATGTTCATCATCGTCGATGTCGTGTTTCATGTTCTCCATGTCATCGTCCTTGTCGAGAGCAGCATCTCCATCTAGTTCATCTTGTGTGTCAGGAAGATCCTGGGAACTGTTGTAGTCATACCAGGCATGGCAACCGGTTGGACGATGTGTCCGTTCTGCAACAAATGGAGTGAACTGCCTCGCAACCGCATCGCTGTGAGAGCCATTAAGGGACGTCCACCCCTCAACCAACTTCCCAAGCAAGCTGGTCATTCCGGATGCAAACTGCCCAATTAGATGCTCAACAGGTGCCCTCGCCTGTGCACAAAACAAGAAGCAACAGTAAACCACCATATTAGAGTCACGTGCACAAGATCAAATAAACCGAAACAACCATAGATATATATCCTTTATTACCTCAGTAGGACAAGACGAAGCTGAGTGCACGTCCATCCACTTTCCAAAGTTTTGAGGCCCACCAAACACGCTGTAGTCTATAGCATGCTTGGCCATCAGCTGGAAATAACCAAAAAAATAGCTAGCATGTAAGAGAGAAAATAATGAACAACTAACTAACAGTTCATCTATTGCAAAAAAAGAAGAAGAGGAGGATAGAAGTTTCAAAATGGATGGCAGAGTTGCCATGTGGCATAAGACATGGATACCATGCGCAAACAACCATGGCTAATAAGGTAGTCATCTCCTGTTAGCCACAGACGGTTGCCGTATGGGGATTTTTTCATATGTTATGCAACAACAAAATTGAAAGAATGTCGTGCAAAGAAAGAAGCCAGAACTGACCTACAGTTCCCCATATTTCATATCAGTTATCTTGTCCGCGACAAGCACAACCTTGACAACATCGTAAGTCCACGCATAAACAACAAACTTGTGTGGAGGCGGCGGGCCTCCTATCCCAGTAAAGTCCAAAGTGGACAGATCAAGACGATCGACGTACATGAGCTGATGTACAACAATTTAAAAAGGAAAAAATATCAGTTGCCATCTTGGTATTTTGCAAAAACTAGCTAATGTATGTTCCTTCAATCATCAAGTTGAAGGGCATGAAAAAATAAGAGAAAGTTGCCGTCTATCTGTGTTAGTTGCCATCATGTTGTGCTGGCAGTTGCCATCTTGTTACGATGGTAGTTGCCACAATGTCACCATCATAGTTGCCATGCATACTCAAAGGTGTTAAGAGTGTTTGCAAAGGAGTAGTAAAAAAATACCATTAAATGGAGTCGACAACCCTTGTGGTACATCTTGTTTGAGAATGCATCATGCAGGAAGTCCGCAATGAACTTACACCAATTCATGTTCTTCACATCTTTCAGTTTCGCCTGCACGACACAAATTTTAAGACGAGAAGCTGCCGCACCAGAAATCAAATGAAAAAAACATCAAAATAACTGGCAGTGACTAGCTTACAAATGACATCGGAGTCAAAAGATTGAAGGAAATAAAGGAGTATAGATAGATCATTCACCAGGATGGGGAAGCATTTGTTGCTTGGGCGAAGAGACATGGTCGGCGCAAAAACAGCTGAGATCAGGTACATGAGTAACTTCACTTAAAAACCTCGCCATGGGTTGTCATGGCCTCCAGCAAATTTGCCAGCAAAGTCATGTTCGGCATGGTTGGCAACCCAGGAAACAAACGGACAAACAACGTTTCCTCAATCTTATTATTGACCTCATACGGGACTTTGATTTCTCCATGGGGAACACCCAAAGTGCAGAACATGGATTCCTCGTCCAACAGCAGTCTTCCACGTCCCGGAATCACAAGTTCCCTGGAGGCGAGGTCGTAAATCTCACCTAGCCAATCGCATATAGGGTTCACCAGATTCTTGCACCAAACATCCATCAGATCCTGCATCCCCATCTCAGCAGCAGCTCCATTATGCTCATCAGTAAATCCCTCGGTCAATAAAGTCAGGTGTTCTTGTGAACCCCTATTGCGAGTACGCTTCTTCTTCTGCAAAATAGACAAATAATCATTTGTTGCCATGTTTTCACTATCATGAAAATTTAGTTCCTAACAGACAATTGCAAACTCAATGTGGCATTCAAAACATATGGGGGGAGGGGGTGGACAGTTACCTCATCGCCGTCTTTTATCCGTCCAGTTGTGCGATTCTGCCGCGGTAACTCCATGTAATCATCATCATCGTCTTTATGATCGCCGCGAGCCATTCTACTGAGGTAAGGACAAAGCAAAATGTTAGGGTGAAAATGAAAGTATGAAGTAAGCAGTTGCCACCTAACAGAATGTGCTTGCCACATGGGCTCAATTGAAAGTGGCAAAAAGTTTAAGCAATATCATATGAACACCCACACCCCTTATGATTATCCAACAATAAATGTGGCAACTAAACACATTGGCTTCATTTGAAAAATGTACAGATCATAAGGCACTTGAAACAAAATGTTGAAGTTGCCATGTTAGCACAAGATAGTACAAAGAAAGGCACAAAATCTTCCACTGCACAAACATATAATGTGGCAACTCACACTCTGTCCTCATACAAAAAATGAGTTGTCATATATTCAAAGGCAAAAGTACTAGGTTGAAATTGCCATGTTAAAATGCAAGACAATTCAAAAAGTGTTGAAAAACATCTACTGAACAACCTGTAATGTGGCAACTCACACACTGACCTCATATTGAAAATGAGTTGCCATGTAATATGGCCAAATATGTTCAGATATCACAAGTCAGCATGGGAAAACACAAAATTGAGTCTATAGTACAGTAGATTTGCCACATTATCCTGCCTACATCATGGCAACAGCCATAGTGTGTTAACAGAAATACTTGCCACATGGAAATCATATTTGTGGCAAACTGACACATTTGATCAGGAAATTAGTTGCCACCCAGTGCACATAGTTGCTGAAACTGTCATGACTACCTACTTACTACACTTTATCATGCCTACAGCATGGCAACAGCCATATTGTGTGCACAAAAATAGTTGCCACATGGAAAACATATTTGTGGCAACTGACACAGTTGATCATGAAATTAGTTGCCATCCAGTGCAGATAGTTACTGAAACTATCATGTCTGCCTTCATACTGCACTTTTGAAATACAACTACCTAGATCTAGGGTTCATTGGCAACTATCATAACCTGAAATTCATCAACAAAAAACTTCCTGCACTGATCGCAAATATCATTTCGAGACAATACATAACTAATTGCTAGAAAAACACCGTCTCAATCCCAAGGCAGAACCAGGATGTGGCTGCGGACAGGCCGAGCCACACCAGCATGACAGCCGCGGCGGCGGCAAAACTGTGCAATGCCACCGAAAACGGCCAGCACAGGACTCCGTCGCCGGCGGGAATGGCGGAGCATCACGAATCCGCCTGAATCTCGAGCGGAACATTGACCACATAGGAGAGGGGAGAATGCAGCCAAGGAATGTGAGCGTGGGAAGGAGCATTACCTTTAATCTGCAGGCACTCCGGCAAAGACGCTCCGGTCCGGCGAGTCCCATCGACGGCCGCAAATGCCGTCGACTCTTCCGCCTCCGCCGTCGCCTTCTCCTCTCGCCTTCTCTTCCAATCAAATGAACTGCGGGGTGGGTTGGGTGAGTAATGAAGTGGAGAGTAAATGGAACCGTGAGGGGAGGGGGGGCGAAGTGCGCGATGTGGTGACGACAACCACAGTTCGGGCGTGGCATGCGGGCGCAAAGCAGTTCCACCGCATGCCTCCGAGTGGCAACCATTGACCGTGGGGGGGGGGCAACCGGCGTGTGGGTGAACACTCTCACACACCACACACGCGACTTGTCCTACGTGGCACACAAAATCAGCCAAAACGTGCCAAGATTCATGCAGAAACTGTTGAACGGCGATGGAGGCGTGTGGTTGAGTTGGCTAACGCCCACACGTGTGGGCGTTAGTGTTTTCGATTATCTATTACTGGAGTGGGCGATGTGATAAGGTTGTGGGTCTGTGTGGCACTATGGAATAGTAAAATCTTTGCTTTAGTTTCTTCGCTGTCCGCGCAGTCGACTTTTCTGGCGAGCATTTGTCTTTGCTTTGGTGCTAAAGCTCATATCCAACATTGATCACCAAATGGATCTCATCAAATGTCCGTGTGTTCGATAGTCCTTCGTGTAGCGCCCAGACGCGTGGGCATTATACTATGTTATGATAGCATTTAAGGGAAAGCCGATGTGATGTGTGTGATAGTGCCTAACTCACATACGCTATTCTAGGACTTAGTGTTTGCCCGTTGCCGGAGCTAGAGAGCATATGAGGGCTGGGGCGAGCAGAAAATTCTCTTAAGTCAACATGTAGCATCTAAGGCAAAGGTATTCTGCTATTGCGCTATGCTCAATAGCATAGCGCCTAGATTTTTTATAAAGGGCGTTTTTTATTTACTCAGAATACAAACATATGAAAGGCTTTACTCCATCAGGAGTGGGCCCTGACTTGATCGCACCATGCCACGTTGGTAGGGAGTGTAGTGCTTGTTAGAATGGCGCTACACCGTGTAGTATAGCGCCCACGTGTGGGATGCTACACAAAAGGGTTAGTGGATGAAACAGTTTCACGAACAGTTCATTTTGTGATTTTTTTTTTCCAAATTCAGGTCATTTTTGTCGATTTTGCCTCTTCCAATAGTCTTTCGATTCTTCATTGATGCAGACGCCCTTGGCGGACGGGCTTCAGGTTCGATGAGGGATGAACCTCATGATGGGCACCGGCGGGTCCATCGCGGCAGACATGGATGAAGGAACGAATCGAAACGGGCGGGGATGACAGCGGCTATCCGGGCGGAGAGTGGGGGATTGTCAAAATATGCGGGCGTTAGCCGATTTTTGGGTGTGCCACAGGTTTCAGAGTCCGACTAGGTGGATGTCCAGACTCCCTCGAAACTCCATTGAATTTGGGGCCAGACTGTGGGATTTCAGACGTTTCAATGTAATTTGATAATCCAAGCTGGATGGCTAAAAGAGTCCTGACCGCCCATTTCAAACATTTAGGACTTGTTTGGTGGAGGAGGTTTGGGGAGGTTTGGAGGGGAATATCCTCACAGGGTTCAAAATCCCTAGAAATCCTTGTCAGCCCATTTGACACGTAGGGATTGAGCAGGCCAATCCTCTCCGTTCCCCACGAATCCCCCTCAATCCATGTGGTACAGAAAACCCTCCAAGGCACCCATGGAACTGGATGCTTGCTTTGCTGCTGCTGTTGTAGGAGGTTTAACCAAATAGAGGGGTTTATGAGGGGGGAGGGATTAGTGGGGAATTGAGGGGATTGGGTGCAAGAGAGGGATTAACCAAATCCCCTTAGATCCCCCTCCACTCCGGGGCTGCAAAACCTCACCTGTCAAACGAGGCCTTAGGGGTGTTTTGGTGATCCATGTTGCAGATGTCCTAACATCATCTTTAACTGGCTAGGTACCCCCATATAGTCAGCTGGACAGCTCGGACAACCCCGAACTAAAAACACTATCCAATCAAAAATCCCAACTAAGCTCATATGTTTGGGCTGTCTAGCACCCCCATCCTACTCCAAATATAGGGCAAATTTTGGACAACTTATTAGCCGCATCCACCATGCCAGATTGGTTGTCTGGACCCATGGAGAAACCCATTGATCCGCCGAGGAGCTCAAGGTTTGGTGCTCGTATTTAATGGTGTTACTAGTCTATGTTACTACCTCTATAGTGGGGAGTAACATATGTGTAGTAACATGCAACACTTCATTTATTAGGCTATAGACTCATCTTGCCTTGATATGTGTGATGTTACTCATACTACTAGTAACTAGCTATGTTACCACTTTGCTCTCTTTCTTCATTTATTGCTTGCCACATCATCTTTTTTATCTACATATGTGTGAAGTTACTACCTATGTTACTCCCATTGTGGGTAGTCTAAGGAGTCAGGACCCAACTATTAAAGACGGATGGTGAGGGCCAAATCCTAGATGCCCACGTTTCCTCACTTTCCCCTTTCGCCCATGTCACTACCGCGTCATCGTTCATTGTCCGCCATGGTCCACAAGAAGATTGCCTACTACAATATGTTCACATCGAAATGTTGCGTGAAGCTTGAAGTGGAGTCGGCTGAAGCACGGAATATAGCCCGTATTGCGGTTGCACAACCTCCAAGCTCTCCATAGTTAGGCATGGAGGTTGACCCCGCCATCAGGTTCGAGGTGGCCGATGCCACGGCCGGCGGGGGCGACAATATCCGCCTCCTCTCGATGGAGGAGGTGGAGGAGCAATTTTGCCTTACCCAAGCCGAGGAGGCCGAGGACCTTGCGAGGGAGGCGCAATTTGAGGCCAAGCGTGCAGGTGCTGCCGCGTTCGCCGAGCTCATCCCCGACCACATCTTCATCATGGAGAAACATGCCATCCTCAAGTCCGAGTGGGTGGTGGCGGTAAATTGACGCGAAATCCACCACCACGATGTCATGTGGGAGTGGCTCTTTATGGACGACCTTCACGATGAGGAGATGCACTCGATTTGCCCCTTCGCCAAAGAGCATGAAGCCGTCGTCTCTGATGAAGAGGCGGGTAGTTTATAGTTTGATCAATTTGCAATCTTCTTTCTAAATGTAGTTGTAGCTTGTTTTATCTACATATCTATAAACCACGTATGAAATCTGCGTTTGTATGAAGTTGAGATTTTGCAAATGGACGGTGTGGTTGCCCAGACGGGCAAATGGGGGTCGGCACTGTCCACAGACACGTCCAGACACGTCCCCAGATATACTGGAGGTTAAATTAGCCAACTGTGGTTGGAGATGCTTTAATTTCTCTTCTATGTTTCCTTTTCTCTTTTCTATTAATTTGTTCAAAATAAAAGTCCAAAGATTTGATCAATAAATTTCTTGACCAGAACCATATCTTAGGTTCAAAAGATTTTCTTAATAATCTCGACCAATTAGAATCCTTATTAACTTTACTACGTGTGCTTTTTATTTGTAGGATTGGATTTTGTAGAAAAAATTTCTATGGATTCCTTTGGTGTACATTTTATAGGAAATTTTTCATCCAGTAAAATCTCTTGGAAAGATTTCTTCATTTTTTCCTTTGATTCAGTAAGCCAAACTTTGATGCAAACACACATCTCGGAATTGAATGATGCCTTTTTCCTACTCCAATTATTTTAAAAATCCTGTGAATGAGCGTCGACCTCAAGATGGTGCATCTGATCCAAGCACGATGGTGGTGGGCATGCCTCCAAGATATCCACACATACGGGAAATGTAAATCTGGTAGCAGAGGGCGGTGTTAGTAGCCCTGGGAAGCAACAAGAAACAAAGGACGTGAGAGAGGTGGAGGAAGGGGTGGTGGTGGCCAGATTAGATGGTTCGATGATCCCTTTTCCTTCATATAGGTGACACGCCACTAGGGTTATGTGCGGCCATCCCCTTTCCAGGGTTTGGTGCCCAAACCTTTTCCTCGCTAATGGGTCCTAAGCACACACGCTCGGGGAGGATGTGGCTCCAGAAGTCCTTCTGTCCCTTTCCCTTCTCTCTTTTAGGCTTCTTCTTTTTTGTATTTAATTTCTTTCCGTTAAGTGTGCGGCCCTATAGATTCATATATAAGTTATACCTCAGAACTCCTTCTGAGTCGATACTTTGTACGTAGCGGGCTCTAGCTAGTCATACCGACCCCCACACATATATGAAGATCATATCGAATGGACATTGTACGTGTCATATGTGATCCCTTTGCCTCACAATATGTGTCGATCTCAAGGCGAGGTTGCCATCCTTGTTTCCATCTCGACCCCTTTATCTTTACCATGTACCAAAATCCCCAAAATATGATTAATACCTTAATCATAAGCGTGCCCATGCATTTTCGGAAACTGAATACTAATGTCGTCAAGGTGCAGATTCCATCTTGATCAGCTACGATCTATGGCTTGCTTTCCTGTAAATCCAAAAGCCACCTTTATGACGTTTGGCAACCCCTAAGTATACCATCCATTTTTTGAAGGTAATACGTTAGTTAGTAGCGATTCCTAAGGAACCAAACTCATACGTTGGACGGTTGGAATCAATCGTACTCCCTCCTTCCATCTATATAAGGCCTAACCCCAAATTTCATTTTTTTTTTCATCTATACAAATTGAAATGAGTAAATAAACACACTAAAACATGTCTACATACATCAAATTCAAAGAAAAAATATATTTTATATTTGTGAATGGAGGGAGTTAGACTTTTCTTAAGAGTAAACATGCTCCACTTTATTGATTCACGTTTGTAGGGATTACATTAGTATCATACGGGTTTATAAACCACAAATGGAAACCCTCAAATAAAAGCAGAGCATGTTTAGCTAATGATGTGCCTCCGTATTAGAGGTACATATCTTATATGGGAGTCAGAACAAGATTCAAAATCCCTAGTTTGATTGATCTCCTTGATAACTGTACTACAAGGTGACATGCTGATACGTCTCCAACGTATCTATAATTTTTGATTGTTCCATGCTATATTATATTTTGTTTTGGACATTATTGGGCTTTATTATATACTTTTATATTATTTTTGGACTAACCTATTAACTGGAGGCCCAGCCCAAAATTGCTGTTTTTTGCCTATTTCAGAGTTTCGTAGAAAAAGAATATCAAACGGAGTCCAAACGGAATGAAACCTTCGGGAACGTGATTTTCGGAACGAATATGATCCAGGAGACTTGGACCCTACGTCAAGCAACCAACAGGGAAGCCACGAGGTAGGGGGCGCGCCTACCCCCCAGGCACACCCTCCACCCTCGTGGGCCCCCTGTTGCTCCACCAACATACTCCTTCCTCCTATATATACCTATGTACCCCCAAACGACCAGATACAGAGCCAAAACCCTAATTCCACCGCTGTAACTTTCTGTATCCACGAGATCCCATCTTGGGGCCTGTTCCGGAGCTCCGCCGGAGGGGGCATCGATCACGGAGGGCTTCTATATCAACACCATAGCCTCTCCGATGATGTGTGAGTAGTTTACCTCAGACCTTCGGGTCCATAGTTATTAGCTAGATGGCTTCTTCTCTCTTTTTGGATCTCAATACAATGTTCTCCCCCTTCTTGTGGAGATCTATTCGATGTAATCTTCTTTTGCGGTGTGTTTGTTGAGACTGATGAATTGTGGGTTTATGATCAAGTTTATCTATGAAAAATATTAGGATCTTCTGAATTCTTTTATGTATGATTGGTTATCTTTGCAAGTCTCTTCGAATTATCAGTTTGGTTTGGCCTACTAGATTGATCTTTCTTGCAATGGGAGAAGTGCTTAGCTTCGGGTTCAATCTTGCGGTGTCCTTTCCCAGTGATAGTAGGGGCAGCAAGGCACGTATTGTATTGTTGCCATCGAGGATAACAAGATGGGGTTTTTATCATATTGCATGAATTTATCCCTCTATATCATGTCATCTTGCTGAAAGCGTTACTCTATTATTATGAACTTAATACTCTAGATGCATGCTGGATAGCGGTCGATGTGTGGAGTAATAGTAGTAGATGCAGGCAGGAGTCGGTCTACTTGTCTCAGACGTGATGCCTATATACATGATCATACCTAGATATTCTCATAACTATGCTCAGTTCTATCAATTGCTCAACAGTAATTTGTTCCCCCACCGTAAAATACTTATGCTCTTGAGAGAAGCAACTAGTGAAACCTATGGCCCCCGGGTCTATCTTCCATCATATTAATCTTCCAATAATTATTTATTTCCTTTGCATTTTATTTTACTTTGCATCTTTATCATAAAAATACCAAAAAAATTATCTTATCATATCTATCAGATCTCACTCTCGTAAGTGACCGTGTAGGGATTGACAACCCCTTATCGCGTTGGTTGCGAGGATTTATTTGTTTTGTGTAGGTGCGTGGGACTCACGCGTAGCATCCTACTGGATTGATACCTTGGTTCTCAAAAACTGAGGGAAATACTTATGCTACTTTGCTGCATCACCCTTTCCTCTTCAAGGGAAAACCAACGCAGTGCTCAAGAGGTAGCACATGCCCTTATTAATTTCGTCCACCACCGATTTGCAATCCGATGCTATCATTATTCTTTATACCAGGAGGTCTTTTGGCTAGGGCCAAACCTCATGACAGGCCAGTGCTTCAACTGTTTTCGGGTCAGTCATTCCATTGAGGATGAACACCGAAGATCCTATGTATTGACCCATCTGATCCCGACACACCACACCAATGGCACCCTTTTGATGATGCTTGTTTACAACTCCGTCGACATTAACTGAGGGAGTAGCAATAAGTCATTACAGCTGATTCTTCTGGAACCAAGCCAACACAAAGACCATATTTTGGACTGGGAACATACATGAGCTGAGGGTTGGGTTGTGCTTGAATGCCTAGGGCTGGGCCTTGTAAGTCTACGAATATGAAAGAATCTACTAGTTGGGCCAAGTCTAGGGTTATAGGCCCAGTTGCCCTAGGCCCAATTCCACCCCTGGCGGATTTGTGTAGTGCTTATTGCCGTATGTAAGTGTATGGAATTTCTCACCGAAGACATGTTTATCTCCCGTCTTCATTTATGGGTGGATCTAGCATATACTGCCACTATCGAAAAAAGAACAGTTTTGCTATTTCTAAGGTACCTAGAATTTTTTCTTGCATCTGTCACCTTTTTCTTCGCTTCCTTCTCTCAACCTCACCAGAGAAGCAATTGCCCTACTATCTATCTTAGGGGTGGGGGCGGGGATTGCCGGAGTTGTTTGTTGTAGCGGCGGGTTTAGAGGGATGGCCAGGACGGTGACCAACAATGGAGATGAGGGGATGTTGAGGGGAAGGTGGGGAGGTGAGGCGGTGCGCGGTAGTCCGGCCGGCCTCATGTGGTGTAGGCCGGCGGTTAGGGGTGGGGTAGGCTGGGGGATGCGGGAGGAAGAAGAACGTGTGGGACATGCAGGAGGAAGAAGATAAACAGTGACACCGCGCTTTTGACCGTTGGATATTGATTGATGGTCAAACAGTGGAGGAAGCGAAGAGTTTTTTCAGGCGCCTAATGAATAGATGGTCCCACTTCCTATAAGTTAAACGTTTGCAACCGGCGCATCGGCCGAAGCTTCGGCCAGTCGCACGGGGCGCGTTCGATCGAGTGGGATCCAATGAACCGTTTTTCTACTCGGGGTACAGCTGGACCATGTCATGTGGCCCATTCTCCACCAAACATTCCTTATCCTTTTCTTCTTCCTTCTTCTTCCTTCGTTCGCATCTAGACTTCACCGCCGCTTCTTTTTCCTCCCATAGCAACCCCTCGCGAGCTGCTGGTTTTCTGGATTGGGGGCGATGGTGCTGAATGGCAGCCACCTCACGGCCGAGCCTCCGCTCCCCCTCGTTGTTGCCCGTGCACACACCGCTGTGAGGTCAACGCTCATGACGATGCAACATCACCATGGACGCGCCCACACAACTTTGCATTTTCTTTTACGGAGTGTTGCAACCGATCATGGGACATGCTACATCCGCCGTGAGGGATGCTACAACCCATAAACTTTTTTGCTGGAACCAACTATTGTATTTGTTGCTGATCCTTTTTTTGCTAGAACTAGTGTTTTGTTTTGCTACCACCTGCGACATGGTTTGCTACCACCATACGCAGCAACCGGCCGACGTCAATATTTTTCTTGCTACAACCGTGTCATATTTTTGCTGCAACTGGCAGCCACAGAAGCTACAATCGGTTAACATTTTTGCTACAATGGTGACGACGGGCGGCGCCGGTGAGCTTTTAATTTGATGGAACCATTACCCTTTTTTGCTACAACCGTTCGTTCTTTTTGCTGCTACCGACACCCCGATGGAGAGTACAGTTTCTTGTGAGCTCATCGTCGGAGGTGCTGCGACCTACAACCACTGCACACCGGAGCTGTGTCCGCCGTCATCGGAGCTGCGACCGTCGTCACGGGGAGCTGCAACTACGGGGACATGTTGCTGCATGCATGGAGCCGACGAGAAACACATGAGATGACGGCGGCGAGGGGCGGTGATACGTCTCCAACATATCTAGAATTTTTGATTGTTCCATGCTGTTATATTAACAATCTTGGATGTTTTATAATCATTTTATATTATTTTTTGGTACTAACCTATTGACATAGTGCCAAGTGCCACTTCCTGTTTTTCCATGTTTTTTACATCGCAGAAAATCAATATCAGACGAAGTCCAAATGCCACGAAACTTTACGGAGATTTTTTATGGACTAGAAAGAACATGTTGGGCCCTGGTTGCACCCGGGGGAGCCCCGAGGAGGGGACAACCCACTAGGGTGCGCAGGAGGCCTAGGCGCGCCCTGGTGGGTTGGGCCCACCTCGGGTTCCCCCAGACCGCCTCTTTTCTCTATAAATACCCCAATATTTCCAGAACCCTAGGGGAGTCGACGAAATATTCATCCAGCTATCGCGGAGTCCAGAACCACCAGATCCAATCTAGACACCATCTCGGATGGGGTTCACCACCTCCATTGGTGCCTCTCCGATGATGCGTGAGTAGTTCTTTGTAGACCTTTAGGTCCGTAGTTAGTAGCTAGATGGCTTCATCTCTCTCTCTCTCTCTCTCTCTCTCTCTCTTGATTCTCAATACAATGGTCTCTTAGAGATCCATATGATGTAACTCTTGCAGTGTGTTTGTTGGGATCCGATGAACTTCGAGTTTATGATCAGATCTATCTTTTTATATCCATGAAAGTTATTTGAGTTTCTTTGATCTCTTATATGCATGATTGCTTATAGCCTCATATTTCTTCTCCGATATTTGGGTTTTGTTTGGCTAACTTGATCTATTTATTTTGCAATGGGAAGAGGTGCTTTGTAGTGGGTTCGATCTTATGGCGCTTGATCCCAGTGACAGAAGGGGAACCGACACGTATGTATCGTTGCTACTAAGGATAAAACGATGGGGTCTATCTCTACATAGATAGAAATTGTCTACATCATGTGATCGTTCTTATTGCATTACTCCGTTTCTCCATGAACTTAATACACTAGCTGCATGCTGGATAGCGGTCGATGTGTGGAGTAATAGTAGTAGATGCAGGCAGAAGTCGGTCTACTAATCTTGGACGTGATGCCTATATAATGATCATTTCCTGGATATCGTCATAATTAGTTGAAGTTCTATCAATTGCCCAACAGTAATTTGTTCACCCACCGCTTTGCTATTTTTCTCGAGAGAAGCCACTAGTGAAACCTACGCCCCCCAGGTCTCTTTCTCATATTATTTGCCTTTGCGATCTTTTTTTATTTGCTTTTATTTCTAGATCTATTAAACCAAAAACAAAAAAAATACCTTGCTGTAATTTATTTTGTTTGGCGTTTGATCTATCAATATTTACAACTTTCTCCCGTCCACGTGCCATTTCTGGCACCTTTACCCGAAAGGGATTGACAACCCCTTTAACACGTCGAGTTGCGAGTGGTTGTTATTTGTGTGCATGGGCTGTTTACGTTGTGTTGCTTGGTTCTCCTACTGGTTCGATAACCTTGGTTTCATATATGAGGGAAATACCTACCGCCGCTGTACTGCATCATCCCTTCCTCTTTGGGAAAATACCGATGTAGCTTCAAGCGACATCAAAAGGAATTTCTGGCGCCGTTGCCGGGGAGGATCTTCAACATATACCAGGTTCCTAATCACAAATCTCATCTCCTCACAATTTACATTATTAGCCATTTGTCTCTCGTTTTCCTCTCCCCCACTTCACAAAAAATTGCCGTTTTATTCGCCCCTCTTTTCTGTTCGCCGTTTTCTTGCCAGATCTATCCTTTGCTTGCAATCATGAGTGATTTGGGTATGGCACCAACAGACGATGGCCTAACTCCTAAAATTGGACATACGGGCAATCTGGATGCCAAAACTTTTATTTTGGGGAAAGGGAACGTTATGGGAAAAGAACGTATCCAAGAATTTTTCAATTGTGTTGGGAAGCTTAGTCTTGATGATGCCCCTATACTTAAAACTACTAGATCTTATGCAGATGCTATTTCAGCACTAGTTCTGAAACTTGAAAGTAAATTTATTCGTACCCATCCTACCTTGCAAAGATTTTTTTGAGCTCCCCGTTATAAAGAATCCTAGAGCTAAAAAATTGGCCACTCTTGTTCTTATGAATGAGTTTGACTACATAATGCAAGAAGCTAGGGAAATATTTGACTTTTATGGTATGAATCATGAAAAACCTGTGATAGATGAAATTCTTTACAATAGTGAGTATGCTTTAAGACATTTTCTTAGGGACAATAAAATCTTTTATGAGAATCTTGAAAAGGAAGTCCCAGTCCTAGATATAATTCAACAAGTTTTCAATAATGTTAATCAACATTACTCTTGGATTGTTGCAGGAAATCAAAAGGGGTATGATAAAAACCAACATAGGATTGCTAAGGCCTCTATGGATAAAATGTTTTATGTTGTGTTTACAAAGCCTCGTGATGAAAATACCTCTAAGAAAGTTAAGAACAAAGATGACAAAAGTTAGATCCTTGCTTATGCCTAGCTAAGGGCATAAAACTATAGCGCTTGTTGGGAGGCAACCCAATGAATAAATTTAGTTTTTGCTTTTTGCTTCCTATTTTTGTGTGTTAACACAGTTATGCTAATGTTATGATTGTGTTTTTATGTTTTAGTTAGTGTTTGTGCCAAGTAAAGCCTTTAGGATCTTCTTGGGTGATAGTTGTTTGATCTTACTGAAATACAAAAACTTTTACTCTCACAAAATAAATTTTCTTTTTTAACAGAGAGCGATAAAATACCCATTCCACTTGCAGTAGATCAATATACAAATTTCTCAGGTCGTCCAATTATTTTAGAATTTTTGGAGTTACAAAAGTATTCTAAATAGTAAGATTGCTATAGACTGTTCTGTTTTGACAGATTCTGTTTTCTTTGTGTTGTGTTCTTATTTTGATGGCTCTGATGAGTTTTTCCATAGAAAAGTTAGAATACTATAGATATAATACATCACTTATAGTAGTGGTTTATTATTCTTATACTAACGGATCTCACGAAGGTTTTGTTGAGTTCTGTGTGATTGAAGTTTTCAAGTTTTGGGTTATCTTATGATGGATGAAGGAAGGATGGAAGATCCTAAGGTTGGGGATGCCCCGACATCCCAAGCTATTATCCAAAAATGAGCAACCAACTAAGCTTGGGGATGCCCCTGAGTGGCATCCCCGCTTTCTTCCAACGATCATCGGTATTTTACTTAAAACTATATTTTTATTCGTCACATGATATGTGTTTTGGTTGGAGCGTCTTGTATGATATGAGTCTTTGCTTGTTTTATTTTGTGTTTTAAGTCATCAATCCTTGCTGGACACACCTATTTGAGAGATCCAAATTTATGTCATGACTTGTTAGAATTGCTCTCTTTGCTTCACTTAAATTTTTATGATCAATGGACTTGCTCTAGTGCTTCACTTATATCTTTTTGAGCACGGCGTGCTTTAGTATTTTTTTGAAAAATGCTCTCTTGCTTCACTTAGATTTATTTGAGAGTTAGTAATTTTTTTAACAAATTCTCTCTTGCTTCACTTAAATTAATTTGAGAGAAAGAAAATATATTATGCTCATGATCTTCACTTATATTTGTTGGAGATTGTCAAAAGCAACACATGAAAATTAGTCCCAAAGTGATAGATATCCAAGAAGGATATAATAAAAACTTTCATGAAGATCATTAGACAAAATAAACTTGATTCGTTGTAATAGTTTTGAGATATGATGATGTGATATGTGAGTTATGTTGATGAGTAATTATGCTTTAGTAAGAATATTGGTGTTAAGGTTTGTGATTCCCTATGCAAGTACGAGAGTCAATAGTAATGCAATGAAATTATATCCTACTTGTGGTGCATTATTCGGTGTTATTTATGCTTAATGCTTTCTTATGAGATTATTCGTTTCTTAGTTGGTCGCTTCCCAATCTTTTTCTAGCCTTCATTTTGCACTAAGTATGATCACTACTTGTGCATCCAAAACCCTTTAACCTAGTTTTGCCAATTGAGTCCACTATATCTACCTATATGAGGTATTCTTTTGCCATTCTAAGCAAATTTTCATGTGCCATCTCTAATTTTCAAAATAAACATCTCTTTTATGTGTTTGTTTCGCTCGCGGAGCGGTGAGGGGTGGCTAATATTTTCCATGCTAGATGTGTTATTCTGAAGATGAGTGTTTATTCACTTGTCATTGCACGAGAGTAAGGCAAAGGTATTAGGGATGCCCAGTCCCGAAATGCAAAAAATTGAATTTACTTTATGTTGTCAAATAATAAATTCCTTGTAAAGTGTTGGTATGGAGGGCACCGTGGATACGGTTAGCCATGGAAAGTGAAAGTGAAGGAAATATTCCCTAGAGGCAATAATAAAGTTATTATTTATATTTCCTTATATCATGATAAATGTTTATTATTCATGCTAGAATTGTATTAACCGGAAACTTAGTACATGTGTGAATACATAGACAAACAGAGTGTCACTAGTATGCCTCTACTGGACTAGCTCATTAATCAAAGATGGTTAAGTTTCCTAACCATAGACATGAGTTGTCATTTGATGAACAGGGTCACCTCATTAGATAATGATGTGATTGACTTGACCCACCCGTTAGCTTAGCACTATGAACGTTTAGTTTATTGCTATTGCTTTCTTCATAACTTATACATGTTCCTATGACTATGAGATTATGCAACTCCCGAATACCGGAGGAACACTTAGTGTGCTATCAAACGTCACAACGTAACTGGGTGACTATAAAGATGCTCTACAGGTGTCTCCGATGGTGTTTGTTGAGTTGGCATAGATCGAGATTAGGATTTGCCACTCCGTGTATCAGAGAGGTATCTCTGGGCCCTCTCGGTAACGCACATCACTATAAGCCTTGCAATCAATGTGATTAATGAGTTAGTTATGGGATGTTGCATTACGGAACGAGTAAAGAGACTTGCCGGTAACGAGATTGAACTAGGTATTGAGATACCGACAATCGAATCTCGGGCAAGTAACATACCGATGACAAAAGGAACAACATATGTTGTTATGCGGTTTGACCAATAAAGATCTTCGTAGAATATGTAGGAACCAATATGAGAATCCAGGTTCCTCTATTGGTTATTGACCGGAAGTGAGTCTCGGTCATGTCTACATAGTTCTCGAACCGTAGGGTCTGCATGCTTAACGTTCGGTGAGGATCGGTATTATGAGTTTATGTGCTTTGATGTACCAAAGGTAGTTCGGAGTCCCGGATATGATCACAGACATGACAAGGAGTCTCGAAATGGTCGATACATAAAGATTGATATATTGGACGGATATGTTCGTACACTGGAAGTGTTCCGGAGAAGTTTCGGATAAAACCAGAGTGCCGGAGGGTTATCAGAACCCTCAGGGGAACTAATGGGCCTCTATGGGCCTTAGTGGAGAGAGAGGGGCGGCTAGGGCAGGCCGCACACCCCCTCCCCCTTGAGTCCAAATTGGACTAGGAAGGGGGCGCCCCCCTTTTCCTTTCCCCTCTCCCTCACCTTCCTTCCCCCTCTCTCCCTTTTGGTGGTAACCTACTAGGACTTGGAGTCCTAGTAGGATTCCCCTCTTGGGGGAACGCCAAGGAGGGCCGGCCGGCCTCCCCCTCCCTCCTTTATATACGTGGGGAGGGGGCCACCCTAGAACACACAAGTTGATTGTTTAGCCATGTACGGTGTCCCCCTCCACAGATTTCCACCTCGGTCATATCGTTGTAGAGCTTAGGCGAAGCCCTACATCGGTAACTTCATCATCACCGTTATCACGCCGTCGTGCTGACGAAACTCTCCCTCGACCTCAGCTGGTTCTAGAGTTCGTGGGACGTCACCGAGCTGAACATGTGCAGATCGCGGAGGTGTCGTACCTTCGGTTCTAGGATCAGTCAGATCGTGAAGACGTATGACTACATCAACCACGTTGTCATAACGCTTCCGCTTACGGTCTACGAGGGTACGTGGACAACACTCTCCCCTCTCGTTGCTATGCATCACCTAGATGGATCTTGCGTGTGCGTAGGATTTATTTTTTTGAAATTACTGCATTCCCCAACAGAAAGTTATGGTGGAAAAAGGAATAAACTTTATTTTCTGTTTGAGAACCGCCTATGATATATCTATGCATGGAAAGTATTGGGAACTCTAAGTCGTTTTCGTTGGTGTGATGGATACACCTCTCAAAATGTTTTTATCTCTAAGTTTTCTGCTTTGAGCTCTGGCACCTCTACAAATCCCTACTCGCCTCTGCGAAGGGCCTTTCTTTTACTTTATGCAATTTTTATTTTTGAATTTGAGTCTCCTTCTTCTCTTATAAAAGCACCAACTAGGAGGTAATATGATCGTACTTAAGTATTGGGTGTAGCTAATATTCAAGTGTGTTTCATGAATGGATCAATGTTTGAGCATGATGGGCTAGGGATAGCTTATTTTAACGTTGATATTTTGAAAGACATGGTTGCTAGTTGATATGCTTGAGTATCTAAATTATCATGTCAAAACTAGACTATTTCTTTGAACAATATAAAAGTCCAAATGTCCATGCAATAAAGAAAGAAATATGATATGACATGATAGGCAACATTCCACATCAAAAATTCTGTTTTTATCACTTACCTACTCGAGGACGAGTAGGAGTTAAGCTTGTGGATGCTGATACGTCTCCAACATATCTATAATTTTTTATTGTTCCATGCTGTTATATTATCAATCTTGGATGTTTTATAATCATTTTATATCATTTTTTGGTACTAACCTATTGACATTGTGCCAAGTGCCAGTTCTTGTTTTTTCCATGTTTTTTACATCGCAAAAGATCAATATCAGACGGAGTCCAAATGCCACGAAACTTTACGAAGATTTTTTATGGACCAGAGGGAACATATTTGGACCTGGTTGCACCAGGGGGGAGTCCCGAGGAGGGGACAACCTACCAGGGTACGCCAGGAGGCCCAGGTGCGTCCTGGTGAGTTGTGCCCACCTCAGGTGCCCTCCGGACTGCCTATTTGCTCTATAAATACCCCAATATTTACAGAACCCTAGGGGAGTTGGTGAAATATTCATCCAGGTGCCGCAGAGTCTAGAACCACCATATCCAATCTAGATACCATCTTGGATGGGGTTCACCACCTCCATTGGTGCCTCTCCGATGATGCGTGAGTAGTTCTTTGTAGACCTTTGGGTCCGTAGTTAGTAGCAAGATGGCTTCATCTCTCTCTCTCTTGATTCTCAATACAATGGTCTCTTGGAGATCCATATGATGTAACTCTTTTGCGATGTCTTTGTTGGGATCCGATGAACTTCGAGTTTATGGTCAGATCTATCTTTTTTATATCCATGAAAGTTATTTGAGTTTCTTTGATCCCTTATATGTACGATTGCTTATAGGCTCATATTTCTTCTCCGATATTTGGGTTTTGTTTAGCCAACTTGATCTATTTATCTTGCAATGGGAAGAGGTGCTTTGTAGTGGGTTCGATCTTACGGTGCTTGATCCCAGTGACAGAAGGGGAACCGACACGTATGTATCGTTGCTACTAAGGATAAAATGATGGGGTCTATCTGTACATAGATACATCTTGTCTACATCGTGTCATTGTTCTTATTGCATTACTCCGTTTCTCATGAACTTAATACACTAGATGCATGCTGGATAGCGGTCGATGTGTGGAGTAATAGTAGTAGATGCAGGCAGGAGTCGGTCTACTAATCTTGGACATGATGCCTATATAATGATCATTGCCTGGATATCATCATAATTATTTGAAGTTCTATCAATTGCCCACCAGTAATTTGTTCACCCACCGCTTTGCTAGTTTTCTCGGGAGAAGCCACTAGTGAAACCCACGGCCCTCGGTGAGGGAGTCCTAGATTACGGGGTCCTTGATACGTCCATTTTGCATCATGCTTTTATATCGATATTTATTGCATTATGGGCTGTTATTACACACTATGTCACAATACTTATGCCTATTCTCTCTTATTTTACAAGGTTTACGTAAAGAGGGAGAATGCCGGCAGCTGGGATTCTGGGCTGGAAAAGGAGCAAATATTAGAGACCTATTCTGCACAGCTCCAAAAGTCCTAAAACTTCACGGAAGTCATTTTTAGAATATATAAAAAATAATGAGCGCAAGAAGTTCCAGAGGGGGGCCACACCCTGCCCACGAGGGTGGGGGGCGCGCCCCCTGCCTCGTGGGTCCCTTGGTGGCCCTCCGATGCCCATCTTCTGCTATATGGAGTCTTTCGATGAGGAAAAAAATCATAAGCCATCTTTCCGGACGAGACTCCGCCGCCACGAGGTGGAACCAATCTAGGGCTCTGGCAGATCTGTTCTGCCGGGGAAACTTCCCTCCGGGAGGGGGAAATCATCGCCATCGTCATCGCCAACGATCCTCTCATCGGGAGGTGGTCAATCTCCATCAACATCTTCACCAACACCATCTCATCTCAAACCCTAGTTCATCTCTTGTATCCAATTCTTGTCTCTAAGTCCGGGATTGGTACCTGTGGGTTGCTAGTAGTGTTAATTACTCCTTGTAGTTGATGCTAGTTGGTTTATTTGGTGGAAGATCATATGTTCAGATCCTATATGCATATTAATACCCCTCTAATTATGAACATGAATATGCTTTGTGAGTAGTTACGTTTGTTCCTGAGGACATGGGAGAAGTCTTGCTATTAGTAGTCATGTGAATTTGGTATTCGTTTGATATTTTGATGAGATGTATGTTGTCTCTCCTCTAGTGGTGTTATGTGGACGTCGACTACATGAGACTTCATCATTATTTGGGCCTAGAGGAAGGCATTGGGAAGTAATAAGTAGATGATGGGTTGCTAGAGTGACAGAAGCTTAAACCCTAGTTTATGCGTTGCTTCGTAAGGGGCTGATTTGGATCCACATGTTTCATGCTATGTGTCGGTGTCAAAACCGGCGGATCTCGGGTAGGGGGTCCCAAACTGTGCGTCTAGGCAGATGGTAACAGGAGGCAGGGGACACAATGTTTTACCCAGGTTCGGGCCCTCTTGATGGAGGTAAAACCCTACATCCTGCTTGATTAATATTGATGATATGGGTAGTACAAGAGTAGATCTACCACGAGATCAAGGAGGCTAAACCCTAGAAGCTAGCCTATGGTATGATTGTTGTTCATCCTGCGGACTAAAACCCTCCGGTTTATATAGACACCGGAGAGGGCTAGGGTTACACAGAGTCGGTTACAATGGTAGGAGATCTACATATCTGTATTGCCAAGCTTGCCTTCCATGCCAAGAAAAGTCCCTTCCAGACACGGGACGAAGTCTTCAATCTTGTATCTTCATAGTCCAGGAGTTCGGTCGAAGGTATAGTCCGGCTATCCGGACACCCCCTAATCCAGGACTCCCTCAGTAGCCCCTGAACCAGGCTTCAATGACGACGAGTCCGGCGCGTAGATTGTCTTCGGCATTGCAAGGCGGGTTCCTCCTTCAAGTACTTCATAGAAGATTTTGAACACAAAGGTAGTGTCCGGCTCTGCAAAATAAGTTTCCACATATTGCCATAGAGAGAATAATATTTACACAAATCTAATCTGCTGACGTATTCCATAGCGTGACATCACACGACGACCAAGTCTTTATTCGAATCATTTTACTGTCCCACCTCAGCGCGTTTAGCGAGGCGGTTTCCTTGGCACGTCTTGTCAAGGCAGAGATCGTGTCCCCTTATTCCAGGATTCTCATTAATACGGGCGTGGGTAACCCAACCGTACCCGTTGGTATGTTTTCTCGATCAAAGGCGAGTCCCAAACGGTCACGTGGAGGGCCCTTGGTATTCAACCTCTTATAAGGAGACCAAGGCCTTACTCCTTTCTTTCAATCTCAAACGAGTTCGCCCTTCACCTCGAGTTCCAACAGCCAAGGCTCCAGATTTCAGGCGCTTCGGACCTTCGACAATGTTCGGTTCCGACCTTCGAGGCCAATGGATGCCCTCCTCCGTCATGGAGGAGGACGTGCTAAAGTTGAGAGAGGCGAGGTTCTTGACCGGCGAAATCTCGCATAGGCTGCCTGCTCAAGGGAAGATCATTCCCACTCCCAAGCCTGGTGAGAGTGTGGTGTTCATGTCTCACTTCCTTCGGGGGCTAGGCTTCCCGATGGATCCCTTCATGAGGGGGCTCATGTTTTATTATGGGATGGAATTTCACGACTTAGCTCTGGAGTCCATCCTCCATATTTCCTCATTCATCGTCGTGTGTGAAGCCTTCCTCCGTATTACTCCTCACTTCAAACTATGGCTCAAGACCTTCAAAGTAGAGCTGAAGATGATCGAGGGACGGCACGCGGAGTGCGGAGGTGCGTTTATAAGCAAGAATGCTGGTGCTCCATGGCCCGAGGGCTCTTTTCAAGGGGAGTCCAGCTTATGGCAACGAGAGTTGTTTTATATCACAGCTCCTAGGAGCACCAAGTGGGTGGCGCTGCCTACTTTCTGCTCGGGTCCCCCGCCACGACTGGTGTCATGGGTCAATAAGGGGCTGGACTGGGGGTCGGCAAAGGACGTACCCCTGTTGCAGGGCCGCATCCGAGATCTCCTAGAAAGAGACATCAGTCTGGTCGTGGTGACGTAGGTTATGTTAATTCGCCGAGTTCTGCCCTGCAAACATCGCCCCCTCTGCCTGTGGGAGTTCAACCCGGAGGGACCACGAGTTCTCCAACATTTTCTTGGCATGACGCCCGTGGAGATGTACAAATTGTTCTTCGGACCACAAGTAGTGTGTCCGGATTCTACGGAGGACGCAGGTCTGAGCTGCAATCGTCCGGATACTCAAGTAAGTAGCCTTGTGCCCGGACTCGCTATCCGTATATTTATCATAAAATTGCCCCTAAAAGAGCTGTCCTTTAAACATGAGTGGATAGCGAAAGCAAAGTTAATCAGGTGTCCGGCCCCCCTCCCTGAGACCACGCCGGGTCCCGTGCTAGTCAGGATGTTGGAGGTTGTACCTTCGAAGGAAAGCGAGGGAGGGGACAAGGAAGCTACAGCCTCCTCAAAGGAGGTTGTCCGGAAGGGAGGAATCAAAAATTCCTCTCCTCAGGGGAAGAAGAGGACTGCCTCTGAAGACCCGGAGACCATGGCCTCAAAGCGGGGGAAGAAATCTTCGCCAGAGGGTCCTGTGCTGGGGGATACTTCGGCCGAATTATGCCCTCAAGGGGATCAGCCCTCCACCGAGCCGTAAGTAGAGAGGAGTTTTCTTTTTAAGAAACAAGAGAAATCCTTGCTTTATATCTGAGAAAAGTAATCGAAAATTTACCTTGTAGCTCGGACCTTAGCCCTTCTCAGCAGAGCTCGTCTTCGGGGGATCTTCTTCCGGAGATGATGGAGAGCGGAATGCCTCCCCCTGCCGTACCGCCTTGCAAGGCGGGCGACCCTGAGGTATCGTCGTGGAGGGTTTCTCCGAATCCGGCAGGGCCGGAAGGTAGTCATATGGCCCCCCAAAGCCCTCCATGTCCGGCCTTCGAAAAGGGCCATCGGACGAGTCCGGCGCCGTTTGGTGCGCGGTCGGAGGAGCTGAAGGATCTACTAGGGCGAGCATCTATCTCAGAGGAGCACCGTGCATTGATGGGTATGGTGATTGAGAGGATTTCATCCGCGGAGAGCGGATTGCACGAGGCTGTTAGGAGTTTACTGACAGGTTTTGAGGTACGCGAAATAATGTACCCTTTTTGGACAGTTGCGCATAAATAAGATGCACCCTGTGTAGATAGTAGCCCCTGAGACTTTGTGCGTTGTCAAAAGTGACGGCGCGCAGAGGATCATAATCCCAGGTCTAACATGCCGCCTTTATACGTAGGTGGCGAAGTGTCCGGTGGCCAGCCGGACTGATGAAGTTGCCGAGCTAAAGCGGCAACTTGACATGGCAAATGCCGACATCGCGCTTGTCAACAAGCGGCTTGACGAGGCACAAGGTATGTAATTCCTCCGGTGGCACCTGGTAAGAGGAGCTTTATGCCACTATCTTACAATGTGTGCGCTTGATGTAGATGGTGTTGTTGCCATGGGGAATCTTCGGGCGGAGCTTGCCCGAGCCAAGGAGCAAGCCAGGAAAAGTGATGCGGCTGCCTTAAAGGCAATTGAAGAGCTGAAAGCCGAACAGGCTGCTCACTGCCAAAGCAAGAAGGAAATGGCCGAGATAGCCGTGAAGCTGAAGAACGCCGCTGACCATTGCAAGCTTCTTGAAAAGAAGATCGGGCGGAACAGATGGACCTGGAGAAGGCCGTTGCCAATGCCAAGGATGCTTGCTCTGCGATGAGAGCTATGAAGGAGGAGCTGCGTCAGGCCGGAGAGATCGCGGCTGGAAAGCCCTTTATGCTGCGTAGGAAGTTCTGTGATCCTAAACATGCTCCGTTAGACCGGATGTGGAGTACGGCAGCGAGTGCCGCAGATGCGGACGAACACTTCCAAGATCAACAAGATCGCGAAGTGGAAAAGCTCTTTTGGTCGCAGTTCCACAATCCGGAGCGTCCACTGTCATTAGCCGATCGTTTGGCCGAATGGGCCGAGCTAAATAGGTTGTCCAGACTCGCCATGAAGTATGTCATGAGTCATCTGTGGCCAGAGAGGCCAGAGCCGGAGAGTTATTTCATCTTAGTGCAACAGTTCCTTGGTGCGGCGCCGCATATCAATGCGATGAAGAGGTCAGCGTGCATAGAGGGTGCGCGGATGGCTCTTGCCCGTGTGAAGACATACTGGGCGGAAATGGAGGCCACCGCTGTTGCATCCCAGACTCGGATGGAAGCCGAGTACCTGCCGAGCACTATTTTCAGGAAGTTCTGCAAGGCGCTCATTTAATAGAGACGCAATGCTCGAAGGATACTATATTCGAATAGCATATATTATTGTAAAACAATATTTTGATAAATTGTAGAAGCTTTTTATACTTGTACCTGCAAGTATTATAATGCCTCCTATGCGGCCGTTTAACATAAGTGTGTATATAATCTGAAAGATGGCAGTCGTCGGCTTCAGCCCCCACGCACGTAATGCGGGGGTGTTCGCAGAAGGCGCATTTTCACACTTGATCCAACGTCTTGGTCCAACAAAGGAGGTGATAGCGCAGCGAACTAGGCAATCGGACTATGATGCTTTATCACTTTCACTTAGCCATAGGAGTTTGACAGTGAGGCTACTTATATAGCCCCTGGTGGCGCCTGCGCTCGCCCGAACTCGGGGCGCGTATGTGCCTGTCCGGGAAGCGGCCCTTCGTTAATGCGGAGGAATCCTAAAGATTTTGTTAAGTCATCGAGTGGTTGACCAGTCTCACGCTATATCATGACAGTCAGTTTTCAGCTTTCTCTACTGAGGTGCTCGCCTGGCCGAACCGGGGCACAATCGCAGTAGTTCTCCTGGTGCCGCCTTAGCCGATAGAGCGGAACGTAAGGTAGCAAAACACAGGAGCCGGACAAACCCAACATTTGACCAAAGACATGATTCGGAGCTGATGCATATAAGGCCAAACTCGCGACGCCGAACACTCCCTAAGGTATTCGGTCTTTAAGAGGGCGGGCGGGATAACACCCTTAGTAATAAGCCCCTAGTGTCCAGGTACGCGCAAAACTCTGACGTGGCCACATGCCAAAACGCCAGCCTCCTCCTTGGTTATACTAAGAAACCAGGGGATGTGTATCAACAAGAGACAGTAAAAAAGGTTTACGCAGGGTCTTAATCTGAAAAGAATCCTTGGAACGGGTCCCTGCTGCACGTCTGCACATGTGTCTCCATTGTGCCGTATCCTGGACGGGTGTAGCACGGTGTTCATCTGTAAAAGAGAGGAACTTAGTTTAGGAAAGATCGTGCCGAACATGAGTTATACTAAATAAACGAAGTATAAATCGAAATGGGTAAAATTGAGCTTTATTCTCTCTTGTTTTATATGCGCGGAACCCCTAGTACAGGGGTATACGGCTATTAAGCCTTTATCAATTGTATGTTTATGCCGGACTCGTCTAGCCGTGTCCGTGGTCTTGACGACCTGTTTAGGTGCTTTGGCTGGTGAAGCCGCTTTATTGTGGGGCTGTCAAGGCAGCCGCACTGTCCTCC